>NW_010972497.1:446885-467328 GCF_000737465.1 Haliaeetus leucocephalus | reverse complement strand
CCCGCCCCCCCCCAACTGAAATTTACCCCCCAGCTCTGTCATCATTACCTTTCTGGGCTGAACAGCAGCAGCTTTCAATAATATCTGGGCATTCAATGACGATTCAAGAAAAAAATTATTGTTAGCTGTACCTAGTATTTGCCAGCAGTATGCAATGCAGCTCCAACATAACCTAGACAAAGGAAGAAAAAAGTCTTCCCCTCTCCACCTTGCAGCTAAAATTAACCACAAAGATTCAAAGAAAAAGAAATATTCCATGCTTTTCCACATGCATAGGAAACTATCAGCTTTCTCTTCCTTGTTGCTCCTTATTTGTGGTAAGACCCGTAATTTCTTACATGCAAGTGAAATAAAGCCACAATTTGCCCCACAAGGTTCACTGGTGTGGGGTCTAGGAACTAAGTTTGATCACAACACGCATTTTGCATCTGAGTAAAAACAGTATCTAATTCATAAAAGGAGAATCAAAATGGTATTTACTAACACAGCAGGAACTTGAAGAGCAAAACTTTCCAATAAAGTTGTTCCTCTTCTCAACACACAATAATCTTACCAACCATATCATCATGCTTCACTAAAATATTACGTTTTATATCAGTCTAAATCTCTCATCTTTAATTATTTGCAAGATTAAGACACTGAGGTATTTTAAAACAAGAAGAGTACTGAAAACCTGTTAAGGTATGTACTGTTTGTGTGGAAAATCAACAATAATTCCTGAAGCAGATAATACACAAGGCAAGAAAATTTTGAAATTATGTAGTGTTTTGTTTTTTTAATTCAGTCAGTGTGTCAATTTTTTCCATGCTATTCAAATACTGAAAAGTTCATTTTATAAAACAAGAAATTCTGCTATTATACAACAGAAATTCTATATTATCATAATATTTTCATAATTATATTAATAAATAAATAATTCATATTATAGGTAACTAGCACTAGACAGGCTTGCAGTCATTTCAACTCTTCATATAAAAAGGCATATAAACTCTTCATATAAAAAGTGTTTTAGCATCTAACACTAAAAAAACCCTATTATTCAACCAGGAAACAGCAAAAAATGAAAATTGACTACATGAAAGTGATACAAAATGCTATTCTTCACCATTAAAATTCTGATTCTTATGAGTAGACTTTGTTAAATTTTTTACAATTTTCCAAAAGCATGCTAAATAACATAAGCTAGCTATTTAGGTTCTGATTTTTGTTTGGTTACTGTATTGGCTCACTGGAGCAAAACTAATTAATTTCCATTCTTAGAAAACAGACTAAGTTGTTTGCTTAAAATGTTCAAGCCCCTCATCAATAAGAAAGTCACTTACCTCTTCCTTCTTCCAATCTATGTCTCCTATTTACACGTTGCCGCTTTTCTTCTTGCCGTAACTGAAGGTGTTCTTCAATATTAACTCCAGGAACAGGGACAGCTACACAGATTAGGAAAATAAAATATGTAAAACTATCTTTAAAA
The DNA here is from genome assembly GCF_000737465.1 of Haliaeetus leucocephalus. NCBI lineage: Eukaryota > Metazoa > Chordata > Aves > Accipitriformes > Accipitridae > Haliaeetus > Haliaeetus leucocephalus. Next base: position 465,860 of record NW_010972497.1, on the reverse strand, counting down.
ATTGTTACGACGGTAATAAACCCTAGAAGTTAAGTAAATGAAAACTGAAGCCTACTTACTACCTGCTTTTTACATGGCTCTGACACAATATTTAGAAATAAAGCAATTGAGTAAATTTGTAGAAGAGTTTAAGGCCTTATCTCTGTATTTCCTGGTTTTCACAAATCTGCCACAATTCCAATATCACTGAAAAGTATTTAGTACTTTCTTTCTATCAGGCATATACATATTTATATTTAGTTGTTATGGTTATCTCAAATTTTCCCAAAAAAGTTTCAGAAAGGATTATTATTAAAACAAGAATAAAATTGTTTATATTTTGAAAATGTTTTCAAAAATAGATTAGATAGTTTTTAGTTTAAGAATGCTTTACCACTATACACTCTGTGCTTACTAAGAAGCATGCAATTACTTTAATGCATGTATACATCTGTAGGTAAATCTGATTTATTTACCAAACTAGCTAATTTAACAGGAATTTGAAACAAACCGATAAGCACTTTTTTAAACAGAAAACATGACTTGAACACAACAATAAAACTACTATAAGCACTACATTTTTCCAACGTTTTTTCAGCAAATTGCAGCAACCTAAAAAAAAAAAAAATGCTTTGCCCCCAACATCAAACAAAAACTCCACCTGGCAGCACTGTCACCTTTCTCCAAACAAATGTGGTCCATGCCCTCACCTCAAACTATGCCAAGCCCACACACGACCAGGAGCTGTTGTCTATCCTGATAGGAGAGGAGTTAGCAAAGCGGAGCTTAGCACAAAAACTGTAACTCCACCTGGTCATGCATGAGAATAGAGCTGTGAAGCAGAGCTGCTATTGCCACATTCACCATCAGTATAAACCTACTTCGGTGATAGCCATATACAAGCAAATTACATTTAGAAATATCCGTATGGAAGTATCAGGACTGCACAGTGAGGTTATTTTTGGTCCTTGGTGTTAACTTATCAAGAGAACCACTTCTAGTTTTTATTTAACTTCTGCTTGGGGAAAAAAAATCCCACACTCGAAAGTATAGTATATAGTTTTCTACTATTACTATTCCCCCTCCCCGCCCCGATAAATTGGTGAGATGTATATTTTAAGTCACACATCTGATTATTTTGTGGTACTTTTCTATACTAGATACCATATCCATGTATCCATGCAGGATTAAGGGCTCTATGTAAATCTAAACATAAAAAAAAGCAAGGAAGGAAAGTCTGATCTCCAAAAACCTGTATTTGCCCAGTTGTAAATACAGAGAATACAATATTAAAGATTCTGTGACAACAGATCTTATAAGGCAAGATCCCAAACTGTATTTTCCAATAATCATACCAGTTGGTAATTTTTCCCCTAAGGTGGGTATTTGGGGGGGGGTGGGATTAGGGGGTGGTGGGAAGTGTCTCAGGTTTTTTTTTAAAGTAATTTCCACATTCCTGGAAGCTTTTTCTCTCTGAAAATTTCTAACAGAAAAAAAGTTTTCAAGAAACAATATTCCCCATCTTTTATGTGACTGCAAAAAAACCTGATAAAAAGATTACAGAAAAATTTTCAGGCTATCAAAAACGGACAAGAACAACTTTGTAGTATCAGCATTAGTACCACAACTGCACAGGTCAAAATGGCACACGTCTACAATAAGGGCAACTTCGAAATATTTCACTTACCAGAATGATCCCACTTTGCTATATCACCAATAAATAAATCTGCCAGATAAGCAGCATTTTATCCATTTTAACAATATACTAAAACTGTCCTGTAAGTCTAAAAGTTCAGTAATTTGATTAGAAAGAACTGCATTATTTAAGATACGAAGTTTTATCATACAGAAGAATCAAAATACTAACCAAAATATTAACTGAAAAGAACAAACTATTTCTAAACTAACCTGCTAATCCAATTCAAGTTCCAAAAGTCAGCAGTGGGATTGAGTTTATTAAAGATTGCAAACAGATGTACTGAGGAAAAAACAAATGTGCAGTAAAAAAGAAAATTAAAAGCCATCTTGCTAATTCATATCACTTACCCAGCAAGAGATCTAAAGGTATCATCTCTTTTACAGCATCAAGGATTCCTCTTTGCCTTGCTTCTTGGCCATCCAGTTCTCTAGCACACGCCTTGCAGCAGCCACATACAGCACAGCCTGACTCACCTGAGCCACAGCCACAGATTCTGCAGCAAACAAAGTTGCTTTATCACTGTCTTATTTCGTGCATTACTGATGCCTTGGTAATTAAAACATACATTATTACTTTGTTCTATCTGTGGACACGTAATTTTTCCTGAGGTAAACAAAAAGTATAGCTAGTTTAAATCCTAGCTGCTGTTGCGTGGTACCAGGGAACATACACTGACCATACATATCTGAACTGACTTCTCAGCACTAACTATTCGTCACTTAAACATACACCACATGAAAACTCGAACAAGGAAACAAGCACATGCAATGCTGGAGAAATAGTAACAGCAATATGTAAAGCAGTGGCTCTTTATGGAGTGCAACCCTGAAGTAATAGATAAAAGCAACTGGAACAACAAGATAAAAAAACTTCCATCATAGGACAAAGAAAGGTTATCCCAAAGCCAGCAGCTCTGTCAAGAGACAGATTATATTAGCGTTCATATTCAACAGCTTCTAGTAAAGAACTATACACTAAAGAAATGTAAAAAAATGCATTTAAAACTAAATCACCTGCAACCATCACAAGCTATTTACAAAAATTTTGACCTGCTTCAGATTTTGAAAGCACAGACTCTCTTTTTAGATGTAATCTTAAACTTCAGCCTAAGGTAACAACACATCAACTCAGTTTACATTCAACACACGCTTTAGCCATTCAACACACTATAGCAAGTATATTTCCATATGTTTGCTTACCCTCCAGGTACTCTGTCAGGACGCCCACTACTAACACAGCTAGCTCCATATCCTGTGCAATCTCCACACACAGTGCACACCATACACTGCTCCAGCTTCCATTTATGCATGCCTGGAGGACACATCATGGACTTCTCATCTTTTTCATCCAGTTCCTCTTCTAGGTCTTCATCCATTGCTGTTGCCATGTTCTCAACTCCAAAACCTAATTAAGATATTGAAACAACAGCTGTTTTCCGAGGCCAACAGTGGCTACTAAGGAAGCTCTGAAGAACACTCACAGATCAGATTTTAAAAGAAATGACTAGGCATGCCTGATTTGCATGCTCAGCCAGCATAATGACACTCTTGAAACCTCTCTGAGCATGGGCTGGGGTATATAGCTAGGTTTCACAACTGAAAGGGAAATGAAACATTTCTATTCAGTATACAAGTAATAGGTCATTTACTCGTCAGGCATAAAATACTCCAATCCAGCAAAGGTGAATAGGTTTGACTTTTCATACCTATGTTCAGGAATAACGGAAACGTTCAGTTGTGCCAAGAAAGACGTAAACTTGCATTCAAGCCCCACTTAGGCAAACAACAGCCTCCACACTGAATGCAAACAAGGAAAGGTAGAAAATTTTTTCTTACTGGGTCAACCGCATGTAGTAAGACAAGGAGTGATGAGGTTTGGTTTTATTAATTTTTTTTTGAAGAAAATCTTTTTCACTGACAAAAGAAAAGTAATTGAGGGGTTTTTTTAACATAACTAAGTTTACAAGTATGTGCAAAACACTGAATACCTGACAGTTGAAATGAAAGCATCCATACCTGGGTTTTTTTTAAGCTCATTGCAGGTACTTAAGCTTTAGTTACCAAAATTATATTTTGTAATAAAATGCTTAGCTATGTTTTCACTTGTGATATTTTCCAGCACACAAAACAAAAGGAATAATGTAGGTCCCTCACCCTTTCCTCCCTGGCTCATGGAGCCTGTGTCTCGTCCACACTGTCCTTTATTATTTACGCCAAATGTCCAAACTTCACCATTCTTCATTAATACACAGGTGTGAGCTTTGCCCATGGCTACTTGAGTCACAAAATGGCCTTTCAAATCTGTTACTAAACCTATAAAACATAAAACAGTTGAGTGGTAAATTGCACTTTCTACCCAAGAAGGAAATTTCAACAATACAACAAAATCGCTAGTGGATACTGACAATTTTTGAATTAACAGCAAGGAAGAAAAACAGCAGCTACAAAAAACAAGTGCTAGAGTAAGAAGTGAAAGGAGAATTAGGCTTAGGCCATTTGTCCTGCAAAGAAAGAAGAGCCAAAACCAAATCAAACCCTGCTGCAAATCACTTGTTCTGAAAAACAATTCTAAAGGGGTCATAACACCATTGGAGTTTATTTCTTTAATATTTTTATTGAGATGTACTGGATCACCTGCAAATTCAAAACAGGCTGTCTTGTGAGCAGCAGAGAAACATATAAGGCCTGGTTTCCTGCAGCATTTGTTCATGACAAAACATGTCTCATTTCTGTGACTTTTTCCGGTGTGGCCTTCTAATGTCAGATTAATACAACAAATTTTTTTTTTTTTTTCCTCCTTAGTGGAAGCATTCATTTGGGTATTTGTCACCAGTGCTGCTATATATTTTTACAGAACTTAAGGAAACTGTCTTCTCTCTCTTTCTATCTTTGTCACACTTGGCTGAATCAGCAGAAATTCAGAAATCTATTAGAAGAGTAAGAAACACACAAACATAATTTCCGCAGGCTAAATACTTCCAGACTAATTTCAATTACTCTACTTGAGAAATCACTTAGAAGACAAATATTTAACTTACTTGTACTATCAGAGTAAATGGCATCTTTTCCAAACATGTAGAGTTCTCCATCTTTTGAAATTACAGAACTGCTTCCATTATTGCATGCTGTAGATATGACAATCTTTCCTTCCATTTTAATAATTTTTTTAGGCTTATATGGTTTTGACTGCCGTCTGCTTTTAGCTTCAAATAAATAAATAAATAAATTGCAAGTCATTCTACCAAAAAACCTTCAAAGGCATAATAACATTTGTTTTACAATTAGGGGTTAGTTTTTAGACTGCTACTGAAAAAAACCCCATCTGTGTGATCTCCTGGTCTAATTTTTATTGTATTACAGTGGTTTCTCTCAAAAAATTCAATGGCAAGCAAAGTCATGATTAGATAAGTATCTTTCAGGAATGATTCTTCAAGTTTTTCTTTTTTTTATATATATATATATATTGAACTAACTTTATGAACTTTACAAAGCAGCGCATAGTAAAAAAAGTCCTCATTGCTATCAGCGAAGTATATATATGACAATATATGCACAATAAGTTCACAGAAAAATGTTACACAAGTTCATTTATTTAAAAGAAAAATATTAAATTCTCTATTTATTAGAACCATATTTAGAAAACCTGTGAGTCACAACAGATTCCCACAAGATGAAAAAAGGAAGAAAAAATACTAAAAAAAGCCCATCCCCAAATCATTTTTTGCAATCTGGCCTCAAAGAAAACAGTAACAACATAGCTGAAGACTGGATAAAACAACAAACAGCTACCATTACTGCCTGTGAATTTTCACCCAAGTCAGAGAACTGCCAGCTACCTCCATTTGCTGACAATTACCAACTTGCTACAAAAAACACCCACCCACCCTTACTGACAGAAACCCAGTCTCCCTGCCCAGGTTTAAAAGAAAACAGGGGAGAAGAATTAAAACTTGTGCATATCCACTCTGAGCCAAATTTGAGTGACAAAGAGAACCAGATGAGTCAGAAGAGAGTTGAACTTCTTTTAAAAGAACTCAGAAAGACCTTGATCATGTCCTTGAGTAGATTCTACAATAAGATCTAGTAAGTACTAAATCTTCTCACCTAAATTTTACTAGTATAAACAAAAGCAGTGACAGCAATTTACTTCAAAGTGCTAAATTTTTATTTCACCTGAAATTGTAGATTAATTAAATATACAACGAAATGAATCAGTTTAATTGTATTCTGGATAACTTCCCAATAACTGTGCAAAGAAATCCTGAAATTTGTGCTTTTAAATGTATTTCCTGAAATCTTTTTATTTGAATCTCTTAAATTTACTCTACATTTACTGGAAAAAGTAGTATGATTTTGTCCCACACAGTTTTCAGTAGATTTGCATTTAAATAGACTCTACAAAGTTACTATAGCACATACCATGTTTGTTATCCAAAGACTTTTACACAGGAGTACTACTTAAGTTCCTCTCCCCCGAATACATTCAAGAATCCACTCCATACGCACTATCAAAACTTAAAATATGTTCTTGCCTGTATTTTAGTTATATTTCATGGGAAACCCCACACATTCTTGGGGAATACTGTCAGTGTAGTTAATCTTTCACAGGAACAAGTTAAATATGCTTTGTTTCTGCATGAGCTATGCCATACCTCATGTATGCAGCCCACTGAGCTTTTGTTAACAACTTTCTTGAAGAGTAAACCTCCTACACAAGCTGATTGAGACAAAGCTGGACTCTACCACTGCCGTTTCTCAAGATTTTAAATCTATTTTTAAATTGTATTTTAAATCAATTTTTGAATTCTAACCATCTACTACTACCACCTAGTCTTGAATTTTATACCAACTTTTGAGTGTTATTTATCATATTTCTAACTGACTGCACTGAGGCACAAAAATTTCAGTCTTATTAAATTTGTGTTTAAATTCTATGGCTAGCAGACCGAAGTTTTCCACAAACCTGCTTTGTGAAAAATATATTAATTTTAATGGTAACATCAAACTACACTATTACAACAGAGAGAATGAGAGATTAATTTGAATTTGAGTTAGGCTTCAACACTATATGAAAATGCCATCTATGAAATATATATTACATTATCCTATTAAAATGTACACATCGTGAGGCTGACAACTCAAAAATATCAACTTTGTTTTAAGATCCTCAGGAACTAGGTATTTTTCAAAACACATTCTTCCTTCTTTTTTTTTTTTAAATTAATCTAACACAACATAACAGAACAGTCTGTTTCCTAAAGTGAAGTATTTAATTTAATATCACAGCAGATCACAGCTTTAGGGCATCTAAAGCTATCTTTCATTGTCTTATAAAGTGTATTTCAACCTAAACACAGAACTTGAGAGATCAAAACTAGGAAATTTGATAATTTTATATTGAAGAGGCATTTCTTAGTCTGAAGATCAAATTAATCTGTCTTCTCTAATGTCTGAAGGGCTCTGCTTGACCAAGCACAGAAGACCGTGCTTCTACAATTTCTAACCATTGTACCTCTCCATTACGGAGAGGCATTAGCTGGCAAAACACCCATTTCCAAAGTTCTCTCAAACAACAGTGAAGAGGCAAAAGTTTGGCTCTTCAGTTTTTCAGACAAAGTCCCAGGCAGACAGCATGGCGTCTTGACCAAAATTATGACTGCCTTTTCTCAGGACAATGCTAAAATAGCACTCCCACCACACAATCCCAACTGTGGTAAAACTGAGATCAACATCTCTAGCTGGGAGAGACAGTGGCACTGGTTGTCAGGACCTGTGGCTGGCGTAAAATTCAAACCCAACGGCATGCCTACATGTTCTTGGAAAATGTTAAAACTCATCTTTTCAAATTAAAAGGTGGTTAATAGGCTTTTATTAACCATTGATCAAGCAAACATAATACGTACTTGATTCGCCATCCTCTCCTTTACTAGCCGAACCTGTGAAGAATATGCTTCCATCCTCAGCCACGAGTAAGGCATGTGAGCCATCATGTCCAACAGAGAACTGAATAATCTTTGGAGATTTTGTGATTGGGAGTTCAACCCATTTTCCTGCTGAGGGACCACCTTGTTTGATTCCAAGGCTCTGATATTTGCCAGTATAATAAATCTAGGAGAAAACAGTGTATTGTTTTCAGTTATGCCACAGCACTTCAAACTTGCTTCATTGTTAAAGTTGCATTGTTTTGAAATCCTGTCATTTCAAACCATACAGAACTTCTCCTGACATTGTTTACACCTTTCAATATCTCTATCCTAAACCCATGAATTTTGACTTAATGGGGGAAACATTCTGATTAGATTCTGCTTGTTTTGAAATGCGCTTTCTACTGTGCCACAGAGTTAGTTTTCACATATAATTGTTTGGCTAGATGAGTTGAACACACAAGACAGAACTGTTCAGAAGAAACTACTCAGAGGAAACCAAGCATTTAAAACACTTAAGAGAAATGTCTGGTCTGTGTTAAAACAACATAGTATTATAATAAAAATAATTAAAAATACCAATTACTACAAATTTTAATATGCTTCAACACATTTTTAAAACATTTTCAGTAAATGCACAGTGGCCACTGAATACATAAATAACATGGACTAAAATATTTCACATGAACAAATGAAAAACTGATATGAACTAAAAAAAGGTTTCGTCTAGAACCATGTTACTCAACAGTAATATAAAATGGCTGTGTTAAACCTATGTGGGCACCTAAAGCCATTTTTCATTGTCTTACCAAGTGTGTTTCATACCTAAACACATAACTTTAGAGATCAAAACTAGGAAATTTGTTAATTTTATATTGAAGAGGCATTTGTTAGTCTGAAGATCAAATTAATCTGTCTCCTCCAATGTCTAAAGAGTTCTGCTTGATCAAATTCTGTTTCAAACTACTAAATTCTATTAGGAAAATATAGTTACGTTTATTTATGAACATTTTCACCAATCTCACTGTTTTGACAGCAGCAGAGCAAGGCCTTCATTCCAATAAAGCAATAAAATTCTGAACACAGGAAAACAAAGAACTACGCTTATACAAGTAAAATAACATTAGTTTCCTAAACCAAAATAGAAACACAGTAAATAACGTAAAAAGTCATAGTGACAGTAAGCAGAATTATTTCTCAATTTCAATGAATATGCAAATGCCTCTGAAAAACAGTCTCCACTGAGCAGAATCAACATATCAAATCATTAAGAATAGGTTTAAAGAAATCAATTGAAAACTTTGCATAGGGGAAGTCAATAGTTCTCTGAAGGATTGGAAAACTCAGGTTGCGATTTAAATAAATTACTTATGGTCAGACTGTTTATGGAAAGTTATGGGTAAAAAATTTCGCAAATGTGCTAGCATATCATTTGTAGACAAAAGGTAATTTTGTCCCCCAAATCTAAAATAAACCCTCACACTGTCTCTAGGTAAGACTGACTGTAGAAATTCCTATAGATTCAAGCCACAGATTTCTCAACGGTTGCAATACCATCTGTTTATGTTTTCAAATAACCATTTGCCTTTTTCCCTTTAAAGTGGGCTCCGAAAATGTATTGAAAAACAGTCATATAAATTCATTCTAACATACTAAAGAGGCAAAAAGGAGTTGTGGAAAATAATAATTAAATTAAAAAACATGTAGAAATACATTGATGAAATTTGCTATTTATTACAGAACATTTTCAGTACCTTTCCACTAGCAGTTTTCATTAGTGCAAACTCTCTTCCAGCACCAAGGACAGCTGATTCCTCATCAAACCCTGTACCTGTGTGACAAGTAAGATTGCGTTAACTGGACAGTTTAACCAGGCAGTTTCACAGACCAGTTTACGGACCTAACTCTGCCAGGGAGATTTTGTCGTAACAAAGATTCTAAGGAAGTTACAAGTGAAACAAAGTTTTGCTGCCACAAGAAGGCTTACTGGGCTAGACCTGGCAGAGTTGTTCAAATGGGAAAAAAGCACCAGCATAAAAGCAACTGAAGTTGGTCAGAAAAAAGGTTCATGTGGTCAAATATGCTTTTGTTCTGACAGTGCCCAAAGCAGACACCTAACAGCAAAAAAACCCAAAGCAAAGGCCAACTAATATTTCTCCAAAATACCTTTGTAGACACCAACAATTTTGCATCCCAAATTCTGATGCAAAGGTATTTTCCACGTATTTAGTATCTTTCAATGCATTTCTTTTCCATTAATTCAGCCAGCAGTCCTTTTAACTATTGTTAACTTTGACCTACAGCAAGGAGTTCTATTGCTTAACTACCTGTTATATGAGCACTATCACGAAGTCCAAGCTTCAAACAATTATATATTTATTATACAACTAGAGGAAAATACTGGAAAACCATGAATAGTGCTATAGACAGAAAGGTGGTTCAAAATGAGCGTATGGATTACTGAGTCAAACAATGCTTTAGCAGTTTTAAAACCTTTGTACTTCTCCACGTGTTTATAATGGAGCTATACCTTCCTGCACATAATAAAGGCAAAAAAGGGAAGGACAGTGTTTCAGTTTTATTATTTGAATTATTAGGCTTGTTATTAACCTTCAAAGAAGAGAACTTACTGATAATGTGCAAGTCTTTCTCCAGATCAAACAATGAGATGCCACAGGCATGTAAGCATTTTCTTGCAAGCTTAAGCTGCAGTTCTTGTTGCAGTACTGGCTCAGTGCTTGTTGCAAATATTCGCACTACAAAGCCATCCTGCAATAAATAAATAAAAATCTACTTTATACTGTATAATAAATGCATTAATTTACTTTTCATGGCCTAAGTACATTAGTATAATACTATTTCAGAGTAAATTATCAGAGAACACATTGATAAAGTAACATTTATTATAGAGGAGAAAAGAAGAAAGTGCCAAACAGGATGAGCTGAAGATAAGCATCTGACAGACCTTAAACACATACTGAATTTTATGAAAACACACTATGAACACTATAAAAATAGTGAATTGCTATAGAAATAATTAACTCTGAATCTCACTACAGAAAACTTGCTTTTATAACTATTTACGTCTATCTTTTAAGCCCTCAATATCTTCAGATTTAGAACCCAAAATTCTGCATGCAGTTTAAGAGTGAGTGCTTTAAAGAGTAGCTGAAACAGGTTTCTGTCTACAAGTGCAGATGAAGTATCTTCATTTGGCCATGTTAAAAAAAGTTGTTCTGTTAACAAGGAAATGGATTAATCCTGGTTTTCTTATAGTTGCATATCTGGTATCTTTTGCCAACCCTATCTCACCCCACCCCTGCCCCATCCCTGTTTTACAGCTTTCTCACTGTCAAAAAAGTAAGAACTGTCTGCTGAACAAAACAGAACAGCTAGAACTGTTTTGCCGCTAGTAGAAGCACTTATTTGGGTTTCCACAGCTTTGGCCAATAGGCAATTTTCATATAAAAATCTATTGGAATGTAGTATCTTTCATACCTTTTCTATTAAATCTGGCTGAAATTCCCCCAAAAGTACCAAAGCAATTACAGGAAATTAAATTAGAAAAAAAAATTATAATTAAGCTCTGAGAAGCTTATCCCACAGAGGCCCTGCAGAATAACATGTTAAAAAGCCATTATTCCATGTATAAGATTTTTTTCTCAGAAAAAGCAACAAAGTTTTTCTTAAAACTTACCTCAAAAATAAAAGGAAACCTGAAAAATCCATCACAAATCAAAATTGTGTTGATAAATACCAAAATACTGCTCTTTTATGCACAAATATGGCAGTTTCTTATTATGTCTAGTTACATAGACGTCTTGTGTTAGTGAAGAAAAAGCCAAACATTAAGCAAAAAAGAAGCTCTAAGTATTGTAAAATAAAACAATTCAGTTGAGAGAAAAATAGTTTACCCATCATATGTAATACTTACATCTCTAGATGCTGCTATTTGATTAATATATTCTCCATCAGTGAAAAGGATATTCTGCCCTTCAGTATGACAGTCTGTGAGAGAAAGATGAAGTGCACTGCATCAGTTTATATTAACATACACACACTGTTCTCTGCTTCTGTCTAATTCATTCTCACTACAATCAGACTATGGGAGTTGTAGTCGGTCTAAAGAGAGGTCATACTGTCCTGATAACACTATTTTATGCTAGGATCTCCTCTCTCACCAAAAGCATATAATACTCTTTTGTCCCTTGTCATGGTTTCAGCTGGGATAGAGTTAATTTTCTTTCTAGTAGCTGGTGTACTGCTATGTTTTGGGTTCAGTATGAGAAGAATGTTGATAACACACTGATGTTTTCAGTTAGTCTAAACACTACTTAGCAACAAGTCAAGGATTTTTCAGCTTCTCATGCCCAGCCAGCATGAAGGCTGGAGGGGCACAAGCCGTTGGGAGGGGACACAGCCAGGGCAGCTGACCCAAAGTGGCCAAAGGGGTATTCCGTACCATGTGATGTCATGTCCAGTATATAAACTGGGGGGAGTTGGCCTGGGGGGATCGCTGCTTAGGAACTAACTGGGCATCAGTCAGTGAGTGGTGATCATCACTTGTTTTGTATATTCCAATTTTTTTATTATTATTGTCATTTTATTATTGTTATCCTTATCATTATTAGTTTCTTCTTTTCTGTTCTATTAAACTGTTCTTACCTCAAACCACAAGTTTTACCTTTTCTTTCCGATTCTCTCCCCCATCCCACTGGGTAGGGGGGAAGTGAGTGAGCAGTTGCGTGGTGCTTAGTTGCCAGCTGGGGTTAAACCATGACACCCTTTAAGAGTTATTAAAGCATTTCTCATTGTATGAAATATAAGGGGCTACCCCAATATTTAACTACAAAAACATTTAATATTCACCTGTGAGGGGTATTCTAAACTATTACAACACAACTAAATTCCAATTTTCTGGGAGTGTTAGTCTTTCTCCTTCCCCAGAGACTTTTTTTTTTTTAATAAGGGCCATTATCTTTAAAGAAAATTTTCATCAGTCCAGCTTATAAAACCTACAGAAATAAATGAAACAGAATCAAACTCTTCATTATTCATCTCATTTTTCCATTGTTCATAAATTTCACCAAACTATTAATTTGACATTTTTTGGAAAACTATAAAGCATATACTTGAATGCATCATACATTTATTGAAAACAGGTCAACTATTTCCAAGAAAAAAAGGCAGGGAAAGAATTCTGCCCATATTAGGGGAAAAAAAGAAAAAGGACACTTTCTCTACAAGTTTAAAAGTATGTCCCTACACCATCTCTTCTTCCCTTCTTGCTCTGCTGATGGAGCTACTAAGAGATTGGTATTATATGGCTTGTGTGGTGCTTGTTTCACTGATTACACAGGAAATAGACCTCTTCCAAAAATACTACAGGACAGCTACTTTACACTCTAAATAATCTGTTTCATAACCTGAACAAAGATCCAGTATCAGTCATTTTATCTAACAAATTTAATGCTAAATGAAGCACACATAATATATCCATAATATCCTTCTGGCACAACCATTTGCTATTTTTTGCTAGCTAGCTAGAGCATTTTATTAAGAATAATACAGCTGAAAAACCCCCACAGTATTCACAAACCCATAAACCTGTTTACTTTTTAGTACTATACTGCCCAGTCCAATATAGTATCTTACCAGGAATAGAATATGCATTAGGTGGCCTTCTCTAATTCTCCCATCTTGAAGTAACAGACCTAAATTAGGCAACCTCCCCCTTAGAGCACACACAGATATGAATCACAAAGAGGGTAAGCAGCAAGCAGGATGGAGAATGACAGATACACTGAAGTTTGAAAAATTGCTCTCTCAAAAATAATCTTGGATTTAATGACCAAAGTCCATTCATGTTACTAATTCTCTATGCTGCAATGTGATATTAGTGATAAAACAAGAGTTGTTAGTAACTTGAAGTTTCAAAAATTATCTAAATAACTTTTCTGAAAGGTTATAGGAAGTTAGTAAGTATTAAGATCCATTGAATGGCTGAAAACTACATGCTCATGTAAGCATAACAGTCAAGGAAAGAGGATATTCTGGCCACCAGTGGGTCCATATTACACTGTTTGGCCTACTTCTTGAGTCATTTCAAGAAAAGACAAGCCTCCCAGTAAACATTTTTGGGGGTTGTTTGTATGTTTGGTAGGTGTGTTCATAGAAGAAATCTGGAACAGGGATGCTTGCCTTTTTTTTTTTTTTTTTTTTAATGTATGTTCTTCAGAAGACTTCCTGAATATTAGCACTTGATTAGATAACATCCAGGCCCAGCATTAAATATCAAATTAATGGGGAGAGTAGAAAATGGAAGGCAAATGGAATATCTGTGACAAGTAGGATAGTATAGTGTCTCAGCTAGCAAGGAGCTCTTATGATCAATTGTAGTCTTATTCAATCTGACTTTGGAAATTACTCTGGCTACAAAGATATCCAAGGTTTCTCTCTGGAGATTACTGTAACAGAAAGGGCTTATGTTTTACTTAAAGGACATAACTACAGACATCTGTTAATCACAGCCTCCTTAGAGGCTTCAGGAGATATTGACTGTCAAGCATCACCTTCCGTATTTACATAGTGCATCCCGTACCTGGCTAATAAGTACTCTTGAATTCATTTAGGCTACCCTCAGTTAGCAGTACTTTTCAGACTAAGTGAATAGTCCTGAGCTCCAAGATATTAATGTGTAATTTCAAAGAACAATGAAACCATATACCATGTAACTTCAACTTCTTCAGCTGAACATAGCAACCTTTCTCTAAGGTAGGGAGTAAGAATTACTGTTAAAGAAATGGTCAAGATGAAAACCTCCTCTGTAAATTCAGGTCCAATCACCTAGAAAATCTCATAGAACTCAGGGATTCTTTTATGACATTTGGAACTGGGTAGACAGATCCACAGCTCAAGGACAGTGTATGAAGCTTGGCAAAGGCATCAGATACAAGAATGATGACATACAGTCTGGTAGTTCCAGATATGTTGTCAGATTTGCTAGATCATCTATCAGAGCAGAAAGACTGCCCTCTGAAATAGAAGTTTATGGTTTCGAGAAGCTGGTGGATCCTACTGTCTGAGAAAGGAGAAGATAATGTTCCATAGTTCACTGAGTTTCCAAAGGTCACAACTTGTAGCTAGGATCAATTCCTAATCACATCTCCTAATGAACTCCTAATCTCCTACGCATCCCTGTAAGAATAAATATGAATACCTTATTTAAATGCAATATCACCAGCCCAGGAATTTGAAAGAGATTAACTCCAGATAGAGCCATGTCTGAACACCATTACCAACTAGGAGCAAATAGTTGGAGTCATGTCAGTATTCAGCTGTTAGCAAGGTTACTGCCCTCTAGTTCTATCCCATGTCGTTTTTCAGAACTACAACATGCTGCAGGTCATTATTAAGATTACAGTGGGGCAGCCACTACTGTTTAGAGATATGTACCTACTCAGGCTTCCTCAGGATAGGTCACATACCCTCCCCCCACCTTCATTTATTTCCTTCTAAAAGGAAACAGAAATAACCAGAAGTGGACCCCTTGGAATTTGTCCTAGCCAAAAGAACAAGGCCATATCTGCTCACAATATAACACTGAGGTAAGTGTGTAGAAGTGCACAAAGCAAACCAGCAAAGTTCAAGGGCTGAAATACAAAGGGTAAGAGTTATGAAGAACATCTAGCATCCACTTTCATAGCATCACAAACCACACGAAATGCAATTGTGTGAAATAGTTTGAGGGATTTCTGAATGGGTATTCCCACAGTTATAAGATTTGCTTTTGCACTGAAAGATTAATACATTTTTGTTTAGAAGGCATACTCTTGTTTAATTTGTGCCTTTTTATAGTATAAACACAAGGCTGTCTTGCAGAATGATGCTTGTCACTGAAATTTGCAAGATAAAGCTAACAGCTCAGAGTTGTAGACTTCAAATGTGCTCAAGTGTCCCTCAAGACTCATGAATTGCACTGATTTCTTTACCAATGGTAACTTAATTAAGGACCTCAAAGGACCCTACTGGTTGAAGAAGCTGCCTTGAGGTGAAAAAAGTGGAAAAGCAATCCTACAAGGCAATTTGTCAGGTCCTTGAATGTGCCCTCACTCAAATTTCTCATACAGCCCCACAAAGACCAAGCAGCTTAAATAGACATCCACATTTTAAGGACTTGCAGAAAGTTGCATAGACTAGATTCTACATTCATAGTTTGTTTCAAAAATTACTGTTTGTGTTTGAAATACAAAAAGCCTACAGAATTTTTCTGAGGTTTCAGTCAGTGCCTTCTTATTTTTGTCAGGATACAACACAAAATCTTTCTCCTCATCTATAGAATAAACCTATCACTGTTCAATCAAAAGATATTCTTGTGCCCTTCTACTGTTCACATGAGTGGCTAAGAACAGATGTGTTTCACGAGGAGGCCATTAAAACATGTTCCAGGAACATCCTCATTTTCTAAACAGAGACCCAAGTTATGAGGATCCTCTGCAAAAAAGCCAAGGAAAAAAGCCAAACAGAAAACCCAAACAAAAACTAAACTACAGAAAAATATCCCCAAACAAACAAAAACCCCCACCAGTTTAAACATCAGAAGCATGGTCCATCAGTGCTCATTAGCCTCCTTTGTTTTTTGGATACATTTCTACCTATATTTAAAAATGGCTTTGGTCATAGTTTGTAACTACCTACATGTAACAGATACTGGAAACAAAGTTGTATCTGAGCCAAATGCTCGAAGTTCAAACGAGGAAGAAATAAAAATTCTTTAAGAAGGAAGTTAAGCTCTTGGAGTCTTTAAATTAATATGACCATACATTCTAAAATGTTGCAATATTCTTCCAGTAGTTGGAGTAAGATGCAAGACCTCTGAATGAAATACTGCAGCTAGTCTAACACAGCAAATCAAAGTCATAAAAAAGCAGTCTCTTTGTGATCTCAAAATCTGTCTCAATTTCCTTTCTGCTTACCTGAAAATACATAGCATGTAAACAGTGAACTATAACCATCTTCTCGTATCTGGACGTTCTTACCTGGCAAAGCAACTGTACCGTCTTGTTCCAAAGTTTCAGGGTTTATTCTTACAGCTGTCATACTGTGATTATTCGCATCTCTATATAATAAATAACCCTGGTAAGAGTAAGAATATATATATTGGTATGAAAATATTCTTAAATACATCAAAGGACATTGTCAAAAGTGAAAAAAATGCAATCATTATTTTAGGTATTGTTTAAAAATTTTTGAAAGCTTTTACATCAAATTTACTTCATTTTGATAATCAACTTTTTTCCACTAATCAAATTCTGCAATAAAAACCAGAAATTTGACGTCCTTCCTCTATACTTTACACATGCTATGGATCAGCATGCTGAAGCTCGTATACAGCTTTTGAAGCCACATATAGCAATTCTGTTCTTCATATGTGTATACAATTACAGCTAAATGCCACAGCCACAGCAAAAACCAATGTTCCTGTCTCACTTTCCAAATCCACAAAAGATTCACAGGAATTCTGGGAAGGAGATACATATATAGAAGAGTGACCATTAATGAATATTAATATGTGCATTAAAAACTAGGGAATTTTTCAAATATGTTAAGTAACTACTTTGACTCCAACACTAACAAGATTCCATGTATTTATTCTTTCTGAGCTCTTCACCAAAGAAATTCCTGCAAAGTATATGGTGATTTTGGTAACATCGGCCATGACACAAGGTTACATACAATGAGTTCTTATACTGCTCACCTCCCAACTCCTAACCAGACCTAGAGGAAGGGAGATATTTGGGACTAATGATTTCTTCTTTCTGTTTCTCCACATGCAGAATACATTCATTCCCCAAGATTACCTATTCTGGTCAGCAACCCACAACAAGAAGTCTCCCTTGGTATACCAAAATAGCATCTTC
Source organism: Haliaeetus leucocephalus (assembly GCF_000737465.1). Lineage (NCBI taxonomy): Eukaryota > Metazoa > Chordata > Aves > Accipitriformes > Accipitridae > Haliaeetus > Haliaeetus leucocephalus. Next base: position 448,339 of record NW_010972497.1, on the reverse strand, counting down.
TCTCTCTGTTCATATGTATGTTCATATTTTTTTAAAGGTTTGATTCAGTCATCAGTTTAGAAGGTTACTCAGTAAAAAGATTTGCCTACCTGAAACTCACATTTGAGGTTTATCATTTATACCTATAACTTTTGAATGCACTTTTAAACACACACAGTCAAAGAAGTTTTGCTTTAGCTTAAACTAGATAGGCTGCATAAGCTGCCACATTTGCATAACGTGCACAGATCCATGTGAAGCAATATGGCAACGTTGCTCTTGTATCTTTTTTGATCCCACAATGCCTGTGAACCCTTGAAAGATTTTTGAGGGAGCAGGGTAGAAACAGGCGGGGAATTTACACTTAGAAAGCACTTCTGCCATAAAAGCAGCTACAGGAAAGGAAAAAGATTACTTAAGGGCACTTATGAACATATTCATTCAAGGTGACTGAGGCCAAGCAAAGTAGTATTCACATACAGGAGGGCTGCAGAGGCCAATATGCATAATGACTACGTAATGATTCTAACAACAGCAGTGACAACAAGAGAAATGACAATGGCTTGCACTTGCTTGAAGCATGACTGGCCTCAGATGTGGATTCTACACATATAAGGACAGATGCATTTCACAGGGACATTACTAAGGCTTAACCTCAGAATATCTTCATTTGTCAAAGAGTCAGAGACCCTAATTACAATCATCTAACAACAACAGAAAAATCCAACCAACTCTCCTCCTCCCATCTAAAACTAGTTGAATTTTCCTGGATAAATCAATCTCTGTGAAATGAGGAAAAACAAACCCACACAAACTAGGATAATTAAGTAAAGAGCATTAAAGTAGATCGAAAAGCTTCAGTCTAAAGAAAGCTAGATGAAGTGAGAAAAATCACTTGAATTTGAGCTAACTTTAACCATGCACCTAAAAGGAAATGAGACTGAGAACACATCTTACCTCTTTTACAGACACATACTTAGCAGTAAGTGCAACTTACACATCTTCCTATAAATATAGCCCCAGAGTGACATTTTTCCAACTAGCAGTGCCTTTGAGTGCAGTCACTGTGTGAATGCATACACCTGTACAAGCACTCAAAGAACATCAAATATATTTATAGATATGTACAGGATGTCCAAATGTCTAACTCTATATAGTGAAACTGTATGGATTCTATTCCTTTCCAAACTGATAAAACAGGCTCCTGAATGAGTGCAACCACAAACATTTGTATTGTGCCAGTATACCTTTTGGTGATCTGTTTCAAATCTAAACAAAACCATATTCTGTATATATCTCACTTCAAAAGTGTGGCAAGGAGTACACTTAATTACAATAAAAATTCCTCAGTAGTTAAAAAATGAAGTAAATGAATTGTTCTCTGAAATTTAATTTTTGGTTTGTTGTGGCATTTTTTTCGTTTTGGGGGTGGGTTGTTTGTTTGGGGGGGGGGGGGGGGAAAAAGGCACTCAGGG
>NW_010972497.1:406869-446875 GCF_000737465.1 Haliaeetus leucocephalus | reverse complement strand
GTGGTGTTGGGGGGGGGGGGGGGTGGAGAAAGAGCACTCAGTGGTAATAACAGGATTCTAAAAAACTGCACTATTTTTATAATGAATGCCAAAGGTATAAGAAAAGGTGGTTGATATTCCAGAAATTAAGTCTAAAAAACCAAAACATCCAAATATAGCTAACTCTGCAGTGGTAACATCAACAATTATCTCTACTTATGGTTTACACACCCTCAATCCTCCCCCAGCAAAAACAGCACTTCCTTATTTTACTGCAAATGTCTTAAAATCAATTTATTTTCATAAATAGATATTTCGAGTATTTTTTTAAACTATTGTGTTGGAATAGCACATTTTTACATCCACTGACTTCCTTTAAGAAGCACACATCAGTTGACTGTATAGTTCATAAATTTACTTGTTAAACCATCATATTTTGAGAAAGTCTTTACAGTGACAACAGAAATCAATGACACTTCATGACTCCTTTCTATATGCCAGTACCATCAGATGTTCTTCATCTTCCACAATTTAAAAGTCAGTACCAAAAAATTGACTTTTATAACTAAAGCCAAAGGAACAATACAATATACACGTAAGCTTACTCTAAGCCAACATCTACTTAAATTACTCATGAGGGATGGAAGCGTGGGGCACATGTTTTAAGTATTCACCTACCTGAGCATAGCCTAACCAAGATTTTTTTTCCTTTCTGTTTTTGATGCGGGATGTAGAATTGTATATATGGCCCTGAAAAGCAAAAAAACCTCCAATCACTCAACAAATATCAGACTGACAATTTTACACATAATCATCTACCATCTAAATAACAACGTCTTCAACTATACTGAGAAGTGAAAATTGTAAGAAAATGCTGTAATTTTCTCATAGAAATCACAGAAAAAGTTGAGACAAACTGTAAAAGAACTGATCATTAGTAAGCTACAAAAGATCCTCAATGGAAACAGGACATCATAAAAGTTAAGTTAAAATATTAACTATCATTCATCAGACAAGAAAAAAATCACATTACCCTCACTGTCCCACTATATCCAGAGCCAATTTTGTAAAGTCCATCTTTACATAACAGATAGAGGAAAAAACCATCGCTCTGAAGTAGACACTGGTCATCTTCATCTACAGATATTTCTTTCAATGGCCATTTGTGCATCAAGGCTGCCTTCTTTATCCCATTACTGAACCAGTCCTGTATTTGGATTTTGCCCACCAGAACTGCCTGTACACTCCGCTGAAGAGAGTTTAAAATGGTTGGCACCTAAACAGTAAAAGAAATAGTGAGTGAAAAACATGACTTTTTTTAAAATGTATTTTCTGTTCTATCCCCAACTCAAGAAAGACAAAGAAATACCTACTCTTATCTCAAAAACAGTGAGGCAAAAAAAGTTAACTGAATTTACGCAATAGATCTCAGAACTCATGTACACATCATTTACATAAATTCCCAGATACAGAGAAGTTTTAGCTCAAGACCTGAATAGTCTGACAAGCATGGCTGCCATTATTGGTGAGGATAGCAGAGATTGCTTGCAATGTTCTTCCTGTCTCTCCCCATGCAGCTACCAAACTGAAGAGGCAAGCGCAGGAAAGTGCTGTCAAGGACTGTCCTGTACTGTCATTCATTCCCGTGCTACGGACAGTTATCTCCAGAAGAAGCTGGAACAGAGATTCTGCAGATAAAACACAGCAATTACAAGTCACAAAATCATACCAAGCAATTTTCCAGGCAATGGGAAATTCAACTTACAAAACACATGATACATCCTTCCTCAGCCATTAAGTTTAGCCTTACTTCCAGACAGAAAAGAAAGTGCCCCATTTAAATAGGCCTAAAACATCCTTAACTTTTCATTTTTTTTCATCCAGAAAATGTCGAGTCTTCATAATCACAATGGCTGGAGAACAAGAAAAACTAAGTCCTTCTGTTACAGTGGAACACATTAATAAGAAATGGGCCAGAAGGAGTTACTTTACCTGCCTATTCAGTCTACCTCATCACTGAGATGATTTGTAGGTCTTGACCAAACTTGTCTAACCTTTATGACCATTACCCATGCTGAAGCACATCCTAGTTCTCAGAAACAAGCATTTCAAATCAAGGCTTGAAAATTATTTTGATCATATGCCTCTTTTCAAGCACTGTTTAGCAGCTGAACATCTGTAACAATCAAGGTGTGAACAGAAATCCACCTCAATTTTTTTGATAGTATATACAAATAATCACTAAGGCAGTAATCAAAACAAAGCCTTCTTTGTAGCTTTTTAATACCCCGTGCATCAATACAAAATAAAAGCTTTCTGTAGCAAATTACGATCATCTTTGGAAATGGAATACTGTTGAGCCATAACGTAGGAAAACATACATAGAAAGTCTGAAGATATATTTTATTTTTTCATTTTTAAACAACAGATGCTACAGCCTAGCCTTCCTTGCAGTTCTATAAACCAGTAAAAACTATGAATTATCAAAAGATAATTGGATTTTAACTTAAAGGACATAACCAATCATACGCTCAAAGCCATCAAGAGTTCAACTTTTATTTTCAATATCATTAAAAGCAAAATTAACTTTCAGGGAAGCTTTTGGATTGCCAGAGGAAATAAAAGCAAGCATTCTGACACTTTGTTTAGCAGCTTTATACAAATTACAACATTAAATAGCTAAGCCATTGATTACAACAGCAGGTCGCAAGAGAAGTTCACTGTAGAACTATCTTCTTTCCAATAACACTAAGTATTTTATAGCTGCAGTAAGACAAATGAATCACAATTTGTAAGGTTATAAGGTTTACTATGTGTCAGTGAAACTCGCATTACACAGCAACAAAATATGACCATATCTATACACACACACACCCCTTTACATGTTAACATTCCTGTTCCACAGAAGATTAATGCTGAGAAAGTATTGGTTACATACACCATAAAGAGTTTACACTCCAGAATAAAGTCAGCCAGTTCAGAACAAGCAGGTTACTATCTCACAAATACTTGCTAGGAACCATTTTCTTCTGTCCAACACAATAACAGATTATGTTAATACAAATACAGTAACAGATGAGATATTACCTAGGACTTCAGGAGGCTCTGATTGCAGGCCTTCTGGTTGCTGGCCCTGGAGCACATTAAGTAGGGCTTGTAGGCTCCTGAGGCACAAGGATGGATGAGAAAATCTTGTCTCCTTTATCAGTTCAAAGACTTCACATAATCCAACTTCAATGATCTAAAGAAGTACAAATATTTCAGAGTATCTGTTAATATAATATTTTTGGATCTTCATCAATAAAGATATATCCCAATGTTTACAGAACAAGACAGTTACTCGAATAACAAAGATGTAATATAGAATACAATAGTAATTCAAAAGAGAATCAAAATCAAGAACCCACCTACACAACTGTACTAGCAAATACTACACAGAAATAATGTCGTCATATGAAAGAGCATACCTAAGCAGAGTAATAGTTCCCTGAAAAAATAAGGAAACATATTGTCCAAAAAATTTTAAAAGACAGTGTGCCTCTGAGCCCTTCTAATTTCTACTGAGTTCACACTTTGACAGACCTCTTTTTCCTTTTTCCTTGCTCGTTAATGTGAGCCAGCAAGCTAGAATTGGCTTGCAACCTCACTTGCCAATTTGAGTAATGATACATTTGACAGCTGATACTGGCAGCACTAGCACTTTCCCCTCCAAGGCCTCTGAGATTGTTTTTGTGACAATATAAAAAATAAAGATTAATTGCTCGTCACTAAAACTCCATACGTACTCATCACAGACATGCATTACACCAACTAATACAACATCTGTAAGAGCACTGTTACAGCCACTCCTAACTTTCCCTTTACAATTCCTGAATATTCTGAGATTACAATTATGCTTCTCTCCACTGACTGGTCCCTTTCACTTCCTTCTCAAACTCAGTATGTAATAATGATGAGGATGAAAGAAAAGTGAGTAAGGTTAACTCATTACAAATAAGCAACCATGTCTTCAAAACTTCACTATGTGTTTCTGTCAGGAGCAGAGCCCCAGTGTTCAGTGTTTAATATAGACTCACCCCTGAATAAAATCTAACGAAAAAGACTGAAATGTGAAAATAAATAAAATTGTTAATGGAACTGCCACTCATGCTTAAAAAAAGATCTATTCTGACAGTCAGCTAGAAGTTCTACTGGACACCTTGTAACTGTCTGCTATCATTCAATTTATTTCAACTCCTGTCTTTCAGAAGCTATTTTTACATCTGTTTGATTTTTGGAGGAAGGATAGAAACATAATCACATCAAGTCCTCAAAGTGCTACAGCAATTTTCCTGCAAATTACACCTTACATTTCATATCTTCAATGGAGTGGAGGAAAACACATGCATGGAATCTACAGGGGAAAAAAAAGGTCAACAAAATAACAGAACAGATGGTTTTTCCAGGATCCAAAACTCAGCATCATCTTGCAGGCTAAAGAATAAAATACACTGTAGTACATTTTTAGAAATATCCTTTCTTTTCAGTGATACTATCTTTGAGAGAAACTGAGAAGTTTCTTGTATTCTTCCCAATCTTCAGACAGAAGATCTCATCTAGCAGCTGACAGACGCAGCTGAAGAAAGCAGAGAACCTAACACAGTGGAGAAAATAACTTGACTTTAAAATTAATTATTGGGCAGGTACATAGATCCTCCTAATTCATCAAATCAGATGATTTTGGACTAGATGGACTACAAATAAAACTATAGCTATTTTCTGAGCAGCTGGCTTATAAGGCTGTTCTTTATTCCCCACAAAGGGCATGCCAACTTTAGATCACATACATGGCACACTTTAAACAGTATACAGTTACTTGCCTTTGGAAGTTTAATAGGTGGCTCTTTGGATTCCTCCTCTTCATCACTGTCCGAATCCCCACTCTGTACACTGTTCTTTGAAGCCAAAGATACAGATGCTTCCTTTTTTTGCCACTCCAACACACAATGGCGGACATTGCAGTAAACATTAAAAGCTGAAGGGTTGCTATGTAGTCTGATATCTGGTATGGTTATTGTACTCTCTAGGTTTTCAGTCTGAAAAACAAGATTAGTTTAAGTTTATTAGAAGTTTCAAGCTTTGCTAAATACAAGTAATCTCAACACTCTCAATAATTTTGGCCAACCAAATGATTCTCAAACTGGAGACTGAACTTTCCTGTTGAAGTACCAATTATAATTCAGGCAGGGAAGAAAGGAGGAGGAGGAAGAAAATATTCCATCTGGCTTTAGTCTCTACCTCTCATAACTTGATGAGGACACTAGGACATAAAATGAAATCAGCTCAGGCTACAGAATAGTCCAAACCTGTGCCAAAGTCAATAGCAGAATTTAGGATTTATCTTCTTTACAGGGGTCAGCTGGTTTTTGTTTTGTTTTTTTTTTTTAATTATTATTATTGAATTTTAAAATGCATTATTTGTTATTCTAGTTGTTAATTTTAATCTATTGGTAAATAAAAAAAATTTAAGCTGTTTGCTAAATATATATTAGAAATTTAAAATATCATTAGTTGTTTTGTCATTAAACGAAAACATGGCAAGTTGAAAAACTCCCCCAGCATGATGCTGTGGGTAATAATTTTGTGGATAACAACAATCTAATGGACAAACTACTGAATGCAAAAATCTATCAAGGTCCATGAAATCACAGAACACCATCTGGTTTTCAGAAGACCTGAGCCACAAAGTTAAGAGTTGGGAAACTTTTCTGAGAAACTACCATTACCCATGCCCTTACCCTACCACTACCCTGCCCCACTCTTTCCTTGGTATCTACTACTGGTATATTACTGTCAGCCACTGCCAAGACACAGAAGAGCCTTCATGAGGCTGTCATTAGACTTGGAAAAATATTAAGAAAAAACTTTTTTTTAAAAACATCTTTTAAATTCCACCCCATACTCTCCCTTTCTGCAACAGTAAGATGGAACAGGAGGAACAATAGATTTAAAAAACAAACAAAACCCCAACAACAACAAAAATCCCCAGGCAGGATTATACTTTCTCTTCTGTTGTATGCTACCAAAGGCTAGGCTGGTTTGAGCACAGGCTATGAAAAACTGGACTTCAGGCATATGGGAAGAAGCAATTCCCTATAACACCCTGGTGTAGACAGAGGGCACAGAGATTTTATAAGGAGAGAAGGCCTAGGGTTAAAGGTACAGGACAAATTACCTGAACACGCAAGGCAAAATTTGGAGGAGCATTAGGCTAGACTGAGTCAGGGTATAACTAACTTCACAAGGTTATTTTGGTTTGTTTCTAGTATTCTTGGAGGGCAGTGAGGGTAGAGGCTTTTTGTCTTTTTCTTTCTTTTTATTTCTTTTTATTTAAGGGGGACAGATATTGTGAACAACCATGTTCACTTGGCAGGAAACCACACAGTGAATTATATTGGAGTGATTTGGAACACATCAGAGTGGAAATACTCATACATCTGTGACAGCAGTGATAGGAAAGAGGACTTTAAACTAGCAGAGAAGAGGGGAAAAGAATTATGAGAACTAGTGAACTGGATAATGTTTTAATGGGGTGATGTATTTTTCCACAATATGGTAGCCACAATTTTGTTCATCAAAACACAGCAATGGTTCACAACACATTTTTATCTGCACTTATCTTTTTATTATTACCAGAAATAACACAGGCTTCTAAATTAGACCATTTAATACCATATGTTATAAAGCTTAACAAAAAATTCAAAATAACTTCAAAATATTTCAAAGTTTACATATTTCCTTTTATTTTTCACTATAGTATTATTCTAACTGTACTGGTACATATTTACATATCCTTCCTTTTCATTATTACTACAAAATTATTGCAAGCTAAAACATTAAGAAGCAATGGTTTACTCTGTAGCCTATTTTATCCAACACAGACAGTGTGTTATTTTTTCTTACCTGTGTCAGTGTTAGCAGTAAGCATAAAAATATAAAGATAATGGGGTTGGGGAAGCTGGTAAAAGTTCCCTACATACATACTGAAAGTTTGGAGTGTTTTTGGTTGGGTTTTTTTTCCCCTTTTTTTTTTAGCACAACAGAACTTCTGCCATTAGGGATTGAAAGACAACATAAGTTTAGTCCCTGTTCAACATGAATGTCTTTGAAATAGTAAAGGTGCTGGTAAAAACCCACAATATTAATCAGCGCAAGAACTCAAGATACAACCTCATATGTTATTCCAGAATCAAACTGCATCAAAATAGATTTGGACTGATACCAATGATAATGAGCTACTACATACTTTAAAATGTATTTAGCACCAGAAAACTAAACGGTTTTAACATATGACTCTTCTGTATGTCAAATATCCATACACATAGCCCAAGAGTTTTTGCAGCTGCTGTGAAGGCAAAGGCACAATATCAGCTTTCAGCTTTAAAGCTAACTCAGTTGAACTGTACAGGTTAAAAAAAATTTAGTAAGTTTCCTATGCACTTCCTAGTTTACCGACACTTACAGGAAGAGAAAAATATCTGGAACCTCTGAAATATCTCTATCTGAAGTTCACTTATCTAATTAGTATCATGTATTGTAATTATAACTTCTGTGAAGAGTTTCCATTCCAGTTCTTTTTTGTCAGGAGTTCAGCTTAGTCTTTGTTCCAGAACAGTCTAAGTTCTGTAGCTCATGTAGCTTCTTTTGAAACAGGCTGGACAAATTGTTTAACCAGCACAGGTAATTTTAGACTTTACAGTGCTAGATAAAATATCAATGTATGTTTTCTTGCCTATTAATAATAAGGTGACTAGTTTTCAGAAGTAAACTCCTTCCTTATTCTCAATACTTTACAACTATTAAAAACTCCTTTACCTAATGCTTTAGCTTTTAAACAGTAAGAACTCTAACCATTCTTTCTGTGTCTCAACTCTTCTGCAACAGTGCACAGACTATAGCTATATACAATAATCTCCTACCCAGACTTCAGTATAGCACAACATACTCCAGAAAACCCTGCTCTATCCGAACAGTGTAGCACTAGAACATACAACTCAGAACTAGAGATTAATTCCTAGCTTTATGTTAACCCACTGTTTACATTTCTTTGTTCATACCTCCACTTTCCCTTCACAATACCTTATCTCTGAGAATTGTAAATTCTTTGAAACTGTAAGTATCTTATACTGCGTTCTGTTATAGACTTGACATATATAGTAGCAGTCCTAACAATGTCCCTTAAGAATAATTTTGAAATTCACTACTTGGTTTTGTCAGTTTAAAAACACTGGCCCTAGGACTGTACTAAATAAATCCCTTTTTGAACAATAAGTTGTTGGGTTGTAAAAGCAGGTTAAAATTTAAGGATAATTATGACTTTCACTGTTTACTGTCTTTCATTTGAGGGGGAAAAAACCTCAATTAACATTAAATGTATAAGCATACAAATGCTTAGCATGTCTCAAGGCAAAAGAAAGGTGCTGAATGACAAGACACATTGTTTCTGGTTGGAGAGTAGGAACAGAACTTCCAATCATCATGTTGTTCTCTCTCTCTCTCCCCCCACAAACTTCATGGTAAGGTAAAAAACACTGACAATTTATTCGTGATCAATTTGCTCAAGTCTCTGAAGGGCTTTAACTATAATATTTGTAGTTTCCAGGTCTTCAAAACAAACATCTGTTCAAAAGTGGAGGTATATATGAGCAGGTTGTATAAGCATCACTTTCTTCGTTTTCTTTTACAAAAGGCAGAGATGGAGCTGAAAAAAAAACCCAAAAAACCCAACCCCACAAACCCAAAACAGGAAAACTTTCTGCCACTCTAATGCAAGTGCTCACTCAGTGAGCAGTTTTCTTTTTTTTAACCTTTTTTTCTTTTTTTCAACAGTGGTAGTAGAAAATATTCAAAACAGACATCAGAAGGTTTTTTCCCTATGAAGCAAGTTTCTTCCTTTCCAGATTACAACAGATTCCTAACTTCACTGAGGTGAGATGAACTGATCAAGTTAGGAGACTGGGACTTAAGTTCATCCCATCATCAACTGGAAGTTCCTTTTTCTGCAACTAATGAGAGCCACGGCATTAGGTCACTTGTACACAGCCATACAAACTTCCCAATAATAAGAGATTCGCACTACCACCTGTACAGTCTTACTACTTAAGAGATACTCAGTGTTTGTCACATCTTCTGCCTTGAGTGCTGGAAAAATTTATTTGTGCTAGACAGAACATCTAAAATTAAATTTTGGTGGAAAGGAAGAGCAATTTTTAAACATGACATCATTCTTACAAACTGTGCAATATTAAACTTCAAAAAGGAGATTCTCAACTGAAACCATACAAGGTGAGGTAACAGTGATGAAAGGTCATCTCAATGGCCAGAAGGACTAAGGCATCTTTTACAGAGAATTTGTAAAGGCAATAAACCTAATTAACTCCCTCACAAAAGTTTTCTGTATTTTAGGTAGACAAAACAGAAGCAGATAATGTTCTCCAAACATTTAAGATAAAATTAGAAAAGCCTTTAAGTTTTAAAAAATACTGAAGAAAGAACAATTCAATCCTGAACTACTGAATAATGAAATCTAAATGCAAGTCTGAGAAATTGCAATGCCAATATAAGAATCATGAATATAGGTTTAATACATGAAGGTAAAACTTTATTTCATGTGTTACTTTTTTTCTAAAAGATAAGAGACTATCTTACAAGAGAAAAACTGAAGCGCAGATGCCCATAGCCTGATGTGTGACTTGTCCTTGTAAATATATAGTCCTTGCTAAATGGAAGGATACATTATGTAGGAGAGGTTAAAGGGCACAGGTTTGCTTCACAAAATAGAGCAACCAGACTCACAAGTGCTCTTCTCAGCCTTTTGTAATGTTGCAGTATACTCAAGGAAAAAAGTGGGAAAACCAAAACCCTCTGGTCTCCTTTACACTTGTTTCACACCTAACAAACTGTTTTCCCAAAAGACAAAATCCATAAATAGCTTATTTTCTGACCAATTTATTTCCTTCCTCTTGAACCAGATGACTGCAATAATGGTTTATTCTCAGATGTGATGGAAATAGACTATAATCTAGAAGAGGAAAGTTAATCTGTTGTTAAATATAGGTAAGGCTATAATAACCATCTGATCTAACCCCTGCATAACACAGAGCACAGAACCTCCCCAAATTCTTCTGTGAACAATTCAAACATCTCTTAGAAAGGGATACCCTCTTAAGGCTGAAACACCAAATAATACGAAAGTCATTGAAAACACTGCCAAATTATTTGAGAAGCTACATGTGTTTTTAATGAGACAAATATTTATCCCAGTTGATCCACCTTATACATCTAATCATTAGCTTACAATAAATTTGTCTGGTACATGAACTGTCCTTTCCCAAGGTTTTATTTCTTCCATTTGTATAAAGCGAAACAAGTTATAGTTTAAAACATCTGCATAAAATAAGCAGGTGGATGCAATCATTGCAAGTACATTCTTTTGTCTCTGGTGGACTCCAATTTTTCAGTATTCTTCAGATAACGTTATGAGAATAGAAGATGGTGAGCTCTAGCTTTCCATCCAGTCTCTCAGCTAAGTGTCCTAAACAGCACTTTTATGAGTTAACAGTAAAGTGGGAAAACTCCAGGGGGTAAAAAGGGGAGAGGAAGGGGAAGCAGCAACATTCATAGGGTTGAGATAAGTTAACACAGCCTACAATTTTCTAGTGATAGTTGTTGCCAAAAAAAAAAAAAAAAAAAAAAAAGGCAGGGGGGGTAGAATCCAAGGTGCTACACCCACACCTAATAATCATATTTTTTTTCTATGTAAAAGTCACTCTATTCAGCACTGAATTTCTAAACCCAAAATGCACTGCACCAACATGGAAAACTTTTATACATCTGTTTAAAAAAAGATACTAAACCACAAACCCAAAAGTTAACAGTAGTTCAAACACAAGTGATCATAACATGACCCCAGCTTAGAAACAGAATAAGGCTCAAACTACTGGGCTGCATTAAAAACCAATTAATGTTTTATACTTAAAATGTTATAACATTTAATGCTTAAATGGTGGAAGTAATCTTCTTCCAGTTGTTCAACAATGATTTTTTTAATGTTCTCTGCTCTTCAATTACACAATTATCATTTTCAGTAAGTGCAGGATATAAACAACAAATTTTGGGGTTCCTTCAGCTTATTCTTAATTTAAGGCCCTCCTTGCCTCTACCAAGCATATTAAGAGAAAGCTCCCATCTCTGTTCAGACTAAAAGCCCTGCTTCTTAAAAAATAAACTGATACACTCAAGCTCTCCTGCTCAGAATGTCCAGTAGTGATGGACTTTTCAATCTGCCCTATTATAAGGCTTCAAATGGAAACTCACATTTTCCTGACAATATGCACATCTGTTTTCAGACATTCCAGTACAAAAATCATCATTGTGCTTATTCTGCACTGGTAAGCATGGGGATGCATTGAAAAGCATATGGTGGGGAAAAAAAAACCCAGCAAACCAACAACAAAAAAACAAGGAAACAACCGAAAACAAAACAATCCCACTTTGTCAGTAAACAAAGTTTGATAACCTAAAGATATGAAGCTGATTTTATCTTTCCCTTTTCGGCTACATTTTTCAGGAAATACAAAGTTTCCTGCTATCATGCAGGAATAAGGTGGAGTGTCTTTCTGCACCTCAGTGACTCGGAACAAACACCAATGCTCTGCTGGTCAACCCTGGCCTGCCTCAAACACTGTGTAGAATAGAGGCATCAGTAAAAGACACACAAAACCCATTATGCCTTTCAAAGGCAGATAAATCTCACTTAATGCATCAAGTAGAAGCTGTTTTAAATCTAAGAAAAGATCTTGAAAACAACCCTCCATAGGCATGAGGTCCAGAGATGATCAGTTAGTGCCAAATCTATAACTACTGACAAGAACCAGCCTTTAATATGCTCATGTTGCCTTTGGCCATTCAGAAGGGATCCTGACAGTCCATTTATCCAATGCAACTAAATCCAAGAAGCACATTTGACCATCAAGCTTGTGAAGAACAGCAGTTCTGGATTTAGCTTCCTACTTGGCAGTTAAACTAGGGCATCACTATCCAGAAAGACAAGGTTCCCTTTATATAGTAACAATGATCACAGCTGAAGAGTTATCTTGTTTTAAAAGCGTATGTTTCTGACACCAGACAGAACACACAAAGACTAACTACATTCTGCAAAATTTCTTCAAATTTCTAGTTTGGTTTTCTGTGCTGACAGTGGGTCTGATAAAATCATGAAGCGAACAAGCTAAAACTTCTAATATCATAGCAACTGAAGAAAGGACTGAAAAATTCAGTTTGGACCTTAAATATTTCACTGTACAGTACTGAGAACAGAAGTGAAGATAAGCCCCTTCTATACCATAGTCTGGAGCTGCACTACTTGAGATAAGCAGAACAATCTGGTAAGTATCCAAAAAGGCAATACCAAATGAAGAGATACAGGGCTTGCTTCACCCTCCACCCTCCTAAAGCCATCTGTCTTGAGATAGAGTAACTACACAAGGTTTGGCAAATAGGGATAAGATGGCCAATTTGATCTACAGTGTGTTTGTATTATAAGGGCATTCAACTGACTAGAAAGTGTTTCCACTTGTATTTCAGTGGTTCTCTCCTTCAGAACCATTCCAGAAATGAGCTACTTTCTCTTTACCGACTACAATGGGAACCTAGGAAGAAGTCTCTGTGCCTGCAGTAAGCCTTCATGAAAATCCCTCCAAGACTCTAGCTTAAACAGAGAAATAATAGCTCTCTAATAGAGAAAGAATGCAGCAGAGCAGTATTTTAAAATACTGTTGCTTCTGCCTAGATTTCTTCTCTGCAACAAGTAAACATATAAACATTTTTATGAAGTTTCTATACTGCTCCCATGCAACTCCCAATGCATTTAAAGTGATGGGGGCAAGGGTTACAGGATTAAAAAATATTAGCTGAAAGTATCATCTATTCCATTATGAAGGAATTTTCAGAGGTAACTTTGGATTCCTTTGACATTGAATGCTCCCTTCCTCCTTTAGCCAATATGGACAGAAATCTTTGCAGCTAGCATGTTAGCTAGACACACATCCCTTAAATTTTAACTATAAGACCAACATGTTTAGCTACTTTTACTGTTTAGGAACTGGAGAACCAAAAATGCTGTTCATATTATTTCATGCTGAACATTAGTAGCAAACAGAGTTGAATGTTTAACATTGGTATCACAGTCATGTAGAACACAGTAAAAAAACAATACTAGCCTTTTATTATCTTTTCTAAACAAATTGCTAGTTACACTTAATTTTTCTTGTATTTCTCTCAATTGAAATCACTTTAATTTTTGATCAGAACTCTGTAAAGTTAGTTTCAGACTTACCTTGTTGCGTGTTTTTACTTTCAATTTAGTCTTCTGTTTCCTTTTCAATTTTTTCTTGCTAAAAAGTTTCTTACTTCTGAAAAAGAGCAGAAAAGCCATGAGAACAAAAGAATTAAACGCCCTTCTGTATCCCATGGTAAACAGCAGCATGAGCAGGGAAAAAAATGTCAAATCTAAAATATTATCTCCTAAGCAAAGGGAACCAACACAGGCAGAATTTCAAGAGTATAAATCAGAATATAAAGCACTTAAAATGATGCTTTCCTAATGCTTCACTGAATTAAGGGCCTTTACTGTTATCAATTTAAGCAGAATATATGTTAGGACAGACAAAAAAACCCCCTATATTTTATACAGTTTTGCAATACTGTTTCTATTACAAGTCCATTAGTGCCACAACCAATGCTAGAAGCAAGAATTATTGACAATTCTCAGTAAGATAACCTGTTAGTACAGAACACATATGTTTTGTGAAGTCTTTACCAGATAAACATTCAAGCCCTCCAAGACAAAAAGGAAGCTTTAAAAATGTATAATTTGGCAGAAAATTCAGTTGGTGGAAGAAACTGCAACTTTTGAACACAAGCTTTTTAGATTTTTGTCTGGACTTTTGCCACCCTCAGTTTACAGACTTTTCATTTCCATCTCTTTACATTACAGCTCTAGCTAACACATGCTCCTCTAATCCTCTTCTGCCCACACCTCATTCCTATCACATTCTTTTTCTCCTCCATTTTACTACCCCGTTAAAAAAAGAAAAAGACACCATATACACATATACAATTGTTTTGTCACCCTCACTGAGATTACTCTGTTTGAGATGCATGCTTTTTAACCTACTCTGTATTTCTCTAGTCTGTTCAGATTACAAGCTCTCTGCAAAAAAAGGGCAGATGTTATCTCCAGCATACAGCTGATCCTATACAGGACTTTAAGCAACAGCTACTAACATTCCTCTGTGCCACTTAAACATTACTCAGATAGTTTACTGTTCAGATGTGTGGTGTGGTCAACAAGCTGGAGGGAAGGGATGCCATCCAGAGGGACCCTGACAGGCTCGAGAAGTGGGCCCGCACGAACCTCATAAGTTCAACAAGGCCAAGTGCAAGGTCCTGCACACAGGTTGGGGAAATCCCAAGCACAAATACAGGCCAGGCAGAGAACGGATTGAGAGCAGCCCTGAGAAGGACTTGGAGGTGTTGGTTGCCAAGAAGCTCAACATGACCCAGCAATATGCATTTGCAACCCAGAAAGCCAACCATATCCTGGGCTGCATCAAAAGAAGCGTGGCCAGCGAGTCAAGAGAGGTGGATCTCCCCCTCTACTCCGCTCTTGTGAGACCCACCTGGAGTACTGCATTCAGCTCTGGGGCCCCCAAATTAAGGACATGGAGTGACTCACTGCTGGAGTGAGTCCAGAGGAAGGCCATGAAGATGATCAGGAGCCTGGAGCACCTCTCCTATGAAGACAGGCTGAGAGAGTTGGGGTTGTTCAGCCTGGAGAAGAGAATGCTCCAGGGACACCTCATAGCAGCCTTCCAGTACCTAAAGGGAGCCTACAGGAAAGCTGGAGAGGGACTTTTTACAAAGGCATGTAGTGATAGGACATGGCGTAATAGCTTTAAACTGGAAGAGGGTAGAGTCAGATTAGATGTAAGAAAGAAGTTTTTTTGCTGTGAGGGTGGTGAGGCACTGGAACAGGTTGTCCAGAGACGTTGTAGATGCCCCATCCCTGGAAGTGTTCAAGGCCAGGTTGAATGGGGCTTTGAGCAACCTGGTCTAGTGGAAGGTGTTCCTGCCCATGGCAGGGGGGTTGGAACTAGATGATCTTTAAGGTCATCTCCAACCCAAACAATTCTATGATTAGTTGGAAAAATAAAACTATGGAATCTGAACATCACAGGTAGTAAAGAAGCTGCACTTTCAGGTAACAAATTGGAAAGGGATTGAGAATCAGAAGAATCTTAGTATTGTATTCAAACAACTTCGTTCTGAATAAAAATTCTGAGGGACTAAAAATGTGTTGCTTACTACTCTCTCCTGTACAGCATTCAGACTGCAAGAGTATACAAGTCTCATGGTCCAGCAGTCAAAAACTGGAAACTGAAGTTTGACCAACAGCCACCAGTCAGAAAACAAGCTCAAAGAACCCCTGCAGAGTACCCCAAGAATGCTGCCTGCTAGAAATTTCATCACCTTTTCCTTGTTCACCTATTAACAAAGAGGGAGGTACATTCCTCATCAGGACACTTCCTGCAGAAACAAATCAGCTCATCACTTTTCTTATAAGGAACCGCCACCATTATCCCAGAGTTAAGAGAAGTGATTCAGTGAGGGGGAACCCCCCGCCCTCCCCAGTAAATTAAAGCTTATAAAGAGAACCTAGATGACCTCCTAAGGTTTCTTCAACAGTAAAGTTTCAATATGTAACTGTACACAACCTATTTATGAAGCTGGAGGGAAGACATTTCATAAAACCATTGATGTCCAAATTTCTACAATCAAACCTCATAGTCCATTTCACTATTTAGTTATTCTTACATTAGACAAGTTGTTCTTCCTTATTAGAGTCTAATGCAGTTTATTATTATTCTGCTGTCAAACATGAACAACAGTGCAGTCCCTTCCATTCTGTAGCCACTCAATCTTCTTCTCTGGACCAAATAACCCTTTATGAAACTTTCACCCTAAGTGTAAAAATCCTGATTTATTTTGGACTTCTGGGCTCTCTCAGTCCATACCACAAGTAAACCACATTGACCAAAACTGAAAACAGTACTTATTTGCTGTTGAGAAGAGAAAATAGAATTGCCTCATATGCCTCCAGGGTCACACTTTGAACTATATTCCAGGTATTATTTGGCAGCTTCACAGCAATATGGCATGGCAGATCTATGTAACACAGAGTAACTTGAAAACACTTTCCTGCAAACCTTCAAACTGAGCTTCCAATACTCTTTATCTAGTTGTGCTGTTAATTATGCCTTTTAAACACAGTACAATTTGCACTTACCAGACAACTTGATAGGCATTGCTTTTTTTTTTTTTTTAAAGAAAAAGGCCACTAACTCAAGTTGCCAAGACTTTTCAAATTTAATCCTGCTTGCCAAAAACCTTGTAAACTCTCCAAATTTGTTATAGTCTGCAAGCATTATAAGCACTTTTTCATCTTGTAAATATTTCAGAGGACCAGTCCCTGTATTTCTGTATGTATTTCTCTGTGGGTATGTATACACTTAGAAACCCCCAAAATTAAGCCTTCCCCACCACCCCCCCCCCATTAAGATTGGGCTCATTTCCAAAGTGACAAAACCCCCGCCATTTTGCAGACTAACTTCATGTGTCAGTAATAGCTAGACAATGTTTTCTCCAATTAGCAAGCAGGAAAGATCAGCAACGGGCTTATTTCCTCTTTCAGATTTGAAGTCATGGTGCTATGATCTCCCTCATTCATACACCAACCATTAAAGATGCTGCAAGTATAAACTTCTCCTAGTCACTTCACTGTAGCAGTCATTATCTTCAGCAAGTTTTAGGCTTGAATGATTTTTTACATGGAAACAACCTGGGTATAGAAATGCCATGTTGAGAATCCACATTATTTCTTAAAACAAAACCTCAGGGATACTGAAATCCCAACATTTTTGTTGGTAAGTATGCTTTCCCCCTGTTTCCAAACAAAACTTCAGAACTAGTAAGTGATTAAAAAGTTAAAAACCCCTTATCAACACTAATTTTATAAACAGTTCTGAGCAATCTATCGTTACTATGCATAACACCAATAAGTTTACGATGTATCTGCATATAACATATAAAGATATATATGATTGTCCACAGTTCTACTGTTATATACATTATGCCAAGAGGTTTTAATATTCAGATAGGATAAAATATAGCCAAGTATAGTCATGAAAAACAACGTTAAGCAGATGAGTAATTTCCTGTTGGAAACCACATGTGTTAATTATAAGCCTGACTCTTCTACTGCCTGAAGATTAACAAGACCTGATATGGCTTGGTTTGACTTTTTAGCTAAATTATTAATTATGTTTTTGATTAACAATTGTAAATTGCTTTAAGTTGTCATTTGTAAAGGTCCTGAAACTCTATGCTGACAATCTGCTTCCAGTGGCAGAATGCCTTTAGCCTTTAACTCAGCTGTTGATATTGTTTAGTTCACACAAACCAAACACTGATTATCAGCAAATCTTAGGCAGGTTTTCTGCAAACCGCTTCAAGCCATTGTAAAGTTTGAGATGAAGTTAGCAGTTTTGAATTGGACCACAAAGGAAGTGCAAGTCAAACGAGTGCAGAACATGAAGATACCTTGACAAGAAAATACTTGTGGCAAATGGACCCAAATAAAGATTGAATGGTGCTATTACAGCCTTCACAGAAAGGCCTGTTGAGAATAAAAGCAAAGACCTAATATGTTCAACCCTGGAATATGGAACAATTGTCTCAAACCAAAGGGGAAAAGTGGAGGGTGGGCAACAACTGATTGCTGGACAACTTAAAATAGCTGTTAAATGGCATGACTGCAACTTCTATTCAGCTTTGAGGCACTTGTAGTAGAACAAAGTAAAAGCATGCTTAGTTTATTTGTTCTCAAACCAGAAGCAGCATTAGCTAGTACATGCAACATCTGCTGCATTATTAGGGGGACACTCTTCATTTGTCTCAACACCGTGGCTCCTTCTCAGTTCAGAAGAGCTGAGGAAATGCGAACAGAGCATCTTCCCTCCAAGTCACAATAGTCCTGAATTGCAATTCATAGCTTAAATTTGTGAAGGAAGCTTTATGTGTTGAGTGTCCCACCACTCAATGTTTTTACTGAATTACTCAATATGGGTTAACATTATGTTAACCTTATATTAAGTGTCACACCTGCATAAGCTCTTCTAGGCTGTACGGTACACTAAAGGTGTCACTGATGAGTGGAAAAAAAAATACTATTCTGTCTCTGTTGCTGAGGCAGAATAGGAACAACAAAAGTGTTACTCAACTGCTGTCTGAGCTAAAACCTTTGCTTCTGTCTGAAATGTGTTAACAAAGGTCATGGTAGCTAGTACAGCATTAGACCCAGTCATTCTACTGTTAATTAAATCTTTGAGTACATTTTTGGAAAATGAGTGAATTTAGTAAGCCACATGCTAACACATGCTAAATTTTTTAAAATTCCAGCTGGCTTTGACTCAGTGTATTTGTCTAAACTTGCTTGCTCTGGTTCGATGGCTAAGCATCTTCAGGAAGAAGTATACTGTTGACAGGAGAGGTCTATAAAAGTCATGCTGTGTCCAGACAAATGACAAATATACCCTATTATTTTGTTTCCACAGGTGCTTACTCTACACAGTTAGCTTAAGCATTCAAGGGCTACTGCAAATGCTCTTAAGAGGCAGCAACCACTCAGTAACACTGAAATGAAGCACTGTCAGATTTGTGATATCAGATAATTCTTTTGTTGGCTCCACTTGGTGGATTATTGCTGCTGGTGGTCAATTTGGTTGGACAAGCAGCAGCAAGCATTTGCTTCTGAACAGCCCAAACTGAAATCCCAAGCTGAAATTGTCAAGTAGCCCGTAACTGCAAGCTATTTTATGTCTTAGGGTCTTTCATCACAGCATCGAGTTCCTTAAAAAGCTCTGAATCTACCAACACACTTTACTCAAGGGCAATGAAATGCGAGTACTGACACATGGACATTGATTGAAAAGTAATTTAGTGATGTTTCCTCCACTGTTTCACTCAGCTGCCCCCATACTGAATAACAGCGGAAGATCAGCAATACTCATTTTTATGTGCAGAAATCACATAATAACTAGTGCCATTTGGCAGCTTTCTTTGTACAGGTATATTACTGCCATAAAGGATCTACAAACTACAAAACGCATTATCCAGAGGTTGTCACTACGAGATGGAATATCACGTTTGCCATAAAGGCAGCGGGACTACAGGAAGACTAATTGGACCAAAGCAGTTTGTTAGACATGAGCCACAGTGCCCCACCTCACCCACCTTAAGTTCTGCCCAACAAACTGTCAGGGGAGTATCTGACTTGCAAAAGTCTATATGCTTTTATTATTTTCTTTTTGAATAAATGTATTACAACATCTGATTGCCATAATTTTTCAAAGAGTTTTCTTTACTGTCACCCAATAGCAGACAGAAGCTCCACTACTCCCAAGTCACCACTAGAGAACTGAAGTACTACAGACTTATTTACAAAGGGGAGATGGAGAAGAAAAGACTATTTTGAGTAAACAAAGCTGTATCAACATAGAATGACTGCCCAGAAAATGCAAATGACTTCATTATTCTTTTCTTGTAGTCTCTGGGAGGTATAAATTATACTTCAAAGAAAGCAGCAAACACAGTAATTTTCAATTTCTACCATTTAGTTTGATGGTTTTCCTTTACCTTCCTACAGCCAAATTTCACCAGAACTTTTATCATAGTTGTTGCAGAACACCAACTGAATATTCCTTGTCCTTTTTGTGATTCAGACAGAATATGAAACAGTTGATGGTGAGCCAATTGAGAGCTGAAGGTTTAGGATTAGAGATCAGATCAATATTGTTTTGGGTGTCTGCTGCACACAGTCTGATCAGGAAGAAGTAGATGAGACCTGCAATAAACCTCACATTCACAGGCGTTCATGTTCATATCTGCTGGAAAGGAACACAGCAGGGCACAAGCAACGCAGGAGGTTTCTGGAGCTCATGGATGATAATTTCATGACACAGGTGATTGAGGAGTCAATGAAGGAAGGCACTTTGTTGGACTTGACACTTAAACAAAGACCCAGTCAGGTGCATGAAGGCTGGGGGCAGTCACGGATGCAGTAACAATGCAGGTAAAGTTTGGGAACCTGGAAGAAGGGAGCAAGGCAAAAGTAGGATCACAACCCTAGACTTCTGAAGAACAGACTTTGGCCTGTTCAGTGACCTACTTTGAAGAGTCTCATGGGATACATTCCCTTGGAGAGAAAGGGGTGCAGAAGAGCTGGCTGATTTTCAAGGATCACTTCCAAGGTCAAGAATGGTCTATTCACACATGCAGGAAGTCAAACAAAGGACACAGGAGGCCTGCATAGATGAACAAGGAGCTCCTGACAAAGCTCAAGCACAAAAAGGAAGCATACAACAGATGGAAGCAGGGTCACGTCACCCAGGAGAAATACAGATACATGTCTGAGTGTTCAGGGATGGGGTTATAAAAGCCAAAGCCGACCTGGAGTTCAATCTGGCAAGGGACATGAAGTACAAGGTTGGCTTCTGTCGGTGTATCAGTAGCAAAATGAAGACTAGAGAAAAATGTAAGCCCAATGCTGAATGAGTAAGAGCCTGGTCACAAGTGACACCAGTCACCTACACGTTTACTGGTAAAAGTAGCCTTCAGCAATGCCATGTCCCTGAGACCAGAGAGAAAATCTAAGTGATTACCCTCAATGAAGGAAGTTCAGGTTAGGGAACATTTAAATAAGTCAATGGGACCTGACAGAATGCACCCACAAGTGCTGAGGGAGGTGACTGATGATACTGCAAGGCCACTTGCAGTCTTTGAAAGGTCAGAGTGACTAGCATAGGTTCCTGAGAACTGGAATAAGACAACTGTCACTCCTATCTTCAAGAAGAGCAAGAGGGAAGAGTGGGGAATCCAAACATACAAGGGACAAGATGGTGATAGCTAGTAGTCAGCTTGGTTTTATGAAGAGGAAATCACGCTTGACCAACCTGGTAGCCTTCTACAATGATAAGGCTGTCTGGAGAGCAGTGGATTTTGTTTACTTCAACTTTAGTAAGGCTTTTGACACTGGCAGCAACATTCCCATACACAAACTGATGATGTACAAGCTAGATAAACATGGACTGAAAACAGGCCAAACTGATAGGTCAAAGGGTTGTGAATGAAGGGACAGCACACCTTCAAGCCAGTTTGCAGATAGTACAAAACTTGGAAGCGTTGTTGATAAACCAGAGGGTTGTGCTGCCATTCAGAGGGACCTCAACAGACTGAAGAAACAGGCCACCAGTAATCTCACCAAGTTTAACAAAGGGAAATGCAAAGTCCTGCATCTGTGGAGGAACAACCCCAGGCATCTGTACACACCATCAGCCAACTGACCAGAAAGTAGGCTTTCAGAAAAAGACCTATGGGTCCTCATGGTGGACATATTGCACATGAGCCAGTAACACTGCCCCTGAAGCAAAGAAGGCACACAGCCTTCTGGACTGTGTTAGGAAAAGTGTTGCCAGCAGGTTGAGGGAGTTGGTTCTTATACTCTACACAGCACTGGCAGCAGCACATCTGGAGTACTGTGACCAGTTTTGGGCTGCCCAGTACAAGAGAGACTCACTTACCGGAGCAAGTCCTGAGAAGGGCCACTGAGATGCTTAAGGGACCGGAGCATCTGTCACATGAGTAGAAACTGAACAAGCAGAGATTGTTTAGCTGGGAAAACAGAAAACTTGGGGGTGGGGTGGTGTAATTTCTCAATGTGGATATATACCTGATGGGAGAGAGTAAAGATGATGGAGCCAGGCTCTTCTGAGCAATATCCAGTGATAGGCCGAGAAACAATGGGGAAGAAAAAGTGAAATACAGGAAGTTCCATTTAAGAGCGGTCAAACACTGAAACAGGTTGCCCTGAGAGGCTATGGATTTTCCATCCTTGAAGATATTCAAAATCCAGCTGGACAATGTTCAGAGCAACCTGCTCTGGTTGATCCTACTTTGAGCAAGAAGGCTGGACTAGACAGTCTCCAGAGGTCCCTTCTAATCTCAACTATTCTGTGATCCTCACTGTTTACATACTAAAGTAAAATTTGACTGCACAATAAATGTGCTTGTACATTGTGGAAAAAGTACATTTTTTTTCTCATTATGACTTTAGCATTTTTCCTGGTGTCATGCCATGCTTCTGATCACACTTCCAAGTAGAGACATACTGAGCTTTTCATCTGTTCACCATCTGGATCAGCAAACATACAGCAAATTCAGGCATAAGAGCAGACTTCTATGAGAATTAGTCAGCATAATCAAACATACAATACTATGCAAAGCTAACACGAGAACAAGGGAGGAAAACCACTTTACCACACTTAAAATATATGCCTGTATTAAGACAAGCCAGTCACTCGAATTGATCCACACTTTATTGGATATAACCAATGCCCAATAGTATACTAAGAAGTGCATGACAAAGAACATGCTAACATGCAACAATCACAAGTTTTTCTGTGCAGATGGATCAATGTGGACACTGTGTACAGGATCTTTAACAAGACTTTTCCAAACTTCAGTGGTACAAAAAACTTGTGCATATCTCCAGGCAACCTAAAAATATAATTTGACAAGTGGAAGATACTCTAGAATCATTAAAAACAGTATCTGGAAAGGATCCTGAAAGGTCAGTCTTTCTATTCCCTGGTCCAGCACAAGACTAGACAAATTTCACTTCATTCCTGACAGGTGTTTTCCCTGTAGAGATATTAAACACTGCCAATGATCACACTTCCACCATGTCTTAAGTAATCTTACTAGAAAGCTCTTTGTGAGTTTTCTAAATCACCTTTATGGCAATTAAATGCTATTTTTTTTACATCTTTATTGTAGAAAAATCTGTTTATTTTCTTCTTTTTCCATGGCTATCTTGAATTTATTTCAAGTCTGAGGAAAAATAAGTCTTCTGTCAATTAAGCAGTCTCAGTTCCTTCAGCCTAAACCACAAATCATTTACACCACTGACATCTAATTTCACTCTCTTTCATACTCGTAACTAGTCCTTCTTATTGAGAAAACAAACAAAAAATTAAATAAAGAGAGAGACAAAATAAGGCCCACAATCCTGAAGCGCACAGGAAAAGTCAAGAATTACTTCACATGTCCTACACAAAAGAATGTGTCACGCATTTGGAAAAAAAAAATCTGAAATGCTCCAACAGCATGACACTGCTGAATCACATTCACTTTATAATTCTACATAATGTGTAGAACCTGTCATGAGGAACTCCTACCTTACCTTTTATTCACTGTTGTTTTTACGTTTGTGCTTACTGGTTGGTTTGGGGGTGGGGTTTTTTGAAGCTAAGCATTTGCTGAGATTATTATCTTCTGTGTATCTGTAATCTTTCAGAGTTTTGCATCCTCTGTGAACTTTTTCATCTACAATCTCAATTCCAACACCGAAATTGTCAATGACGAGATTGAACAGTTCAGGACCTAGGACAGATCCAGATGCAGGACAAGAGCTACTACCCCTTCTCCCATGCTTCCCCCTTGACAGCTAGCCATTCCACATCACCTCTCCAGGGTTGTTGTCTTTGTAGTTTTAAATCCACTTTACAGTAGTTCTGTCTAGAACAGGCATAGTCAAATTGACAGGTGGAAGGCAACACACTCGAAAATATCACCTGAGGAAGGCTACAGTCCAGCCAATGAGACAACAGGGGCAACATGAGCTTTTCTCACTTGCATCTGCTTGAAGATCAGCCCATGCTTCTTGGTGCAGGCTCAAAGCTAGAAGTAGAGCTCTGGTATAGCTGATCTGCTGTAACAAGATATTCTAAGGTTTGGTTCAGTTCAGAGCAAGCTCTGAGTTGAAGTACAGACTATGTGGCACTGGATCCAAACTCAATCATCATCTGATTTTAGAACAAGCTTAGCACTCAAGATTTCTTTTGGTGAGATGTGAATTATTTTCTGTATTTTTTTGAAAAAAAAACCAACACAAAACCCCAAAAAAACAAGTTTTAGACAACTGTTAATAGTGGCTAAGTATTAAATTTCCCAGACAGGCCTCATCATAAATCCATTCTGTGTCTAATTTATCATCTTCATTTATAGAACATATAACTTTTCCAGTACTTTTAGAAACGTAGTCAACAGAAACTGTACTAGAGTATCTTGAGTCCTTCTTTATCCTTTTTTAGTCAGGCACTGTTTACCAGTTTGGTTTTTACTGGTCTTCTAGAACCTTATATATCTTCTATGAATTCTCCAAGGTAATTCCTAATAGCTCTAAAATTGCCTCAGGGACTTTTTCCAACCACTCTAAGGGGGAATTTCATCATACTTGTGAAAATACCTAACTACTTTCTAGCTTGTTCTTTCTCTATTTTTGCCTTCATCACTGATTGCAATTGTTTTAACCTACTATAAGGCAGAGCTACTTTTTCTAACAGATCTTTATCAGAATTTTCAGCCATGCAGAAAACCAGGAGGTACTCTTCTGATGAAGTACAACAATGTGCATTTTGAGGTTTTTTCCTTACCTTCTATAAGCAGATAGATTATCTGACATGTGATCACACAGATGAAGGGCAGAGCCATTATGGAGAGACATTAAAGGAATCACAGCCTCTGCCGGGCTTCCCTATCTCCTATGCCATTTACTCCATCCTCCAAAGTGCTCCAAAACAGCTGTTAATTTGTCATCTAGTTTCAAGGCATCTTAATATCAAATACAATAAAGGAGAAACAGCTGATAAACACCAGTGCACTTGTCAGCAAAACAATTACCATTCACTGTCTCATTGCTACAGAAGTAGAACTACAAGGGCTTCAAAATACAGGAAAGGGAATACTAAAGAAAAAAGGGTTATCAAGGCTGATCAGAAGATCTGAGGAGATCTCAAAATTGTGGGACCATATTTCCTCCCTTATTGCAAGAAATAAGTTGCTCTTTTATCTTATTTTATAGGGCATCCAGACTTGCTGTTAACAACTGAAAAGCATCTAGCAAACATAAAGCCAAAGGAAAAACAAAGGAAAGTTCAACAAAAGTTTGGGACAAACAAGCAATGGCTCACATGAAGGACTTGACAATGATAAGAAACAAAACAAAGGAAGTGGGCAGAGCTTTAGTGGCCTAATCAACAGATAGAGAAGAGATTTTATGACCAGAGAACTAAATAGCAAGAAAAATATGTGGAGTCTGGATGTTGGCAAGGAGATGAAGAGGCACCAGTGGCAAAATGCAAACACTGAATATTGCAAAACATATCAAAGTTGCTGCTTGTCTTGCATATTCCCTCCTTTGATACCTCTCCTCATTTACAGAAGCTACAATCTTAAGCAGCCTTACTTCTACGAACTGGAGGAATACTTTTTCTTGAAAGCAACTACTTCTCTTAAGAGTCTCCACGTACAAAGCCTCCCATATTTAGCTACGCATTAAGTGTCCTTGCAATAAAAATCCCCCTTGATTTCTCCAACCTCAATGTGCTCTCTGCACTACTGTTATTTCAGCTACCAAGAATCCTAAGTATCTACAATGAGAAACTGCCTTACAACACATCCCATAAAGCAACTCAAAGTAAACAAGTCGTGTAATCAAAACATTATATGCCTTCTATAAAGTTGGCATACAGAATGTGTCACTTAAGGGTAGGTGCTTTAAGATTGTATCTGTAACTGTAAAATGAGAGAAGCTCAGAAAATGGCTCAAGTACTAGGTCCAATCTATACTACTGAACTCCTAATTCTGTCCTTAACTCACTTGTGGGTTACTCCATCTAACTCCCTCCAACACAAATCTACCAATTAGTGTGAAAGTGGTTCAAGGCAACTGGACCCAGCAAATGTTTCATAATGTTTAGATGTTGCCCTAAAGTACCCCACAACTGAACTTTCCTAAGGCTTTCTTTGCTTTATTTTTTGCCTTTGCAGATACCTCGCTTTGATGACTAAGTAGCCACAGCTAATCATTCCTTCAACTACTGAAATATCCAACGTGCTTTCAACCACGGGGACAGTGTCAGCAGACTGCAAGAATAAAGAAGGAAAATAAATACCACTCAAAACCCCCAATCTCTTCTTGTCTTGATAAACAAAAGGTCTGCTTACAAACAGTAGTTCCAAAAGCATTTTAATGCTTCATGTTTCATATGACCTAGAATAATACCTATCAAGTTCCCAAAAGGGCTTGCCATAATATAGTTGACAGGGAATAAAATACTCATATATGAGCTGAAACCTGATGCACAAATATGTATCATACAGATACACAAACTCTCTTGGTGTAATGCAAAACTAAGTATTAGCAAGCTTTATGAAATATACATGCACACAGAGTATACAATATGCCATATACTTCCATCATAAACTGATCCTGAATTTTTACCTTACAAATCACAAACAGAAATAGAAAAAAAAAATCAAAGAATGTATATTTCTGAAAAAATAAATACACTGATCTAAACCCTTTCACTGTAACTTGGCAACAAAATCTACAGAACTCTTCAGAAAAAATGCCTTTTGCTAACACTGGTTAGTATCCTTCGGTTTAAGAATATTTCTGACAAGGTAACACTTGGTCTGTGAAGTACTTAATGACAAATACCTCCATGAAGCAGTTCCTTGACCTTCCCTTCCTCTTTGCACAGTTGCAGGCAGGTTAGGAAAAATTACAGTTACTGCTTCTGCCAAAATCACAGCCAAAGTAGCTCAGTTGCCTGGCAGTTGGCTCACAGACCATATTTTTGCCTGTTGTGATACACTAGAAGTTTGAATATGATATTTTCTAGCAAAACAAAAACCAAAAAAAAAAAGTGGAAGACAGGTTGCAGAAGAGGAAAGTCAGGATTTTTGGAGTAATATCCCCAAACTGTGGACTAATTGCCCCTAGATACTCACCCACTACCCCAGCAAGACTCAAAAGACCTTAAAACAGCTAAAATATACTCTTAAGTAATAAATGACACATATTTCAATCTTCTAACCATGCAGCTCTTCCTACAAGAATGTTAGGAAAAATATGTAGCTTTAACTTATTTAAAACTGCACCTGTTGCTACCTTTTCAGTTCCCCTGTATTCCCTTTACTTCTATTGAGCTATAGCATGGAGGTCCAATCATGTTTCTGTAAATATACTAACAACAAAAGCAGGGCTAAGGAGAATCTCCACCCTTTACTGGATGCATGGGGAAACACAGCGACAAAGGATTGAGGAAAAGGCTGAGGTACTTAATGCCTTCTTTGCCTCAGTCTTTAAAAGTAAGACCAGTTGTTCTTGGGATACTCAGCCCCCTGAGCTGGAAGACAGGGAACAGAATGAAGCTCCCATAATCCAAGGGTAAAAGGTTAGCAACATGCTACACCACTTGGACACACACAAGTCTATGGGGCCAGATGGGATCTGCCTAAGGATATTGAGGAAACTGGCAGACATACTCCCCAAGCCACCTTCCATCATTTATCAGGAGTTCTGGCTAACCAGGGAGGTCCCAGTTGACTGGAGGTTAGCAAACATGATGCCCATCTACAAGAAGGCCAGAAGGAGGATCTGAGGAACTACAGGCCTGTCAGTCTGACCTTGGTGCCAGGGAAGGTTATGGAGCAGATCATCTTGAGTGCCATCATGCAGCACATACAGGACAATCAGATGATCAGGCCGAGTCACCATGCGTTTATGAAAGGCAGGTCCTGCTTGCCTAGCCTGATCTCCTTCTATGACAAGGTGATCTGTTTAGTGGATGAGGGAAAGGCTATGGATATTGTTTACCTGGACTTTAGTAAAGCCTCTGACACCATTTCCCACAGCATTCTCCTGGAGAAACTGGCTGCTCATGGCTTGGAAAAGCATACTCTTCACTGGGTAAAAAACTGTCTGGATGGCCAGGCCCAAAGAGTGGTGGTGAATGGAGTTAAATCCAGTTGGTGGCCGGTTACAAGTGGTGTTCCCCAGGGCTCATTATTAGGGCCAGTTTTGCTTAATATCTTTATCAATGATCTGGACGAGGGGATCGAGTGCACCCTCAGGAAGTTTGCAGACAACACCAAGTTGGGTGGGAGTACTGATCTGCTTGAAGGTAGGGAGGCTCTACAGAGGGATCCAGACAGGCTGGATCGATGGGCTGAGGCCAATCATATGAGGTTCAACAAGGCCAAGTGCCAGGTCCTGCACCTGGGTCACAACAACCCCATGCAGAGCTACAGGCTTGGGGAAGAGTGGCTGGAAAGCTGCCTGGCAGAAAAGAACCTGGGGGTGTTGGTCAACAGTCACCTGAATATGAGCCAGCAGTGTGCCCAGGTGGCCAAGAATGCCAATAGCATCCTGGCTATCTCTTGAGATAACACTTTTTTTTACTGTGAGGGTGACTAAGCACTAGCACAGGTTGCCCAGCAAGGTTGTGGAGTTTCCATCCTTGATGATATTCAAAACCATCTGGACATGGACCTGGGCAACCAGCTCCAGGTGGCCCTACTTGAGCAGAGGGGGTGGACCATATGAACTCCAGAGGTCCCTTCCAACCTCAACCATTCTGTGATTCTGTGACCGATTCTATGAAACCTCCTGCTCAAGCCTCACCAGTGCTGAGCAGAGCGCACCTCCTTCAACCTGCTGGCAACACTCTTCCTAACCCAGCCCAGGAGGCTGCCTGCCTTCTTTGCCATGGCAGTACATTGCTGGCACACAGTCAGATTGTTGTCCACCAGTATGCCAAGCTATTTCTCCGCAGAGCTGTCTTCCAGCTGGTCAGCTCCCCTGGGTTTATTCCTCCCCTAATGCAGGATTCTGCATCTCCCCTTGTTGCACCTTCATGCGATTTCTCTCAGCCCAATTCTCCAGCCTGTCCAGATCCCTCTGAATGGATATACAACCTTGTGATGTATGAGCAACTCCTCCCAGTTTTGTACCATCTGTGAACTTGCTGAGGGTGCACTCTGTCCCAGCATCCAGGTCATTAATGAAGATGCTAAACAGTATTGGCCTCAGTATCAGCTCCTAGGGTACACAACTGATGACTTGCCCCCAGTTGGACTTTGTGTCACTGATCACAAACCTCTAGATCCACTCATTCAGCCAGTTCTCAACTTACATCACTGTCCACTTACCTAACCCGTACTTTGTCAGCCTGGGGACACTATGGGAGACAGCGTCAAAAGCCTTACTCAAGGTAAAGAACATCCACTGCTCTCCCTGCCCTGAACATATCTGTAATTACCTACAGTTACTGAAAAATACTGGGAGTACTATTACTTTCCATCAAGGGCTACAGACTTTTTAAGGAACTCAGCAGTGAGAATCACTAAATAGGAAAATTGCTCAGCTTCATAGGCAGATCTCAAAACAACACTAGAGAGCACAATCAATTTTTTCCCCAAATAATAAAAGCTTTGTATTTTTTAATTGTCAACAATTATCCTCAGATGACCGGAAATATTTCTAATTATTGATATAATCTTCATTTAGTAAGCCTAAGATCTAATGCTTGAGGAACTCTGATTTTTAATAAAGTGGGAAATAGTTCAACTGTCATTCTAACAGCCATGTGTATGCCCTCCAAACCATTACCAGCTTATGCGCTATCTTCTTTGAATTATTAATCAAGCATTCTGACGTGAATTTTCATCCATGCCAATATAAAAGGAAAGTCAGGGTATAAGCAGTATATCTACAAATGGAAAAATCATCAAAATCCTGTCACCTAAATCCATAAATCAGGGTGGGGAACACCAACTGCAATCCAATTAAGACAGGCTTAGAGGAAAACAGAGGCAGACTAGTAGGACAGGCTATATTAGGCTTCTAACGCACCTGAAAAGGAAAGGTTAAGAAAACTCAAACCAAAAGGAAACTGAGGGATTTGAGACAACACTGCCTGGGGAGGAATATAGAGCTATGTATAGTTAAGACATCAAACATCTGGAAGATGGGTAAGACTAACAGCCACATTACTATGGTCTGGAACTCCTCTCTGCACACTCTGTTCCAGAAGAAAAAGACCATCTTACTACTTGATTGTTCGGTTGGGGCTTTAACATGCTACTGTTTGTGAGCTGAAATTGCACATCTTTTTAATCATGACTTTAGTTTCATAACTTAGAACTATTTTTCCAGCCTATGACATCAATCTGTATTATCTTTACTATCACATTATCTTTTTAAACAACTAGCTTTTTCTTCTTTTTTTAAACCAAAATTTTGAAGGCTTAAGAAAGAAAGGGGTTATTCCAGCTGCTGGAATATCCTAAGGCCTCTCCAATACAGTCTGAAATGTAAATAGTGCAGGTTCTATAAATGAAATTAAAATCCAACTACACAAGTAAAATGGATCTGATTTTCATTTAACCATGACAAAAAGCACAAAAGTTAAAAACAGTATCTGGATCCCTTTTATAACTGAAAAGGCTTCTGAAACCTCTGAAATCTCTGATATGAGATAAATCTATCTCATATAAACAATGGGAACACACAAGAAAGCACCCCTACAAAGTATTGTCCACACAAAGAGAATGGTCTCTCAGTACAACCACTGACAGATGTAATTTCTTTTCTGTAATTATCTGATTTCTCTTTATTTGCTGCAATGTTATCTATGAAATTAGATCTATAAGAACACATGCAAGGTAAATATTCTACCTCAAATATTTCTATATCTCTTACCCTTAACAAAGATCTTTAGGATTCTTTTTATTGAAACAAAACAAAAAACCAACCAAACAAAAAAAACCCCAGAGTCATTCAACCATAGCAAAGATGACAAAATCCACACCTTTGGCCACTTTCCTATCTAAACGCAACCACCAAAACCAAAGCGCATACAAAGCTATCTTACATAGAATCATACCAGCAGAGTTTTAATTTAGGGAAGATGCTCCATGAAGTTTAGGAAGAACTGTACTTGTTAAGAAAAAGCACATGATGAGTGGTTAATGACAGTATAATATCCTTAGAGTGATTACTATTGCAAGCAAACCGAATAAATTCTACACTGTCTTCACTGAATAGCAGAAGACACAACCACCTCGTGCAAACAACTGAAAACTCACCAGTTTACAGCTGTCAGTGGTCTACTCCATATAACAGTATATTCTAGAAATAAAATGGGATAGAGAATTGATTGATTGATTCTCTAATAATTGATTGATTCTCTTCAAACAAAGAGAAATGGATTAGAGACATGACTACTCTGAAAACATACAAGTGCAATGAAGATGTATGAGCACATCTGTTAGAATAATGCATTGGCTAGTGGGAAAGGAAAGACAAAACCAGATAAGAGGCGAGTCATAAGACACAATACACATAACTCATGGTGAAACAACCAAAATAAGAAAGAAGCAGCTAAAATAATAAACACAGGAGAATAAGGTATTTATTTAAGAACAAGTTCATCTGAATGTAATGTAAATGGCTGGCTGCAGATCTGTATAAAGACAGTCAGCTTAAAGGCTCAGCCATAGAAAAAATGAGTGATGTTATCAACTGCAACAAGTTTTAACCCTGTTAAGGTTAAAACTCTTAGCTAGACGTTTTTCCAGACTGACAGAGATCGTGACCAAAATAATTTAAATACTATGGCACTGCAGCACAAGTTAGAAAAGAGGCTTCCAATTATTTTCATTTGCAAACAAAATCTTTCAGTAGTGGTTTGGATCATTCTAAAGAATTTAAACTACAAACAACAGGCTTCTACTTTTTGACCTTATCTTGCTTTCTCTTTGTATTGGCTTTTGCTAGGACAGAGTTAATTTTCTTCAGAGTAGCTTGTATGGCGCTTGCGGTTTTGATTTGTGATGGAAACTGTGTTGATGACACACCTATGCTTTAGCTGTTGCTGAGCAGTGCTTGCACAGAGTCAAGCAAGGCCTTTTCTGCTTCTCACCCCACCCCACCAGTGAGTGGGCTGGGGCTGCACAAGAAGTTGGGAGGGGACAGCCAACCCCAACTGACCAAAGGGATATCCCATACCATATGATGTCATGTTCAGCATATGAACCTGGGGTAAGAAGAAGGAAGGGGAGGACATTCACAGGTATGGGGCTTGTCTTTCCAAGTAACCGTTATGCATGATGGCGCCCTGCTTTCCTGGAGATGGTTAAACATGGGCCTGCTGATTGGAAGTAGTGAATTACTTCCTTTTTTTGCTTTGCTTGTGCACACAGCTTTTGCTTTACCTATTAAACTGTCTTTATCTCAATCCATAAGTTTTCGCTCTTCTATTCCTCCATCTGTCTCCCCCATCCCACTGGCAGCAGGAGTGACCAAGCAGCTGTGTGGTGCTTAGATGCCTACTGCGATAAAGCCACAACACCGTTTCATAGAATCTATAAAGCATTTTCCAAGAGTTCACAAACCTCAGTCCAAAACCCATTACCTTAGACAATTATGCTTGGGAACACAAGTCAAGGAAAGTTAAGGGAAGAAAATGAAAAGGAATGGCACTAATCTAACCAGAGGGCTCCAGCTTTATGTGGTGACAAGGAAGCTGAATTTTTGTTTCTTTTCTAAGGTGTACAACTGGTATAGATTTAGATTTATTAAATTAATAACAAGAGAAAAGAAAAAACCTCACAGTATTCTCAGGCCAAAGTAGTCATAGATATACTAGATGCGAAGAAAGAAGTATCATTCAGTTACAACAATAAAAACTAACTAAGTTCATCAACATATTCATCAGTCTGAAGGGAGGCAATGAGCTATAACATGCTATTTACTATGAAATACTGGCTACTAAGAAAAAGCATATTAAGCTTATTAATATGCTTCATAACATATGAAACATTAAATCTAAATGTACAGAAATCATATACCTTAATGCAGTCATTTACGGCAACGTGCCAATTGCTAGTGTTCCTTTGGAGGGGCACAATGGTAGCAACTGCCTGTGAAAGACCACTGGGGAAGATTAGCTGTGAAAGAGTATATTTACAATATAAAAACTTTAGTTAATTATAAGACAACTATTTCAACCAGCACCTCAGTGTGAAGCAGTGTTTATGGCAAGCAAGGTAAAAAGAAAAAGACAAACATGCAACCATGTATTTAAAGAGATGCTGCAAGGTATCAAGTTTCCTAAGTAAACTAAGGATGTGGAAAACAGTTTGCACGAAGTACTTCAGTACCAAAGACTGTATTACTGATATGCTGTATGTGCTTTCTATAAAGACATAAATAGTCTTTAAATTATGGGTTTGGTGAAACATATGTAATCACATGACAGGAGAAAAATTTACTACAGAAACATCTTCAAAATATTTTGGACAGGAGGAAGGTCATAATATGGGAGGAAAACCAAAACCAAACCCCCACAACTGATGGTTAATATAGCAGAAACACAAATTTAACATCAAGTTTGTAAGTATGCAGGAAGCACGTTTACTACATTTAACACAGCTGGCAGTAAGGAATGGTAACTTCTTAAATTGCTCCAGCCTAACTTTAACTGCTTCTATTTGCCACCTAACAGACCATCAGCATGCCAGAGCAGATAGTGTAATAAAAACTGAAACTTTAACTGGCATTTCCTCTCAGTTTAAAAACAAAAAAGAACATCCAAAAAACCCACCACAAACCAACAACATAAAAGGAAAAAAAATAGAACATACACACAGATGGTTTCCAATCAGTACGTGTAAGAATCCCAGGGGGACACAGATCAGAAAGTCTGAAGATTACTGAGAACCAGAAATCAGACTTTATATGAAAATTGCCAGCAGAACTCATACACCTTTAAAAAAATGGAAGCAAAGTCCAATTTCAGTTATGCAAAAATAAGTTTGATTATTTCTCAAATTACCAGCTGTAGCCATTCTGAAATAAGTTAAAATATTAAGCAGAACGAACCACAATCATTGCAAATCTAATATGCTGATTTCTCTCCTATCCCACTTAGGGGTTGTATTTACTTATGTTTGCACAGCAAAATTCCAAATTCTTGTGAACTTCAGCAGAATATTCAGACAATGTTTGCTAGTTTAAAGTGGAAGAGACTTCATTATCCACAGGGGAAAAAAAAAAAAATTCTTGCAATGACCTCACATAGATTTAATTACTAAACGTGTAATGCTAATACTTGAACCAGACATGTTACCACTATTAAGAACTTTGCCATTGTATAGATACCAACACGTACAATCATATTCCCACAGATATTCTCATCAGTAATCCCCAAGCTGACGTTCAGAAAGGATAAATTATTTTTAAAGTTTAAAACACATTAAATGTGGTATTTAGGAACTGGGCTGAGCAGCCAAGATCCTCAAAGATGGCAACAATATCAAGAGATCATCAAACATCAAGGATTACTCTAGCAATAAAGGAAAATGACATAAGGCTTTACCTGTGCTTGAAAAGCATCTACAAGAATGCCAAAACCCAAGAGCAGGTAATGGGAATTAAAAAAGAGGCAATAATCTACTGTCTTTATTATTTACCTTACTAAAAAGACACTTCCTGAGACAATTACCATATGAACACTAGAAAGGCCTAACCAATAATGGCCGAAATATTACATCTAAATAGTTAGGTACCCAATACAAATGTTTCAGTAACAAATTGATTATGTGGAGAACATGGCAATCTTCTCCACCAGTGAACATTCAGAATGTCACTATTTAACAGTACAAACATCGTAGCTGCTGCTACTTGACACACTCTCATAGCTAACAAAAAATAGCTTAACAGCTTTTTGTAACTTCTGTTCAATTCCAGTTTGGCCTATAACTGAACTTTTAACTGAAAAGCAAAAGGTTCCACATAGTATTATTTTGTAATCCAAGACAAATAACAGTGGGGGGTGGGGGGGAAGGGGAAGAGAAAATAAAAATCACACAATGTGATTCTCTTACATGCACTAATTTCTCTCCAAACTACACACTTAACTTGTAAATGAAGGAGCAGAAGGATACATGACTACAAAAGACAAAGGTGTCTTTTAACATCACTAGGCTTCTGAGTCTACTTCAGCCTCTATTTTTATGAAAAGGAAATGCATTTCCATCAGCCCATAAAACCTGAATATTCTCATGGATTCTAGTTTTCTTAATTTTTCAAATCGTTTATATAAATTATATTATTTTTATGTATATGCACACAAATAAACATCTTAAGCCTCTTAATATTATTAGCTGCTTTCCAGCTTCTATTATTATGTTTTCTACGCTAACACTGCACAAATACAATCCATGTTAGACTAAGCAACTACTACAGATTTTTAAAAGAACTATTATGTAGAACTGTTTTCCTTATCAGAATATAAGGTAAAGAAGACAAGTAAAAATACACTGGTTTAGTCATCAGTTAATCTCTATTAACCAACAGCACAATATAGTATTAAAACATTACTATACTGCAGCTAAAGCCTACAGCAGACAGCAACAGCAACTTTCATCAGCTTTTCTGAGGCACAGGTTACCTTAATATAAGACTCAACAGCACATCGATTTTCCAATAAAATAAAGTTTTAAGTTTACATAAGGGCTTACTTAATTTTTTTTAAATGACATTTACAAAACATAAGAATTGAAAAATATAATAGAATATTTCAGTTGGAAGGGACCTAGAGAGCAAACCTTTTCACAGGAATAAGCAGGAAAACGTAATACGTAATGCATAATACTTCACAAGAAACACCGCTATCATTTTGTTAAGTCTTTATGCATATAACCTTTATTTTCTCAATCAAATGAATGCTTCCAAACTATCTGCAATTATAATTTCATTTTTAAAAAGCATCAAGTCCCAAACAACAGCTTACAGCTTTTGTAAAGGCTTTAGATCTGAAGAAATTAACACTTTCTGGCATACCAACAATCAAACACAAATTTCACATATCTAAATTTACTAAACATGGTTTCTACAAATTCTTTAGTAACTTGGCAGTGCAAAGGCGAAATGCTTCAGTAGTGTTTCTCCAATAAATTTTGAAATACATACTTGAAACATCCCAGGGCCAAGTAAGCACTGCATTACTGAGCATAAGGAGCATAAGGGAAGACTTTGTGTTAACTTCAAAAAGCCTAAAGACTAACCTAATGATCAATTTTCTCCAGAGGATGTATAATTTACAACTATGAGTGTGGATGAACTGGCCTACTTCCAAAAATTTCTTTTATCATCCGGTAGAAAAAAATCACCGTAAAATGAGAGAAAGTTGGCTGCCTCTTCTTCAGCCATCTGATTTCTGGTTAATGGCAGAAATCATACATTCCAGTCATCACTGAAATTCTCCTTGAACTCAATCAAGCCACTTCACAACATTAGATTTGTTTGGGGATTTTGTCCCCACAATACAAACAGAAGCTTTTCACCTCTGAAGGATCTAAGTTAAAAGAGCCAACTTTAGCAACAAAGTAATGGAGAAAAAAAAAGTAACCCCCCAAAAGCACTTGTATTTTCAAATGGTTAATGTTTTTAAACTAATTGATAGAATGTTTCTACTGAACTTTATGAAGCAAACAAATTAAGCACCTGACAAGCTCAGCAGGATGGCTACCTTCAGTAAGGAGCAAAACAAATTTTCAATATTGACTATTCAATAAATACTGCTGCATCTCTGATACCTAATGTTACTACAGAAATCCAGACACAGCACTCACAAGTAATTTAAAGTGCAAATGGAACCAAAGAACCTAGTCAGAAATGATTCTTGGATCTGCATGATGTTACTTGTACAGTTGCTGAGTTGATATCCTAGAGACAAAAAAAAAAAGATATTATGATCTTTACTAAAAAGATCACTTTATAAGCTGTGAAACAGATGAAAAACACTTTGACATGAGTATGAAATTCATGCCAATTTTTGAGTATATTGTTATTGTAATATTAAAATTTCAAGTTAGTCAAAATTCTGTAGTGAACATTTTCATTACAAAACAGGCCACACTAAAGCCATTACAAATTTGTATATCTATCCATATTTGACAAAGCCAAAGAACACACTGAGCCTGATACTTCTGGCAGTACATACATAGGTAAAAGAAGAGTAAAGGTACTGACAGTTCAGGGAAAACCCTGAGATGCACAAGAGATAATAGCAGCAATTCAGCTGGACAGGGATGTTTCTTAGGATTAAGTTACACAACAGAAAAACTGTACCTTCAAAGACAGCAAAAAAGCGAAAAATCAGAAATACCTTACTTTGCAAATGCAAAGCTTCAGGACTGAAAGCAGTT
The DNA here is from genome assembly GCF_000737465.1 of Haliaeetus leucocephalus. Taxonomy (NCBI): domain Eukaryota; kingdom Metazoa; phylum Chordata; class Aves; order Accipitriformes; family Accipitridae; genus Haliaeetus; species Haliaeetus leucocephalus. The sequence goes on along the minus strand of NW_010972497.1, from coordinate 409,618 downwards.
AACAACTTGCATTACTTCAGTAACAGAGCAGACTGCCAGTTCCATCTACTCAGAACCCAGCATATGAGAGAACACTCCAACAACATGAAGTTTTTACTTGCCCTCTGAAGAGGCTCATACTTCATACTAGTGTTTTACAAACTTTCATGGCTACACTAGCCATTATGCCATTACTAGTCATTTTCATGTATTTCAGTAGCCACAAAGCAGAGACTACAAACTAGGCACACTCAGAGGAGATTTATCTTCCAAACCCATCTTGACTTGACAAGTAAATTTCCCACCGCTAGTAGTACTGTAACAGATTCTTAATTTTGTGTTCTGAGCAAAAATGGTTGCATGTTAAATTGCAGGATTAGATTCTTCTTTCTGCTTCATTTCATAAAATTATTATGCTGGCACTGGTGACAAAAACAGCAGTTTCTCTGCTCCCACCTCTCTGTACATAGATCTTTGTGCAACCCTTCACCTCACGCTGTCACAAGCGCAATCACAAGGTGAGCCAGATCAGGGAATTAGTCTGGATTACAACAAACCATTTTTGCCAAGTTAATTTTAACCCAGAGTGAGTCTCTAATCTGTTACTGCAAGAGACTATATAAATAATTATGTCAACGTGGCAGGGGGAACAAGCACACCAACCGAACGGTCTCCTTTGGAGACTGAAGCGTTCGTGACACCACAGCCAGTATAACATGAGGAAATGCAAAGCACTGCTAATTCTGTTTCACAGCCAATTACTGCATCCTACTCAACACATGATATTCATCACTTTCAGATGACAGCCAGCACAAACACCTTGCAAATGTGATATTAATCTTGTGACTTTCAGATAATCACCACAATGTTTAATTTCCTTATCTACGCACACGGATTTTCATACTGCCTTCTAGTTCTTCATAAGCATTAAAGACAGGTTTGGAATAAAACCGCTCACTGAGGCAGGCGTTGGTCATGCCATGTGAAGTGTAGAGTACAATTTTGCAGACTTGAAGCAAAAATTCTACGTCGACATATTGCAAGTAGGTTGCACTATCATTCTTCAAATTAGTCTTCTTGGAGCACAGGAAGAATTTTATTAATGTTCATAAAGCAATCTGTTTCATTTTTTAAGCTACTTCAAGATATATTTCTGGTCACAAACATTCTTACTGACAGATTAAGAGGCTTCAGATTTTCCACATAGATAAAAATCAAGTTAAGACTCTTGTTATAAACTGTATTATCTTAACCTCCAATTAATTTATCTGGCACTGTTATCTACTGTAGAAACTAGATGCAGTCACAAATCACTTTAAAGCACCTCTTTAGAAAATGTTTGTAATTTTTTTTACTATTTTTGTCTGTTTAAGACTCCCTGGTGGATGAAGTTCTCAAACCTTAAATTGCAATATTTTGACACTAATATGGAGAAAGGGTGGAGATCATGAGCAGTACCTTGGCTGCCACTAGTCTGATGCATGAGATGTTGGGGGCGAGTACCAAGAGGTAGCGGGGCAACTAGCTGATTACTAAATACTCCTCCTCTCAAAAGTCCTACAGTAGACATTGGCTGTATTCACCAGTATTAACTAGCTGACATTTACTTGCCAATAGCTTAACATTACCTGCTTACTCTGTATGAGGAGTCTGGCTTCTTTGATTTGCTCTAAGATGACACAATGTAGGCAAGGTACATGACTAAATCTAGCCCTCAAGAATAAAGACATACAGTAACTGCAAATGTCACTGTTTCTTTTAACTGGTATTCTCATAAGAATCCGCTAATAAGAAAGAGAACCCAAAAGAATGCAATCTATGGTCTCTTGGAGTTAAAAGTAATTATTTTAAGAACATCAGTTAAAGGAAACATTAACATTTACACCCACCAAAAGCTAATATTTTCTACAGTTGTAAGTAGAAGAGATACCAGTTGAATTATCTTGAAACCAAAAAACATGGAGAACACAATGAATTCAGAACTACAACTTTAAAAAAATACAGACACGTTAAGGCAAGATTCAAATATCTGAACACCATGGAGCAATCACACGGCTGATTTCCTTGCATTTAGTAGTTTCCTTATACTTAGGCACCTGCAGTCCCAGGACTGAATGAGACAAAGCTGTAACAGTAGGAAGAGAAGATTTAAAGGGAAAAGCATGAGCACTGAACTGAGGAATAGATGGGGTATGAAAACACTCACAGGTCTACACAGAGGAAGAAATAATTATGGTTTCCCTGTCATATACTCCGACAAGAACTCAGTCATGGCAAAGATGTCGAGTGCTAGTGTTAACGGTCCACGTTTCCAGCACTTGCCATAAGCACATTGGGAAAGTTACGTTATCCTTTTAGTTTCTTATGTTAATTCCACTCCTAGACACAGCCTTTCTGGGGGGTGGGGTGGGAAATAAGCCTTACTGTTCCAGTCAGACTGAAAAAAAAGAAAACCAAACCCAAAACCCCAAACCGAAGCAGCCAACCACCTAGTGCTTTACAGCCGTTTACAAACTTGAGAAACAACGGTGACTCAAAGCTCTCCTCACGACCGGCCCACCCACGGCACAGCTCAAGGCCAGCAGCGGCTGAGCGAGAACACAGGAAGGTGCGGGTTTCGTGTCATCCGCATCCTCGGCGGCCTCCGCCGGGAAACAATGGGGGAGCGCCCGGGCACGGCGGGGGAGCCCGCCCCTCGCCCCCTCACACAGAGCAGCCGCCGCCAGGCCGGGGCTCCGGCCGGGGTACCCCGCCCTCGCCTCCGCCGCCC
>NW_010972497.1:405907-406587 GCF_000737465.1 Haliaeetus leucocephalus | reverse complement strand
ACTCAGGGAGCGGGTGGGGGCGGCACACCTCTCCCAACCCTCCGGCTCCCCCTCGGAAAAGCGCTGCCTAGGACGCAGCCTCCCTCCAGATACCGAGGCCGCCTGCGAGGCGGCCGGGTAAGAGATCGCCCGAACGAGAAGGGGGAAAATAAGGCAGGGCGGCTCAAGGCCGCTCCGGCGCACGGCAAAGCGCCAAGGTCCCCCGCTCGGGCGGCCCCGCCGGCGGGATCCGCGGGTGCCCTGCGCAGCAGGCAGAGACCGCGGGGTTCAGCCCGCTTCAGCGGCGCGACAGGCCCCGGCCGGAGCGACGTCTGGCCCGAGGTCTCAACATGGACACCGTGAGGAAACGCTCATGCATCCCCCCAGGCGGCCGCGGAAGGACGGGCGGAGCGGGGCCTTTCACATCGCTAACCCTCCGCCACAAGGGCGTGACGGAGCCCCCGGCCTCCGCGCTGGGGGAGGGGAGCGGGCACAGGTAACTCCCCCCCGGGCCCCGGGAAAGGGAGGCGGCAGCGCCATCTGCACGGTAACGCCGGCCAAGCTAGCGGCAGGGCCCGGGCGGCGGGGAGGGGGGTGGCCCCGGGGCAGCCGAGCCGCCGGGTTACATCACCGCCCCCTCCGTCCCCCGGGGCCCGGCGGCGGCCACATGGCAGAGGCGGCGGGGGCAGCCGCGCTGCCGG
>NW_010972497.1:405449-405859 GCF_000737465.1 Haliaeetus leucocephalus | reverse complement strand
GAGGCGTGCCGCCGCCGGGGGAAGGTGCGCGCACGGGGCCGGGGGCACCGCCGGGGAAAGGGCCGCTCCCAGCCGGCGACAGGAGGGGGGGCGGCGGCGGCGGCCGCCGGGGGCCGCCCGTCTCGCCCGGGAGGGAGCTCGGCGCGCGTTACCTGCCCGGGTGGCTCCCCAGCTCCCGGTCGCTCAGCGCCGCCGTGTAGATCTTCCGGTATCTGTCGGCCAGGGCCTTCCCGGAGAGCAGCAGCTGGTAGCGGCTCCGGCAGCCCAGCGACGGCGGCGCCAGGGCGCCGGGCAGGGCTCCCAGCCCGCCGGCCGAGCCCTCTTCGGGCCCCATGGGCCCCGCCGGACCGGAGCCGCTGGAAAAGAAGAAGAAGCCGCCCTCGGCCCCGGTGCAGGCGGCGACGGCGGCT
>NW_010972497.1:247445-404634 GCF_000737465.1 Haliaeetus leucocephalus | reverse complement strand
CCGCGGCGGCCGAGCCCCGGTGCGCCGGTGCCCCACGCCCCGTTTCTGGGCTTCGTTATGCTATGGCTAGGCAGGATCTCCTCCAGGAGCAGCTGCCGCGCTGTCTTAGTGCCGAGTTCGCCAAGTCCAGTTGCCGCCTTAGGCCAGGACTTCCCGGAGTCGTCGTCACTGGCTCCAAGATAACCTCACCTGCTTTCAGAGGATGAGGGGGGCACGGCGGTCGGCGCTCCTAACAGCGTATCTGGTTACGTTACCTCCTTTCACCCAGGTTACTTATCTTCACATCTCTTGCCTCTTGCGTTTTTACCTTTTATCTCAGAATTGTAGCCCTGCAGTTTTGCTGCACTTTCTGCTGCTTTACACAGCTGAGAACTTCAGGTGTACAGGCCACAGTACGTGTTACTAAAAAAAAAAAAAATAAAAAAAATTCTGCATGCCAAATGGGGCTTGGATTGCGGTCTGCAGAAAACTGTCATCCAAAGAAGGTGCATGCTGTCATATTGTCTTCTTTTTTCTTCTCCCCTCCAAAAGAGGGCCTAAATAAAGCCTGGGATCCTGCTGATTCTGAATGCAGATAAATATTTTTGCAAATGATTTCTTTCTACGTAACAGCAAATGTAAGAGAACTATGCAACTGTCGTCTTAAGCTTGTGTATCGCCCACCAATGCTTAAAGCATTCAAGCCAAATTTCAAGTACTTTTTTTTTTTTTTTACAGAGAACTGGGAATGTCAAAACCAGTGAATTCACACAGGTTTTCTCGGAGGTAGCTGTCCAGGTAGCAGAAAGACATCCAAATTAGTGCCATCACTGAAGAAAAAGCTACTTTCTGAATGCAGTTAGAGGCACCAGAGGCCGTCCAAGAGGTATTTAAAATACTAAGTGCATAAAAAGCTTTCAGTTATAATTCTTATATGGTAGTGGGTGGGGAAGAAAGAAAAAAAGAAGAAGAAGAAACAATAATCCAGCAGCGATAAAAGGAGCCACAACAAAACAAGCGCCATGTCTTATGGTGCTAACCACCACCCAATTGCATTCCCTCTGAGAATCAGCGTAATATGTCTTTCTAGCTCCTCTTTTAGTCATTACCTGAAATCATTCCTACAGGCAAGAACCAGAAGAAAAAAAAAACAAACAAAAAACTAACTTTTAGCTCATTTTTTTATTTTGTCATAAGCTGCTACGTTATATCCAAATAGTAATTTTTTCTTCACCAGACACACACTGCCTGGCAAATGGGCTATCTTCTGGTATGACATCATCTGTCACATCTCAAAATTATTTTGCACTAGTGCTGTTGTAGCCATCTTAATGCGCTTGTCATAAAAGCTAAGTGCTGGCAAATTGTTATGAAAGTGATGCAATTTATTGCAATTCTTGCATATTGCTCCAAACTCCAGAATTTGTCTGGGCTTGTGTTGTACAGAGCCACACACAGTGTGGTGAGCAGTATTCTTTGCAAGCTGCAACTGCTACTCCGCATCTCTTTTTATCTCAAGTCTTTTTGCTTCTGGGGGGAATCTTTCTAAGTGTCCACAATGCAGAGTCTACCTTCCATAAGCTTCAGCCTGTGACGAGCAATAGTGTTTGGCAATGTAACTAGGATCTGCCAAGCAAGAATAACTCTGGACCTTCTTATAGTCCACCTCCAAGCTCTCTTTCTCTTCACTCAAAATACAAAGCAGTCTTCAACTTGTGAGGCTGTTAATGGCACCAGCTGGGAGCTGGATGTTCAGTCCTCATTCACAGCCATATTTTCACTTCTTGTTTGGTCCTCAGAGGAAGCCACCTTTTCTCCCCCCCCCCTTTTGTTTTTTTTTTATATAACTGTGGTACTCATATTTCACATTCTTTCTCTGAGATGGATTCTGAGCAATAATACCAGTACTGCGCCACGTAAGAACATTCAGGAGTACACATTTCATCCAGACCAGCCTTATGCTAGATCTGATATTGACTATACTCTGTAGTTAGCATAAAATCATTACAGGTTCAAATTTTGTTGGTTGGTTTGTTTTTTTGGTTTTGTTGGGTTTTTTTAAAGTGGTAGTATAGCTTTGGAGACTCTGTTTGCACTGGATTAGCCCTTTACTTTATGTAGCTGCAGAGTTTTTGACCTAGCAGTACGTTTGAAAAATGGATTTATTATACCATCAAAACAAAGTCAGTCAACTGAAAGATACTATTAAGTAAGTGCTTTGCAACCAGAATGTGTCTTCTGACAATACTCAACTCTTTTCCTGTTTGCTAACGTCTGCTTGCTCTTACAGAATGAAGCACTTACTTTGCCAGTCAGCCTCTCCCTTTTACTTTAAGGTGGGGTTTTCAGCAGTTGCGTTCATTCACTTGGCACCTTTATAAATAAGGTTTAGCAGAACAAATTGTTCAGAAGTCATCCAGAAGCAGAGTCTGACAGTCTGTCTTGTTCACTATCACTGCTCATATGGATCAGCATTGTACAAACCTGAGTTTCAACACAGCAGAACAAAAATTTCCACCAGGTAATTCCAAAGCTCCTATATCCAGCATGACTGGAAATAAAGGAGAAAGTTCCATGATTTCATAACCTAACCCTTATACTTTTCAATTGTATTTCCAGGCCTTAGTTCTTTAAGCTTTCAAAATATGGTACAAACTAATTTAGTAATTTCTTCACAAGCAACCAGGGAGTCTGGAATAAGACAACTTCAAAATATGTAAACTAGACAGTTTACATATCAAATTGTAGCCAGGGAGTTATGAACCACAGAACTCAGTACTTCTGCAATAAAACTTGTGATTTACTACAATGAGGTGATGTTAGAGTTCTTTGTTCACCTGAAACGGCTTGCTCTTACCATCACATTTTCTCCGCAAATAGGACTTAAACCAGTAATAATTGGGGGTGGGGGGTGGGGGGGGTGGATCTCTTGGTCACAGCTTCTGTCACTGTCAAGACGTGTTAATGTGAGGCTGTTAATAGGATTAGTTAAAGACACCATTTTTCATCACATAGTTCCAACAAAGCTGAAGTCTATTTTGGCATTCTTACTTTGTAATGTACATCTGTCTTTATTTTAAGTCGTCAGCATTTATTTTCAGACTTCATTATTATTGGGGACAGGATGACACCAAAGCCACAAAGCTTTACAACATAATTCTTGTCCTGTGCTTTTCTATCATAAAGAGTTCTTTAATGATAAAAAGCACAGGACAGGCACTATGCTGCCTCCGTATTAGAGACAAGGCCTTCTTCTCCATTGCTACAATGGAGATGCTTGTTCCTCCCTATCCAATTGTTTTTCAGGTCAAATAGCAACACCAACTTATGCTTACTCATGTTTAGTTTCTATATACAGCACAAATGAAGGAAAACAAAGTGCACATTTTTAAAAAATAAAAATAATTTTAAAAAAAAAGGAAAAATCCAACTCTCCAAATATATTTGCTTTGTCTTCTTTTTTGCAAGGCAAGTTTTCCCAGTCTTAATTGTAGAGACATGCTAAAGGAAAACAAACAAAAAAACCCCACTTTATTTTTTTTATGCCAGCTGTCACAAATCCCAAAGAGCCTCCTAACCAAAAGGCCCTTCTGTGCACCCCTTCACCCACTTTTGTCTTTATACTTTGTATTACACTAATGTTCAGACTTTAATTCTACCTTAGCCAAACTCTGTCTTCTCCTTTATATGCCTTCTTTAAAACTCATTTAGTACACACCAAAAAAATTTGTGCAAAGTAAAAACTTACATCTCCAACATTTCATAACGCTGAATCATATGTATCAGCTCTTAAGATAATGACTTCTTTTAGGTGGGGACATCAACAACAAAAAAAACCCCCAACAACTTAATTCTGCCATGGTGATGTGACTGGCATTAGAATAAATAAAAATAGGTACACGTTCAAGTAAATGCAGTATTCATGAGTAACTTTTTCCTTTCAAGATTGTAGCAATTAATTATTTAACCATATTCCACCAGATTTCCCCTTACATAGAAATTCAGACTTTTTCCTACCTATATTTGTCTAAACCAGGTATACATAACATGGAAACAAACACATTTGAAGAAATATTACCAGAGCATAATCTGCCAACACTCTGAAAAGCAAGAAAAGTTACCCAGAACACTTTAACCAACAGCACTATAGTGTGTGAATGAAGTGGAAAAAAATTCAAAGAACCAAAAAAAGGTATTAGAAACCCACAAAGATGACATATTAACAATGTTTTATAAGATATTATTGCTTTAAAAATACTCTACAGGTTAAATGGAAGATGTAGTGTGGTTTGACATTCAAATCTACATATGCCAGTGAGCTCTGAAACCAGACCTTGGACTGAAACTTGGAAACCACAAGTCCTCTTCAGTGTTACATATGGAATAATGTTTATTGGATTGTCACATAGGATGAAGAAATAAAATACAGACTAGGATGCAATCCCATTGAAAAGTCCTACCATAGAAACACAGGACTGGAAAAATCCACATGGGTCATCAAGACGAGTCTTCTGCTAGAAATGGCGCAATATACATGAGAACTAAAAATCCTGCGTCCTTTACAAGGCATGGAACACCTGAACTCTACTGGAGACTAAGTTGGCTTGGCAGCAAAACCCCCCTAGCAGTTCAAACATGCTAATCTGCAAGCAATAATCTTGTGTATCCCAAAAAGAAAAATGGGATGAGATTATATTTCCATGTCTACTGTATTTTCACACAAGACTGAAATCACATTATTGAGACTTCTCAAATGGATAAAACAGGTCAATTTTAAATTCAAATTCCAGACTCAGAGCAGGATGCCAGGGATATATTTAGGATAATCATCTTGTCAGTGAAAGCTTTGGAAGTCTAGCTAGGAAACTGAAGGGATGGTGCTGTGATCACAGAAAAAAGCAGTCTAGGGTCCAACTGCTTAACACCACCACCACCCCCCCCCCCAATTACCCATGGACATATTTTTAGTAACTGTAAGTTACTTAAAACAGCTTTCTTGAGCAACTGTGAATTAAATTAAGCCATTTCAGGCTTTGTATTGTTTTTAAAATGCAGAGTCCTGAGGTTCAGCTAAATTAATAGCTAAGTGAACTTTCTCAGCTAAAAGTTCAAACACACAGAGACTTTCTACACATGAATCATCACATTGCATTTACTGAACTCTGAGGTCTATGCATATACCTGTTGCTGCACTAGCTGCATTATTCCCTGTGGTCCCCGGCCCCCATAGACTTATAGTTACTAAGAACTACTATTTAGTCACTTGACAGATTATTTTCTTACTAATATGTATCAGTAAGGCAGGCAAAAGGAATTTCCCATTTCAACTGGTCCCGAGAACAAGCACTGTTCCTGATATTTCTAGGAGCATACAGTAAACAGTTAAACCAAGAAACAAGCATGCAACCCACAACATATTATTCTACTTAAATTTTAATGTCTTTCAAAGCATTTGGACAAAGCCTACTTGGCCATTATTTGTAGGACATTCTCCATCTCTGCTGCTTCCCATGCTAGATTCTGCATCTGAAGGTATGAATTTTGGCAGTTCTGCTATGAGATACTGCTGTTTCTCACACAGTTTAGTAACATGCTTATAGTACATTGGGAATTTTAGAGGTAAACCAGCAACGAGGCTGGAGCTTTGATTCTAGTAATTAAATAAATTTAACCTTGATTCTTGATTTCTACTGAATTAAACTGATAACTTCCTTTAATAATCCTAAAGTGACTAGCCCAGAATGAATGCAGCAAGAGAAACAAGCGCTGACTGAGCACTAGCTAGTCAAAATCTGAACTGACAGCCAAAATTTTAGAGCTTTAAACATTGGTTCTGGGAAGAGACAGATCAGCCATTACTACACTTTGGAAAGGTAGGTCACAGGAAGCCTCATAAGAAAAACAAATTTCTACTCTTTATTTTCTTATTTGACTTCCTTTCTGCTATACTAATAGCACTTAAGGCAATACAAACTGTGGAATGTGGGGGCATTTCCCAGTGTCTGAGTCCAGCTGCAAACTCCAGCTTCATGTCAGATGGAGTGCAAGCCTTCACCATCCTCCCTTTCCCCCTCTTGTTTGTTTATGAAAGCTTAGGGAAGAGGAAGTGACTTATCTGTGTATCAACCATACGGCTACTGCTCACAAATACTGGCATGCAGAATTTTTTTTAGAAACCATGAAAACATGCCTTGCAACACAATTTATCAGGAGATAATAAGAAAAAAGGGCACTCAACAAGAAGCAATGATTAAGAAGAGACAGAGAAACAGATTAGTAAAATGTTAAGAATATTAGCAAATCAAAGAGAGATCAGCCAGCCAGTCTGATAAAATTAACCAAAGAAATTAGCTGCAAACTAGATTACCTCAACTGCTTTGGGCAAAATCTGAGGTGATTTTGTTAAAAAAAAAATTTGTGATCATAAGATTAATGGTGATGAAAAGAATGGGAAACTTTTTTAGGACTGCTGAACTTGAAACAGTGCTTCATCTGACTATTTGGTTTACCTATACAGAAGAAATATAGATATTTGTGTTTTTTTCCAACTCTGCTTTCTGCTCTGCAGATTGCAGTTCATTCTGTAAGAGTCAATAGTAGTTTAATCAGCCAGTATGTTAAAAAATTTTAAAGGCCAGATTTTTCCAAACTTATTTTAGGCAAATAACCAAAGATCCAATATCAGGAATGTAATTACCTTTGATTTTCAACAGTCAGTGGGTGACTCAGAAGATAGGTGGGCTAGTTTGCCATCTGGAGGTGCCATTGAGAGTACATGAGGAGATGCATGAGTCTTCTCTCTCTTCTTCCATGTCTTTAAATGGAGGTTATGATGACCTAAATTACAAGTCTGGTATTAGATAGGGTAAATCCACAGACTGTTTCTGGTATCATTCAGACTACAGGATCTTCAGGTTCCATCAGTAAAAAGACAAAATTTTAGTCTGGCAAGAGAAGCCACCTTTCAATTCTTATCACAACAAAAATCACCTTGCTGGAATATTTCCCATGAAAGAAGGTTTCTTGCTGTCTTTCCAGTCAGAGTTTGAGTTGATGAGGAAATCTGCACAATGAATCTAGTTTCCAAAACAGATTATACACATGGGGAATTTTTGCTGAAACACACAATAATTGTTGCAACTGGATACAGCTTCTCACACCTTCTATAAACTGGATTCAGCTACATCACTAAAGAGTCCTAATATCTGCACTTTGTAGTCCCATATAGAGGTATAAAGAATCTGGATTCTCCCCAGCTCTATTTTTTGTGCCTAATGCTCCATTTGAGGAGAGGGGATCAGTTCATTTAACTCTGTCCCCTCTGTAAGAAACATGAGAGGAAACAGCAAAATCATAAAACAATGAGTGTGCTTGGCTCCACACATTCTCCTGTATCCTGTTCATAACATATTCTCCAGGATTTTTTCATCGTTTCAGCTTTAATCTTAATGTAGATGTTTTAAGCAATAGCCTGAGATGCTACTGGCTCACGATCTGACTGGGGACCAGCCCTCCTGCTGCAAAAGTACCGAAAGAACTGACAGCATTTGCTAGGAGTGAAATTGTCTAGCTCTGGTCTCACGCCAGAAACACATCGCCCAAACATAGCTGCTAAGTGTCATTGGAGATGCCCTAGAGAATTCAGGACGTCTTTGATATCCTATACAGAGGACCAGCAGGTGAGGACACAAGTCCTGTGAGACCTGCACCTTTCTTCAGTGACAGCTGGAGCAGGGATGTACCCCTGGTGCCTTTGTTTAGGCAACGGAATCAGGCCCATGTTGACCATTGAAATGAACACACACGTTCAGGATGGATCTTGTATCAGTGGGCTGACATGGCAGATTTCTGTCACAAGCAGAAATGGTCTCTTGAAATGCTTTCTGGCCCCAGCAGATCATTCAGAATACTTAAGAGATGGGGAAGCAGAAGTCTGGCTGAGTGGCTGGCACTGGGATAAATATGCTTCAAGTGATTCTTCCTGCAACTGTCATCCCAAAGATGATAACAGACTGTGAGATAAGAAGCCTTAATAATGTAATTGGACTTATGAACTTGTATACTCTGCAAGTTGCTCCATAGTTGGGAGAAAAACACAAGTTGCCTATGAAGTCCCAGAGCAGACTGTTTTAATGGATTTTGGTCAGTTAAAAACTGAAAGGTTAGACTATTTGGATACTAATGGTACTCATGACAGTCCTTTGTGTGTCTAGTCCCATGCAAATTTAACAGAGTTTCTGAGACTCTGCCTGGGGCTGTCTGAAACTAGTCATCTCAGCACTGCTCAGTGGTGGGATTTAGTAGTCTGAAAGCAGTTTACTCAATATCTTCATTCCACTTAGCAGGCTGAAAAGGTCAATCTGATCATTTCACCACAGCTCAAATTGTGCAACAGCTGTCCAGGAAAGCAAAGAAGAAAGGGAACCACTGAATTCTCACTCCACATGCCCACAAAACCCCAGGCTGAGTTTGGTCACGTGGATGCATGTCCTGTTTCTACTTTGCCTGCTGAGTCAGGATGCTCAGTGGCAAGGCGTGCATCTTGCAACTGCTGCAAGCCAACCGTTCCTGGCTTCGCAATCGTCTGCATTGCTCTGTAACCCAGACAAACACCATGAAGCTCAGCTCAGGGATAAAGTTCAAATTATCCCACTGGACTTTTCAATTCTACTCATATCTTAAGGGACATCTCTCTGAAATATTTGAGAAGTACATAACTTACCTCTTGATAAAATTAATTATTAACCTCATTGCTTCTTTGACTGACCTTGATGGTTTCAGGAAAGTAATATAGAGGGAAGTCTGCAACAAAGCCTTAGAAACCTTTGAAACACTGTTCTATCCACAGCTGTGTATAGCTTTCCAAATTAGGTTGTCTTACAGACACTCACTTCAGAGACAGGGAACAGTGCATGTTATCCCAGAGGGTTAATGGAGAAGGGCACCTGATCTATTTGTGAGTCAGGCTGTTCCCATGGGAGAATATTTGCTGAAGGAGTGTTTAGCCATTTACATTTACAAAATTGGTAAAATAAAATTTACTGAAGAAGATGTAAACTCTCATCCAAAATGACCTCTCCCATTCCTGGAATGACCATATGCAGTTAGGACATTAATGACCAGATTAATAGGTGGTATTAGAACTGCTACTGGAAGCATAACAAGTATTGGACACACAATTGCACATACAGTTGGAGACAGATGTCAGACTATGTGAGCATTTCAAACAGGAGGGCAAGAAATGGTTTGGGCTCTACATACGCTGTTAAGAGCAGAGAGACTATAGGAAACTACTAAAACTACTGTTGTGCAACGCACTTATTCTGTGTGCTTCACTTGGAAGGCAGAATTAAAGCCAGATAGCTGGAAGTGAGCTGGGTGCAAATAGCTATTTCTTTGTAAGAAGTAAATAGGAAACAACAGAGCAGTTGATGGCAATGTCTGTGAAAATAAGCACCTTTCAAGTCCAGTATTTGTGGTTCTAGCTTGGCTTCAGCTCTATTCAGAAGCTGGTCCTAAACTTGGATATTTAATTTAGAGGATATGCGTAGATTACGGGTTGAAGCCTGGTAGGTGGCTCTTTTTCCTGCAGTGAGGAGTCAAAAGTTGACTCTGTACTTCTGATTTGGTTTAAACTCCAGAAATCAAATAACTCTCCAAGGACTTTTACAAGTCAATACTTTGTAATAAATTAAAAAAAATATATATATGTGCATGATCAAAAAAGACAATGAAAATGTCCTACAGGCTGAGAAGAATACTTCTTTAAAAAAGGCTTCCCTTGTTCATTGGAAGATAAACTTATTTAGGACAAGTTTCTCAGGATGGTAGGTTCTTTGGAGTTTGCCCTTTTCCTGTTTCCCTTTGGGATTCATTAACTCACTGCTGCTGAATGTATCTCCCTCATGACTGGTAATACCTCCCAGAAAGACAAATGAGCAACCACTGTCACTCTTTTTTGAAGAACAGTTCATATTTTTACAATTTCTCTCCAGCTTTATTCCCTAAAAGAACTGTCAGGTAGATTTCATACTCTGTTATGCCTATTTCATTTTTTTCCTGAGAAAGTGACATCCCTTAGCCATAGAAAAATCTCAGCTTTTGCTCTTAAAAGAAGACTGGGAAGAGACTGTTATGCTGAAGACTGTATTAGATTTAAAACTAGTGAAAATGATGGAATAAATGTAATAGGGTAGTTCAGTGTAGTTCACATTAACTCATTATTCAGTTGCTTTTCAGAATAAATGTAATTGTAATTTTATGGTACGTTGAGACTAAATCAAGTGCAAAATAGAATATTTTATAGGTGGAGTGAACCTAGGTGAGTATAGGTTCCTGTATAATTTTAATTTGCTATGTTGGTGAAAGAAGAATGCTTTTATCTTACACACATCTGTCAGTTGGCTTTCCTGTTACAGACTTTAGGAAAGTATTTGCCTTGGAAAGAAGAGACAAATATTCAGCCACCATCTGGAAACAAGCAGTGAGGAAGCACCTTTTCTATAGAAAAAAATAATTAGGAAACAGGAGGCCAACTGAACCCAAAAAACGCATCAAGCAGAAGTCTCATTTAAATCTAAAAGAAAAGCAATTTAAAATTGTTCATAAGAAACGACTGCAGGATAAGATGTAGAGATGTTTGTCCAGCATAATGGGTTTTAACCTGTGATATTTAGACTTCTGGGGACTGTAAATTCCTTCTAAAGAATAAAAAAACCAGGTAACTAAGAAAGACAGGATGATTATTTGTCAGTGAACTTAAATTGTTCTATGTGCTACTGAAAAATGGCTAAGCTTCCAAAAGTAGAAAAGGTTGAAAACCACATCTCTAATACATTAGCTCATCATTGTGGCAATATTTGAACTGATACTGTCATTGGTGTAGCTGTATTCAGTTACAAGGTCAGCCTTTGACTGTGAAGCCCTTCTATGAACTCTATATTATAGAGTTTATTCCAGGTAGGACTGCTGGTTTCAAAATAAAGAACAGAGACAAAGATTAAAGTAAATTTCTAATTTTTTTTCTAAAAAATTTCTAACTTTAACTCTTAACCAAATATTTTTTGAAGCCTTTATAACATTTTGAAAACTTTGAGAAAGCATAAGGGCTAACTTATCAGTGTTCTTGTACATCTGTGGTGAAATAAAAGAGGGCCATAGAGTGGTCTTGAGCACGCTACTTAAATGTTAGCTCAGTCGTTGTCTCTGTGTTGGCTTACCTCCATACAAGACATATCAAGGGGCCAGCACTAAGCAGTGCAGATTCGAGGTGGTTAGTGCCATTTGCCCTGGATTCCTGGCCCTTTAGGTAGGTTAACAGTATGGGCCAAGTTATTGTTTAAATATATTTATTTAAATGCTGTTACCAACAGTGTTAAATGCTCTTCTGTTAGTGACCAGGCCAAATACATTATATATGTTTTGTGGCTTCTTTTATGGTTTCCATTATCTTATCATCTTATCCACTTGCAGCAAAATGTATTTAGGAGACTGAAAGCTTACAGAGCAGTGCAGAGTGCCTGAGAAAGCTTTTTACTTGAAAGTGGGCACCAACAGTCTCTTCCTTAGAGAACTCAGCTGGGATCACGCTTTTCTTTCATAGAATAACCTAACGATTAGCACAGTTGCCAAGGAAATAAGAGACTTATATCCTATTACGTCCTCTAGCTGAAAGGGCTGTAAACCAAAACTTCCTGGGAGAATACATCAAAAGACTGGATATGGGGATGCTTTTCAAAATTACAGAGAAAAAACTTCCTCTTTCTTAAAAGCCATGTAAAAATAGCAGAAGGATATTTAATTTTGAAGCCTAAGGTATAAGGTACTTACCTTTATGGCAGAATACCACAGTCCAAGTCACAGGACAGTTTCTGTATTTTCTTTAATGAGTGTTTCGCTGATGCTGTATGTCTCTGTTTTAATAGAACTGGCAGTTGGTGGATTTTTTTTCCCAAATTATTCCTTGCGTGTATTAAACCTACTAAAACAGTTTAGCTAACTAAAAATTTATTCTCTGAGTTTTGCACATATTGCTTAAGCCTCAAAATCTGATGATTTCTCTTGCTGTGATAGTTTCTTGATTACTTTCTCTTTGTCTCATGTCTTGGGTGGAAAATGAGGAGAACTTTGATGGATCTCAGTCTCTATGGGAAGTCAACCCACAGTCTC
This sequence comes from Haliaeetus leucocephalus, assembly GCF_000737465.1. NCBI lineage: Eukaryota > Metazoa > Chordata > Aves > Accipitriformes > Accipitridae > Haliaeetus > Haliaeetus leucocephalus. Next base: position 392,487 of record NW_010972497.1, on the reverse strand, counting down.
AGAGACCCAAAAGCTCTGGGCTTCCTGCACATAAAATTCACTATTACAGTGAAGAGTTACATAATGTCACATAATATCACAACCTTTTCAATCTTTGTGTTCAGTTTGAAGCAGTAGACTGTGTCCAGTACTCAGTAACTTGGGTCCAAAATGGCTAAGAGACTGGGCTTATCAGTGAGTAATATCTATCCTATACTACTTGCCAACAGTTATGAAGAAAATTGTTGTCTGATAACTAGAAAAGGCAACACTGACAATGCCACAATGTTAACAGTTAACGGGAACATGTTTTCAGAGTATTTTTGTTATCCGTATAATCATGAACAATGGGAGTGGAGTGTTTGTTGCAAACATTGCTTAATTACAGTCCAATTTTATTCACCTGCATTATATGCCCTAGATTCCAGTGAGCTTTACTTAAACAGAATATCTGAAAATTGCAGTGAGCATTTTTCAGAAAATTTCATGAAGGAATGCTGGTTTGGGGAAGAATTTTTGCTTTCCATAGTTCCAAAAGCACAAAATACAAACTTTTTCTTAGGTAAAATGGCAGGTCTTTGCCCTTTTGGAACCAGAGGATAGTAGCGAAATAAAGGAAATGGCTGTCTTTTTGCTAAAATAACCTTCATGTCATTCCCATTCAGTACAAAAGAACACAGAAATTCCTAAAGAACAGGTTCTTCAGTGAATTCATTGTCTGGGGGATATTTTTCCTCCACCTGTGTTAAATGAGAAACTAAATATATGAAGAGAGGAAGAAAAAGTTAATGCTTGTAGTATTTAGACATTTAAATAATACACAAGATTTCAGTGAATTTTAGCACCCTGGCAAGTTTCAACAGTCTGCTATTCTCTTGTTAATATTGTGAAGAACAAGGGGAGATGTAGCATTGGGTGCTATATTTCTTAGGGGACCCATTTGAAATAATTCTTCATCCATAACAAACCACTGCATGTATTTCCTCTCCTCACAGAAACTGTCAAGCTCAGAGCAAGCATTGCTATAGTGATAAAGTATTGACTTTTTCTCACAGAGCAAAGAAATGGAATCCCTTCTATGTCTGAAAAAGATGCATTTTTTTTATTGCTTACCTGTGACTGGTGCCTTCAGTCCCTGCCAGGGAAGGCTTTCAGTAATAATAATACATTTGTTGTCAATACAGCAAAAGTTACATTACAAGCAAAGAAAACAGTATTACTAACTATTCTAAATATTAAGGCCAAGCATAGCTCTGAATAATGAAGCAGTACAAAATATCGCTTAATTTTTCAGGTTCCACTGTGACTCATTGCTTAGAAATAAAAAACACAGAGAATAAATCAGTTTATGATAAAGATAGTTCATTTGGAGCTCAGGAGAAGATGACTTTTAAAAAGACCAATGTAGCAGGGCAGAGGCATCCATTGTGTAAATGGGAACTCAGCTGCTCTCCACTTCCCTCATCAGGCATCTTTCCGTGTCACATCAAAGTAATGAAACAACGCTGTGATACAGAGAGGACTAGGGTATGTGTGTATGCCACAAATACGTTCTTGGCAGCTACATGGCAATAGTCTGGGGTGGGGTTTAATTATTTCTCAGCTTTGGTGAAGCCAGAGAGACGCTTTGGTGCTGTACAAGAGCGGGGATGTGTAAATTGTCAACGCGGTGGCTATAGAGACGGATGTTTCTGCTCCTGAACCTTCCCACTGTAAACCTATGGCTGAAAAATGATTTAGTATAAATGAAGAACACCCTACAAAAACCAAAACCAAAACCAAAACCAAAACCCCCAAACTAGCTATGTTTTTGAAAGCTTAACTATTTTAATTGATCTAAGTTACCTCAGAAACTGATCTACATGTAGTTTAGAGATTCCAATCTTATGCTATGAATACGTGAAAGGATTTGCCAGTTTGCTGTTGAATAGTAAGAGGAAAGAACTGTTCCCTGTTCTTGCTAATTTCTCAGATGATGATACCAGAGGGTTTTTTGATGTTATCAAAGACAGATACAGTAGCGTATAATTGGAGAGACTGTTTAGAATTAAAGTTTGAGATTTTTCAAAGCATTTTAACTATTTAGACCATTTTGAAAATTCTAGATGGACTGTTATATGATTATGGAGGCTATAGACCCAGGATGTTCCAAATATGCAGACAATCCTTCAGATGGCAGCTCTTTATCAAGTTTATCTCACCTGCAAATGGGAGAATAGATAAAAAGTGGTGGTCTCATATGTCATGGTTTAACCCCAGCCAGCAACTAAGCACCATGCAGCTGCTCACTCACTTCCCCCCACCCAGTGGCATGGGGGAGAGGATCGGGAAAAAAAGTAAAACTCGGGGCTTGAGATAAGAACAGTTTAATAGAACAGAAAGGAAGAAACTAATAATGATAATAATAACAATAATAAAATGACAATAATAATAACAAAAGGATTGGAATATACAAGTGATGCACAATGCAATTGCTCACCACTCACCAACCGATGCCCAGTTAGTTACCAAGCAGCGATCCCGCCAGGCCAGCTCCCCGCAGTTTATACACTGGGCATGTTGGCCAGTTTGGGTCAGCTGTCCTGGCTGTGTCCCCTCCCAACTTCTTGTGCCCCTCCAGCCTTCTTGCTGGCTGGGCTTGAGAAGCTGAAAAATCCTTGACTTAGTCTAAACACTACTTAGCAACAACTGAAAATATCAGTGTTATCAACATTCTTCTCATACTGAACCCAAAACATAGCACTATACCAGCTACTAGAAAGAAAATTAACTCTATCCCAGCTGAAACCGGGACATCGTATCAGTCTACTTCTGTATCATACAAAATATGATACAGATTATTTCTTATATGACTGCCTTAGAAACTGTATGAGACTAGATGGTTGAAGGAATAAACCACTGTAGAGTTTGCTTCTACATCTTAAATAGAGAGATCTTCTAAGGATCTTTTTTTTTAATATGAAGATCTGTTTGAATTTCATTTTTGTTGCAATGAGTAGTGCATTTATAAATTCATTACTTAAAAATAAACATGAAAGTATTAATATCTGACATTAGCATGAAACTCATACAATACAATTTAGATCACACTAAAAATTACTGTCAAAACACTGAAATTTCTTCATAAATTCTCGTGAAATAATTTATAAGTAATAAACGCAGTTAAAACCTAATTCCCCTCATTTAACATTTGAGGCAGGTAAGGAGAGAAGAATTCAACGAAAAAGCACTTATCAGTAGCCATAATCAGGGAAGAATCAATAATATTAGAAAGTGTAAGATAAATCAAACTTTTTTTTGTTTGTCAGTATAAGTTTGATTTTAGTGTAAGCATTTTAAAATGCATTGTCATACCCATTTACAAGAAGGGCCCAAGAGAAGACCCAGGAAACTACAGGCCCATTAGTCTCACTTCAGTCCCTGGGAAAATAATGGAATTAGTCCTCCTAGCAACTATTACTATCCAAATGAAGCAGGTGATTGGGAAAAGTCAGCACAGATTTATCAAAGGCGAATCATGCCAGACTAACCTGATCACCTTCTACAACAAAATAACAACTTCTGTCAACACGGGGAGAGCAGTGGATGTAGTTTACCTGCACTTCAGCAAAGCATTTGTCACTGTTTCCCACAGCCTTCTCCTAGACAACTTGGCAAGATACAGATTAGATGGGTGGTCTGTGAAATGGGTAGGAAACTGTCTAACAGGCTGCACCCTGGGTGGTGATCAATGGTTTTTACTCAGGCTGGCAGCCTGTCACGAGTGGGGTCCTCTAGGGATGGACACTGGGCTCCATGCTGTTCAACATCCTCATAAATGATCTGGATGGTGGGCTTGAAAGCACCCTCACCAAGAATGCTGATGACACCAAACTGGGTGGTGAGGTGGACATGTCAGAAGGGAGAACCACCTGATGGTGAGACCGGGACAAGCTGGAAGAGTGGGCTAGCAAGAACTGTATGAAGTTCAACAAAGAGAAGTGCGAAGTCCTGCACTTGGGATGACATAACCAAAGAGCCCAGTACAGGGTAGGACCTGTGCAGCTGGGGAGCAGCCTTGCTGAAGGGGACCTGGGGGTCCCGGTGGACAACAAGCTGAACACAAGTCAACAGTGTACTACTGCAGCAACAAAGGCAAATCGGGTCCTGGGTTGCATCTGCAAGGGCATTACGAGCAGAGATAGAGATGTGATCACCCCACGGTACTCAGCATGTGTTAGGCTGCAGCAGGAGTACTGTGTCCAGGTCTGGTCCCCACAGTTCACAAAAGATGTGGACACACTGGAGAAGGTCCTGGAGAACCTGCCCTGTGAGGAAAGACTGAACGAGTTAGGCCTTTTCACCCTGGAGAAGAGAATGCTTGGGGGACCTCATCATAGTATTCCTGTACCTAAATGGTGGCTACAAAGAGGATGGAGGCTCTCACTTCACAGGGAACTATATGGAGAAGACAAGGGGCAAAGGGTACAAGTTGCACTGGGAGAGGTTTCATCGTGAAGAGGAAAGAAATTTTTTACAGTGAGAACAATGATTCACTGGAAAAACCTCCCCAGGGATGTGGTAAAGTCCCCATCACTGGAGGTTTTCAAGATGCAATCGGACAGGCTGTTAGATAATTTCATTTAAGCTCCCTTTCCCTTGGAAGGTTGGACCAGATGATCTTTCAAGGTCCCTTCCTGAAGATTATGACAGCCTGCTTGTTTAGTTGTCTTGTACAAAGACCATGTCAAATCATTTCTTGGATATATTGTCACTGATACTATGTTTCTGGGAGAAACTGAAATGCTGTTTTAACTAGGTGGTCAGATGAACATCTGAAGTCATCACTTGCTGAGTGATAGGACAGGATTAAATGTGCATTCTAACTGAATGTGTACAAGTTCGTATTGGGTGTCCATGGCAAGGTATCAGCAGTGGGTGCTCTCAGGCACGGCCTCTGTGAGGAGAGACCCTGTGTCAGACACAGCCGGTTCCGCCAGCTCTAACAGACCCACCGCAGGGCACAGCTGAGCCCCTCAGACAAGGTGGTGATGCACCAGCAAAAATGTTTAAAAAAAGGCAAAACCCCCACAGGACAGAGAGCGGAGAAGGGAACAAAAAGTGTGAGAAACAACAGAGAGAACACCAAGGTCAGAGGAGGGGAAGAAGTTCTCCATGTGCCGGAGCAGAGATTCCCCTGCAGCCAGCCCCTGGAGGAGACCGCAGTGGAGCAGGTGGCTATTCCTGAGGGACTGCAGCCTGTGGAGAGCCCACACTGGATCAGGGGAAATGCATGAGAGGGTAGTAGTAGCAAAGAGAAACCACCATGTACTGACCATCCCACCACACCACCTGCACTGTTTGGGGTGGGGAGAGGCAGAGGTGTTGGAAATGGAGGTTGAGCCTTAGAAAGGGAGGAGGAAGGGCTTAGCTTTAACGTTTATCTTTGTTTCTCACTACCCCAATCTATTTTAATTGCCAATAAATTCGAGCAATTTCCCCCAGATCGAGTCTGGTTTACTCACGACAGTAACTGGTAAGTGATCTCCCTGTCTACCTCAACCCATGAGTTCCCACATCCCACATTCTCTCCCTGTCCCAGTGAGAAGGGGGAGTGAGTGAGCAACTGGGAGGGTGTTTGGCCCTTAGCCAAGGTTAACCCACCACCATGTTTTGAATCAAAATAAATTATTTCAAAATGCATATTTCAGCAATTATTATGATGGTCAATGCTAGTTGTGTTCTCTGTTTTATTGTCCAAGGATCATTATTATTAATTAATTGGTATGGTTTTGTTTTGTGTTGAGCATTTAAAATTTATATTCAATAAATGGAGAGACTTTGGAATTCAGAGTAAGTGTTTAACATTAGATGCAACATTAACTAAAACAGAACTGCTAAAATACTTTTGTGACCTCATTTGGGGAAGAAATAGAATATTTCCACATTTTATGGTAGGGCAGACATATATAATGAGTCTAATATAACAAGTGAATTATTTTTATTAGATCATCTGTAGTAATTCTCTCTCTAAAAATTCTTAGTCAAGGACACTGATTCTTATCATTCTGATCATGACGGATGCTATAAATCATCAGATCTCACTGAACTCAGTATCTTAGAAACCTGAATCTCTCCTGAGAAAAAGGCATTGCCTGGTAATCTGAGATCTGTATTATGAATCAGAAATATCTTTGGTTTTCCTTACCAGGCTTCAGCGCGGTCTCCAATTAGCCAGTGTGGGAGCTATCACGAATCGAAAATGGAGCATTTGTCAACAATGCAATGTTGCTTTTCATTTTAGAGTGTACTGGTATGTAATAGTAGGAACACCATGTCCTGTTTTGGTCACCATGTTTTTCTAAAGCTTTAGATGAACTGGAAGGAATTCAGAGGAAATCAAAAGAATGATAAGAGGGTTACAAATGCTTATCCATGAGGAAAGGTTGAAGAACTTACTGATACCACTGTGAGGCCACTCTGTTATCTTTGAATGGTCACGGTGATTGAAGGAGGTCCTTGATGACTGGGAAAAAGCAGATGTTATATCCATTTCAAAAAGGGCAGGAAGAATGATACAGTGAACTGTAAGTCAGTCAGCCTCCCTGCAGTCTCTTGGAAGATTACAGAGAAAGACCTCATGGAAGCCATTTTCAAGCATGTGAAGGACAAGAATATGTTTGGGAACAGGCAGCATGGATTTACCAAGGCCAAAGTATGCTTGACTAATTGCTGTCTGTGATACTACTGACTCTGTATCGGGTGGAGGGAGTGGTATATGTCATTTGCCTTGAATTAAGCAAGGCCTTTGACATAGTCTCCCATCATGTAACCTAGAAGAGGCAATACAGACTGGATGGACTACAAACTGGATGAAAAACTGTCTGGAACACCAGGCTTAACGGGTAGTGGTCAACAGATTTAAGTCTTAACCCTCAGGGATATTCCTCAGACGTCAGTATTGGGATTGATTCTACTTAATACTTTCATCAATGACCTGGATGATGAAACCTTTAACAGTGCAAGTTTGTGAATGACACCAAAAAATGGTGGGGTGGGGAGGGCAGTGAGGGAGGAGGGCAACACTGATCAATACACTGGAGGGAAAGGCTTGCCATTTGGAGCAACCTTGACATCCTGGAGAAATGGACTGACAGGAACCTCACAGAGTTTAGCAAAAGAAAATGCAAAGTTCTGCATCTGAGACAGAACAACTGCATACAGCAATACAGGCTGCTGAGATAGCAGCAGTGCAGAAAAGGACCTTGGGGTGCTGGTGGACAACAAATTGAATGTGAACTACCAGTGTGCCCTGGTGATCATGAAGGCCAATCTCATACTAAGGTACATTAATAAGAGTGTAGCCAGCAGGTCAAAGAAAGTCTTTATTACCCTTTACCTGGCACTCTGAAGGCCACATCTGTATTGTGTCCAGCTTTGCGTGTCCCAGTACTAGAGAAAGTCAGTCCAGCAAAGCGTCATTAAGAGGATTGAGTGGCTGAAGCATATAATGTATGAGGCTGAGTGAATTGGATTTGCTCGGTCTGGAGAACAGAAAGTTAAAAGGGGATCAAACTGCTGTCCTCAGTGACATAAAAGGGCGTTATAGAGCCAGACTCTTGAAGGAGGTGCACAGCAAAAAGACAAGAGGTATTGGTCACAGGTTGCAATAATGAAAATTGTAACAATATAAGGAAGAAAATTTCAGGGTGAAAATTGTTAAGCACTGGAACAGATTGCTGGGAGAGGTAATGAAATTTCCACCCTTGGAAGTTTCCCCAAACAAACTGATCTAACTTTGAGGTTTGCTCTGCTGTTAATGCTTCTAGAAGGACAAATTGGTCAATATGCTTTCAGATTAAAAATAAAATCTGGTCTTCCCTAGGAGCACAATGGAGATCTTTGAGGTTCTTTCCACAGCTTCATTTCTATGAATCTTTTAAAGCTATCTCTATAAAAAATAAATTGTGTTTCACAGCATCTAGCTGCTGGGTAAATACTGATAAATACTGGAATGTATGCCTGTGAATAAGGTGCCTATGCTTTGTCTGGAGTTCTGGAGTATTCAGGCACCTAAGAAAGGGAGTCACAAAAATCAGTGTGTGGATTTATCCAACTTTGTCTGAGCTTCTGATATGGACGTTTTTTTGTTCACAGTAGGAACTTATTCCAGGAGCTGTGTGCCTATGTAAATATTACAGAGCACAGGTAGAAACTAGAAACTGAGGTGTTCCCTCTCTCTCTCTCTTTCTTTTTTTTTCTTTTAATCAGCTGCTCAATTGTTAGTATACTCAGCAAGGTTAGAGATGTTGTGAGAATTAACACCAAGTCAGCATTTTAAGTGCTTTGAAGATAAAAGGAAAAAAAAGAAAAAAAAGCATTAATTATCATTACTAATTAGCATCACACCAAACTTGACTCACTGACTGGTTTTTCAAGTCTTAAAAGGGTTGTCAGCAATCTTCTGAAAACTTGAAAACCTTTTTCTCACAGACAGAAAGTGAGAGGTTAGAAAGCATTGCTATAAAGCCAGTGAACAGCTCTGGGTTTTTCTGACTCCAATCAGAGTAAAATCAATGTCAGGTGAATCAGAGGCTGGCCTTTAATTTAGGACCATTCTTCAAGCCAAGAAGGTAATTATTAAACAAATGTAATGAGGCTAGACTCATAACTTGTACAATTCTATGAAATCAAAGATTTTCCTTTCCAAGATCTATACCCAGTAAGTCTGCTCAATAGGTACGATTGATTCCCTGGCTTCTGTACTCTGCCTCTATCATTATAGACATATACACCTGCATGGGTATGGCTGTCTCTTTTCCATCATAAATTTTTATGAAGGTAGGGTAGGATACAGCCTGTCTTAATTTTAGGGCTGTTGTCTATGTGTGAACTAGGTGGCTTAGATCTAATTACATTATCTCTAGAACTAGATATAATAGATAGCTATCCAGAGCTGGAGAGAGATTCAGATGATGAAATGTGGGTGTCCATCCCAGTATGAGATTAATATCTTTCTAGAGTCCATTGACTGGACCAATATCTCTCTATTAAAGTAACAGAAGCCCTCAAATTTCTCTTACATGTAGACCACCTACATTATAGAAACTTAGACTTGGGCAGGTTGAATCCCACCTATGTATATCAGGCATGTTTATGTTAAATGTCCCCATTGGCCTAAACAATTACAATTGCACTGAGCAAGCCTAACACACATGAGCAGAACTAACCCCTTCTCAAAGGGCAACAGAAGGACCTCAGTGAGACAGAAAGTTGTTAGTGATGCCTCTCCTTACTGTTTTGGCAGAGTGTGCCATGCAATGTTACCCTTTCACGCACTAGTGTAGACGTTGGAGCATTTGGGAAAGAGATAGGTGGTTGGGCTGGATACCACCCTTTCCCTGAGGCATTCAAATCTATATCTCTAGAGAGTCAGCCTGAACAGCGGATGGTCTGTTTTGAGAGCAGATGCTTTCCATCTCATTTCCCAAAGAGGTGCCAGCTATTGCAGGAAGAACTTCAAAGTTTATTGCACCATAAAAAGGTAATTGAGTTTCTTTCTGGGAGAACCATATGACCGTTAGATTATTTTACAAGAAATGTCATTCCATTTGTGAGGAACCTGATCCCATCATTTATCACTGGGCAGGTATTTTTATCAATTAGCTATTCCCTGATGTAACATTTGATAGCCTGCCACTTCCACTGACCTATCTCAAAAGACAGGAATTGCCATACCTGCATTTTGTGCCTGCACCTAGGTTTCACTGCCTGTGAGACCGAGTCTGTCATGGACAGCGGCAGAGGAGTGCTTAATTGCTGATCACAGTGAGGCTTGGGCCAAATTACTTAGTTGTTTAACACTGTTGCACTTCTAGGCACACATTTAAACTCAAAACATGTGAGGAACCTGCAGAGTTTAAAAAGTTATGCAGAAACTGGGGGAAGATTATGAGAATTTCAGTTTTGGTTTTATATGTACAAGTATATATGTAAGTGCTTTTTAGGCCTCTGCCCAAGATGTTATCGTAACTACTAAAAATAATTCATGGCATCTGTCTGCAGGCACGGTTTTAAATTAGAGCTGTTTCTCATTCATGAACTTTCACGTGTGTGTTCAGGGTAAATACATTCTTCAAACATTTATTGATTTCTGGGATGAACAGATCTGACAGTAACAGGAGGCAGAGCTGCTAACTTCTGCAAGCTTCCAAGATTTAATGTACTTTCTATAATCCCTGAGAGTGTAAAAGGACCAGCCTTAGCCTATTAATTACCAGTGTTAACACATAAGATATAAATCAAAAATATAAAACATAAGATATAAATCAAAACATACATTTCCTTAGACAAGTGGGTTTCTTGAAAAGTAAGCGTTTTGGCATTGTTCCTGAAGGAGAAAATGGAAAAATCCAGGATTACTGTAATATGTGAAGCTCACAAAATGGCTTACAATTTTAAGGCTCTATGGCCTTTGAAAGGAAATGCTGTTACAGGCAAATGCTGTAGGCAATAAACAACTTAGCTGTTTAAAGTTAGAGGTCTTAGATGCTTTTAGGCATCTGTGCCTATAAGTGGTGTATAAGAAAGCTGGGCTAGTGACCTGAACTTCCTGTGCTGTGAAAGGAAGGAATTTGGAGCTTCAGAATGGGAACCAGTGTATCTGACTTCATGGAGCATGCTGCTACAGAGTAAAAGGCATTTAGAAATTACAGTTCAGAAATTTATCTGAATTCTGCTTGTCTCTGAAGCTTTGGTGCCCTGCACAGGCTGCATAGAAATGTCTTCTTATGCTAGAAGTGTACAGGCTTGAATTCCATGTAAAAGACAATGTTTACATCTTATTTTTTCCTAACAATCAAGTAAAAGGTTCTATTTAAAAAGAGGTGCAAGCTGAACTATTTTACCCTATTGTCTTTTAAACCATGATTTGGGATGATGTCCAAGGCCAGTTGAAACAGGAAATTTAAGTCAGATGGATTTATCTTCATAGTTTAATCAGTGTCTTTTTATATATGGTAAAACTGTGTGGGTTTTGAAATGACCACCAAAATGAAAAACAAATGTCTCAGTACCAGTTTTGTTGTCACAGTTACACAGATCCTACAATCCATGCACAGCTATTTATGTTCTTGCTTACAAGATGCTGATTTTTTTGCTTGTTTGTTTGCAATTTATGATACTATTTTATTGTAGTTTTGAGCATATATGTCATATCCAAGAGGCTAATCAAAGAAGGAAGAGCAAGTGTATACCATTTCAGATGAGTGCAGAAGACATTTAATTTATACAACTTCTGAAGGTCCAAGTGTTAATCCAGATTCCTGATAGGCTTTTCTGGGAGCTACCTGGATCTGCAGTCATATTCCAATTCAGGATGCTGTTGGAACTTGAACAAGGGTAAAATATTTGTTGAGAAAGCTGAAAGGTAAATAAACTACTTGCAAATATAAAATATAAAGTGTTGCAAGGAAGAGACAGGTGGCAGGATCCTCCCATTGTCAGTGAGGCTGCAAAAGCTCATTATCAAGTATAAGTTACAATTTAGGGGGACAAATAACGATGTTGAAGGATTGTTCATTAGTCACTCATTTTGAAATAGAAAGTGCTGCGTACTTTGAATGGTTGCAGTCATCAGAAAGAATCTCTTAGTTTACCTGGAAGTGATAACAAGGACTGACCTTACAGCACAACAAAGCTTCTTTGAAGTCATATGGAAGTGAACTGCTAAAGAATCAGTCAAAACCCACCTATGTTATAAGCTAAAAACCAAGCTAGTTGAGATAAGATGAATTTTAGATGGAGAATAGGCAACTCATTTACCTTAATTAAAGATAGGTGAGATTTGAAATGGGGCTGAATCTTACTACAAAGGTCTTATAGTACATATAATGTACTGTCATAAAGAGAAAATTATGATATTTCTTTATGGTACATTACATTGATATTTTTCAGTTTTCTACTTAGAGAATAAATCTCTTCACCAAGAAATACATAAAATATGTTATATTGCAAATACATGTTTGTATCATTAGAGAGATACATATATATCTACCACCAGATAGGAAGGTGAGTCATTCAGAAGACAGTGTTATCACATCTGAGCAAAAGTTATAGCCATGTATGTCTTAAAGAATCATCATCAGATTTCACAATCTTAGCTGGTACTGGTGTCTCAGATTTCATGTTCACTGAGTCACTGATTCAAACCAAGAGCTCCTATTTCTGAAGAGTGACCTCACTGTTAGGATGTGAGAAGGCTGGTGGCAAAAAGTGTTTCTTTCAAAGCTGCACTATTTACTTGGCAGAAAATAATTCAAGATTTATTATGCTGCTGAGAAATAAATAAATAAAATGAGGGATTTTGAACCTAGCAGACTGGAGTGCAGAGACTGGTATTCCAGTTACTGAATTGCTTATGGGTGTTAAATAGGTATGGGTTAGTCCTTGGTATTTATGCACCTCTAATAGCATTCTGAGATGGGAGATGGTACTGCTTAAGAGAAAGCATTATTTTATTGACTGTTTCAGACTGAAGATAGAGGTATGGAAAGACAGCCTATTGTGAATTGAACTCAAGCAGTTTAAAAAGTTAGCACTGAGCCATGTTAGCAGCAGTGTATTCTCCTAAGATTTCTTAAAGTGAACAAAGGTGGGCTAGCTTGAGTAATCAAGAAACTATAATTCAAGTGTATTTTCATATAGCCTTAAACTAATAGCTGAAGGTGGTAACTTCTTAAACCATTGGATTTTTTCCTGTAGGATTACATCTGACAGTCAGTGAATATTTATTGCATTGTTATTATCAAAGAATTATTCATAACAAACAGTTAATATCCAAAAGTACTATCAAAGAGTTGTTCAAAACATCTCTCCTAATCCAGATATTGGAAAGTGATCTTTTTCTTTGGCTGTACAGCCACCCTTCTGTTGGGCAAATTAAGTTTTTTCATTTGGAAAAATTGCCACCTTCAATTTTTATTCAATATGTGATTGATTTTTTCATTACAACTAGCTTGGCTGCCTTGGTGACACTGTTTACTAATATCAATATACTTTCCAGAATAAAAGTATTAACAGGTTCTTTGTAAGTTCTTAATAGGTCACAAAGAGATAAATAATATGCATGGTAAAGCAAAAGAAAATACAGAAAATTGTAGATTCTATATGATAAGAAACTTTGCCTTCATAATAAAATATGTTTAAAGGTCAGTGTCAAATTCAGTGATACTAAATTTTGGGTTCTGAACATTATCAGATCAGAACACTTTATACAAAAAATATCAGTATTTCAGAGTAAAAAAACACAGGAAACACAAAAATTGTTTCTCAAAATTCCTTCAACAGTCAGAACTGATTAAGGCTGCTGGTTTAGGATTCCTACATTTTAATTAAACCAAAGGATGTAAAAATTAAAAATGCATTGGTTATAAATAAAACAACTTGCTTAATTTTAGTGTTACACTCATTTAATAGAATGCTTTATATCCCTTCTTCTCCTTTTCCCTGCAGTTCTTTTTCCTTTCTCTTTTCCCTTCCCTTCCCTTCCCTTCCCTTCCCTTCCTTTCCCTTCCCCTTTTTTCTTTCCTTGCTTTGTGACTTTTTTTTAATTTTTGCTCTCCATCGCTGTTTCTGACTTGTCTCATTTCCCCATTCAGAGTCTGGTTTTGACCATGTATGTGTTCCTGCCAACGCCTCAACTCCATATGAGTTTATGAGAGTGCCTTTTAGTGTCATTTAAAATTTTGAATGCAACACTGTTGCCCAGTTTTCTAAGTAAAGTCCTGACTCCATTGTTACTCAGTTCAGTTCCAAACTCCCAATGACTTTGGTAAGTGCAAGATCAGTTCCTACAATTAAAAAATATAAACAATAGCACAGGCAAGCTAGGACACTGGGAAAGTACAGAATAAAACTTCTGGCTGAGAATAGCAATGAAAGAGTGTGGTCAGCAGCACTGGTAGGGAAAGGTGGAAGAAAGAAAAAAGCAAGCTCAAAACAAAACAGAAGGTGAAATACACATTTTTCATTCTTTAATTCAGTAGAAGGATCTGCATTTTAGTTACAGCTAACTAGCAAAATGTCACTGGTGTCTTTATTAGTCACTTTGTTTTTGCAGTGATAATAGAAATTACTGGTGAATGAAATGGGGGTGACAGCCACTGGACATTAATCAGTTTTATAGATCCTTGACTCAGAAATGAGAGATGGAAAAGACCTTTCATGGTGAATCATCTAGTACAGTTTGCTGTCCATTAGAACATTTTTTTAGTATTTTATGTTGCAGCATTTTAGTGTGTTAAAGGAAGGAGCTTATACCTGGCTCCCTTGGGAGATTATTTCATATCTAAGAGATTTCATTGAACCTAACACTGCTTGTTTCATACCAATGAAATTAATAGGACAACATGTATTTGCTACCAAGGAGTTTTTAATGACTTTCACTGTCATTGCTACTCTTCAGTTTCAGCTGTTTTTCTTAATCATGCTTGCAAATGGAGATATACTCAATTTGTTACCACTTAGTGGGTTTTTTCCTTAACACAAAAATTATTTAGGCACCTTCTGAATTTTCCTGACCTTCTGCAGGGTGAGGGCTTTCTGTCATTTCCCAGGGAACTATAGAAAATGTGAATATACACAAGTTACTAGCTTTGAAATTATTCACTTTCTTTATTTCTATCCCTTCCTATTTTTTTCCAATTTTCCTTAACATTTCTCAACAAGTTATCAGGAAGTAGCTGATTACTTCTTGGTGTCAATATTGCTCATGTGTATACAGCTTAGAAGCTGTGACTGCGTAGGTGTCTTAGTGTGGATATACTCAATATAAGTTGAATCATGTGAAAAAACAAATCTGTCTCTTGAATATTTTTATTTTTCACACATTCATTCTTAATTTTCTATCTAGTTTTCCTTTTGTGCCTCCTGTAGAACCACTGCTGTTTTATACCTTCCTCTTTGCTCATTTCCTCAACAATTTTCAGATGACAGTATATTGCAGCAGCAGAGAGACAAGAAAAATATCTTAATAGGGCTACTGATCTGCTGTTCAAGATTGATACCTATATTGACCTCAGCAGCTTTGGGAACATGTACCTGGATAACGTAGTAAGAGGTGGAAACCCAAGTAAAACAATTGTGGAATAGTGCAAAATAATTTCTGAAAGTGTCTCGAATTTGTGAAAAAATCATGGATGACTGTGACCATAAAAGAAGTGATCTACTTTAAAAATACAGTAGGGGAAAAAAAGCATACTTTGAGGTTGAGCTGCTAACAGACAAAGCTAATGAAAGGAATTGGACAAATAAACTCTAAACAAATGTTTTGAAAGGAGTTGGACAAGAAATGCTCATTTGTTTAAATGTGGGTTTTTTTCATTAATTTCTATTAGCATTATATGAATGGGTATAATCTGTCAGAAATGCATTTGGAAAAGAAAATGCCACTGACATGTATAATGCAAAAAGCTGACCATGACAGTCTTTGGATTGAGTATTTATGTGGTCGTCCTGAGAGCTTTTTGTGGGTTTGCTAATGATATTAAGAAGACAGTACTCTAAAAATAGAGAATTTAAAGAAATAAGACTGATAAACATCAGCTGAAAATTTGAATGAGTATATGTCACTCCAGTAATTCTGAGGAAAAAAAGTCACAAAAAATCAAGGGCTAGTTTTGATAAGCTGGGAAAAAAAGGCACTATCTTGAAGTAAGAGTTTTTGAATAAATCATGTACTATGAGCGGTTACAATCATAACAGCACAGGGCAGTTAGATCCCATTTGGGATGTTGAGTACATTTATGTGCATCAGATAAAATGAAGAGAATAAATGTGATTAAGAGTGGGATGGAGGAGTCAGGTAAGTAAAATTTCTCAAATTAAGTAGGAAATAGTGTTTTTACAAGGGATAAGGGAGAAGATAATGTGCAGGAACCACAGAATAATAGTGGTGGGAAAGCAGATTAATTCATTTACCCAAGATCCTCACCTTGATTTGCAGGATTTGAGCTAGAGTGGATGCACTTGCTTGCAGACCCTCTTAGGAAGCAGATGAAGGTGCATCCACTATTGTGAAGCCTTGATCAATGGGATAGACATAGAAACATCCAATGGTGGAGAATACAGAAAGGAATAGAAGGGATAGGAGGAGTGCTGACCAAGACAGGTGGACTGGGACAACTTTGGGATGGAAACCAGCTGCTGGTTCTCTCTGCATTGCTCTGCAACCAGTTAGGCATCTTCCTAGATCAAAAACTGATCCGCTGCTCTGTGAATGAGTGTGGAACTAGCCTCAGCCATGAATGCTGAGGAACTGCGCATCCAAAAGGTTTAGAAGTTAATGATTACCACTTGCAAGAGGAAAAATATTGGGGGTATCACTTTTGAAGATACTGAAGGTACCCATTTGCTCAGTTGACTTAATAGCTATGAAGTGTGTTGCTTTCCAGGAGACAGAACCTGTGAAGCTAACAAAAAGGTTATGACACCCATGTGACTGTGATTACCATGGGTCATAGGCTGTAAGGATGCTGCCAGGAGTGATCTTAGGCAGGTAAGTGGCTACATAGCTCTTGGAACAAAAGTGAAAGCTCCGCTGGAGTTCTCTTCAGTGCCCCTAGCTATTGGTAACAGTCCAGGTAGGTGAGGGTAAATGAAAAAAAAACACCATATGGCTGCAGACCTGTAAGCAGGGTGACTTTGTCTTAACTGCCCATGGGTGATTTTCTAAGGAGGACAACTGAACAGAGGTAGGGTTCATTTCTTCCACCGGGGTTTTCAATCAGGTGATACCAAAGATGAAGGAACATTCTCTATACTGTGGAAGAGGACAATTTAGATTAGATTAACAAATGATGGCAGCATAAGTTTACAGGTCAGCATTAAAGGCCTAAAACTGAAAAGAGGAAAGTCTTTACACCATAATGGTGATAGAAAGAATAAAACTGTATAGTAAACATTTTAGGTGTATAATCTAATACGGTAGATTAGATTTAGATGAGTAATGCAAATGATGGGCTTGATGTCTTAGTACTCAAATGAAATAATCATTTAACTTGCATTACAGAAACTTAGTTCACAGGATTAGAATATTGATATAGGAAAATACAGTTTAAACTGTGAATGGAAAAGAAAGATGTTGCCCTTCATATTAAAAATATATAGAAAGGCATTCAAGCCCGCCAAATAGTGTTGTGGTTTAACCCCAGTCAGCAACTAAGCACCACGCAGCCGCTCACTCACTCCCCTGCCAGTGGGATGGGGGAGACAATCTGAAGGGTAAAAGTGAGGAAACTCATGGGTTGAGATAAAGACAGTTTAATAGGTAAAGCGAAAGCTGCGTGCACAAGCAAAGCAAAACAAGGAATTCATTCACCACTTCCCATGGGCAGGCAGGTGTTCAGCCATCTCCAGGAAAGCAGGGCTTCATCATGTGTAATGGTTACTTGGGAAGACAAACACCATCACTCCGAACGTCCCCCCTTCCTTCTTCTTTCCTGTCATAGTTTAACCCCAGCCAGCAACTAAGCGCCAAGCAGACGCTCACTCACTTTCCCCTCACCCAGTGGGATGGGGGAGAGAATTGGGAAAAAAAAGGTAAAACTCCTGGATTGAGATAAGAACAGTTTAATAGAACAGAAAATAAGAAACTAATAATGATAATGGTAACACTAATAAAATTACAATAATAATAATAAAAGGATTGGAATATATGAGTGATGCACAATGCAATTGCTCACCACCCACTGACTGGCACCCCGCTAGTCCCCGAGCAGTGATCCTCCCACCCCCACTCTCCCCAGTTTATATACTGGGCATGACGTCACATGGTATGGAATACCCCTTTGGCCACTTTGGGTCAGCTGCCCTGGCTGTGTCCCCTCCCAACTTCTTGTGCCCCTCCAGCCTTCTTGCTTGCTGGGCATGAGAACCTGAAAAATCTTGACTTTAGACTGAACATTACTTAGCAATAACTGAAAACATCAGTGTGTTATCAACATTCTTCTCATACCAAACTCAAAAACATAGCACTGTACCTGCTACTAGGAAGAAAATTAACTCTATCCCAGCTGAAACCGGGACATTCTCCCAGCTTTATATGCTGAGCATGACATCGCATGGTCTGGAATACCCCTTTGGTCAGTTGGGGTCAGCTGTCCCGGCTGTGTCCCCTCCCAACCTCTTGTGCACCCGCAGCCTTCTTGCTGGTGGGGGGGGGTGAGAAGCAGAAAAGACCTTGGCTCTGTGTAAGCCCAGCTCAGCAATAACTAAAACATCCCTGTGTTATCAACCCTGTTTTCAGCACAAATCCAAAACACAGCCCCATACTAGCTACTATGAAGAAAATTAACTCTACCCCAGCTGAAACCAGCACAAATGGTCACAAATAGACACATCTAATGACAAATGTTGTTTAGTGTTGTGGTCAGGGTATTCTGTAAAAAATAAAACCATAAGTGTCAGATATTGTGGCTTTTTAAGGGGAGCTTAAAACAGCTCCTTGGAAACAGGAGTTTGTGTCAGTGGAAAACCTCCAGCTGTTCAGTCATCAGCTTGCAAAGAAATAGAGCAGATGGGTTAAGGTAAGGTGATGGAGAGTAAGACTCTTTTGGATTTGGTTATGGCCAATTGGGAAGACCTTACTGAGAAAGTGAAAGTAGATGGATAAGGGTTAATATGAAATAATGACTTTTAAAGTTCTTCATTCTTAAGATGGAGAAAACAACTCCTATGAATTGATTTCAGGAAAGCAGACTTCAATGAACTCAGAGAACTGATAGCTGAGAACCCATGGAAAAAGCATTTAAAGGAAGAAAGACCACAAAGGCTGATAGAGTCTTAAAAACCATATTCGGTCACAAATGTAAAACTCAGTGCAATGAAAGGCTAGGAAGTATGCTAAACAACGAGTTTAACTGGGATATGAACTCTTCAGCTACTTCAAACATCAGAAGGAATTTCTCAGAAATTATTAAGGATGAAAATAAAGGAACAGCATGAATTTGTAGAGACAAACCCACAAAACTATAAAATGAGAAAAACATTCTGTAAGCATACTGGTACTTAGAAGAGTAAAGAAAGATCTCTACACAAAAGGAAAGGATATCCAATAGTGGAATATCCTGAGAACTCCGGAGTGTTTAATGGGGTTTTTTTCATTCTTCACTAAAAAGCCTAACTGGTTAACACAATTAACACATATGGAAATAGAGGTAAGAATCATTGTAGTATAAGAAAAAGAAGAGGGAAGAGATTCATGAGTCATTTTCAAATCTGCTCAGCCAAGTAAAATTCACAGTAGGAGATTCAGCAAACTGAATGAGACCATCTCAAAGACGTTAGCATTTATATCTGAGAACTCATGCAGAATGGATGAGGTTCCAAAAGACTGTAAGAGGGCAAAAATAACACTAATCCTTGAAAACCATAGGGATGGAAGTAGACGAGGAAACTATATGCAATTTAGCCTAACTTAAATTCCTGTAAAAGTACCATAACAAATAAACTCATCAAAGGCAAGATGAAAAATAACAACCCTCATCAATTTGTCCATTACAGATCATGTCAAACCAAATTATTTCTCTTTATGACAGGGTAATAGGCTGATGGATAAAGAAGAAGCAGCAGATACGATTTATTTTGACCACTGAAAGTCTTCAGGCACCATTTCACATGACAGTTTCATGCAGAAACTAGGGATCTAGATGATCCCACTGTAAGGTGGCTGCACAGTGAGGTGCAAAAGTAAAGCTCAGAAGAACAGTTTCAATGGCTTGCTGTCAAACTGTAGGGATATATCAAGAAGGGTTGCACAAAGGCTTGTCCTAGGCTGGACACTACTTAGTGCTACCATTAATATCTTGTATCAAGGACAGAGGATGTTTACTACATTTGCAAGCAATACAAATCTGGCTAAAAGCACTAAGGATAGCAGGATTTGAATTTAAAGTGATCTTGACTGACAGTCAAGAGTCAGTCAGGCTGAATAGTTATGTTTGAGTTATATAATGACAAGTGAAAGGTTTTACACATTGGTAGAAAAAAATCAAGTACAGAACTATAAGATGGAGAAGGCTGGCTTGGCCTTAATTTTTCTGTGAAGGAACTGGTTTCCTGATTACAAACCAAACATTACTTAAAATCGTATTTTATCTGTTCATCAATTTTTAAGGCAATCTTGTTAGGTGGGTGATATGCATGGTTGGAGAAAGGTACCTTCTTGTGCCCAGGCTTTTAGTCAGATGTACCTCCTCTTCTCCCTGCACCTATTTTCTCATTTAGCAGTGGATGGTCCATCTCTGCTTTTATGATCTGACAGGTACCATAAGCTTCAGCTATCTTTTCTGCAAAACTATAAGCGAAGTTTTTTAATCTTGGATGGCCCTTCTTCAGCAGCCAAGAAGGTAGCATGTGTCAGAAATTCAACTCCCTGTTTACTTCCAGCTGAAGACTACTGTGTTTGCTTCATCCTCAGGCTGCTTAACTGATGATACTTCTGAGGTACTGCTGTGAATATTACCATTTTCTGCCTTCAGGATAGTGGGGCCACTCCCTTATCAGAGATGTAGTGGAACGAATTAGGCTTAGCTGATCATTTCTTGGGACACAGGAAAGTATTAGTCAGTTGCTTGAGGTCAGCTCCAGGGCCCACCCCTATATAAAGTTCCAGACACCACCCCCCCCCAAAAAATATATTTGTATAAATAAATAAATATCTGTATATCTAAGTCATTATTCATATAATTTATAAATTTGTACAACTTCTAGACATACATGTATTTATGTTGTCATATATGTGGCATATGCAGTGATCAAAATGGAGGAATTGTGTATCTCTACATATCTGAACTGATTGAAATCTACACAGTAATTTAGCAATGCTAAGCAAATTAATGAAATTTAAGAATATTATCCAGAAAAATGCCTAGGTATTGAAATCTGTTGCACTGTAGAGATAGTGGACATTCTTAAATTAGGCTAGACAGAGTATTAATAAAAACATTTTAACAAAGTGTTGAAAGTATCAGTGTTAAGTCCATAATACATAAAGATGTAAGGCAAAACTCTTTAGTGAGAGGTTATGAGGGACTTATGAAGTTACCCAGCTGTCATTAAAGGAATGAAAGTAGTTTTGTACTATAGATGAGCTTTCACAGAAGAAGACTGAGTGCCTATGATCCCAGATGAGCAGACTTTAAGCTAGATTTTTATCTATTTCTGAAATTAAAAGCCTGGTCTTGTGAATGCTCCCACGTATTTAAATGTGAGGCCTCTGCTATCATAAGCATTTTTACTCCTTGAGTTGATGTTCTAGTGAGATTTCTTCCTGGAAAAATTAGATTACTCCACTGTGAGTCACACAAGAGCCTGCGGAGTGTAAAATGTTTAGTATGAGTATGATTAGCTCCATATACAGTGACATAAACATGAAGGTGCTCTGCACACAAATTATTTAAGTTAAGGAAAGTATGAGGTATTCGCATTTTCTTAATTAGAGCAGAGATTGTATTTACATCATTCGTCTTGATTATAAATGTTCATACAAGGCTCTGGGAAATCGTACTAAACCCTTCAGAAATGTTTGTACTGCCTTAGTATGGGGAGGTATAATAGACAGTGTGGGGATATTCAAACAAAGTATAGTCTAGACTAGGATTCAGAGATTATATCTAAATAACGAACTAGTTCTTGATTTCATATTAATAGTTAACCCAAATGGAACAATACTGAATTGTGGTTGTATAAAATATTTGCATTTTTAACTGTGATTGAATGGCATGCATGAAATCTGTTTTGTTCCATTGATTTTCTTTGTAAACTTGTCTTAGCTAAATTACCAATAGCAGATTTTTAAACAAACAAGACCTTTGCTTAAATAATGGCATAAGCGGGATCATATGCACAATGTGGTAATCTCTTAATTCTGCCACTTCTTTTACACCTAACTTCTATGTATAGCTACTAATAATTTTTTCTATGTTGTCTGACACTTGCCTATAAAGTTGAAACTAGTAAAATAAGACAAGAAAACTGACAAATGATCTACAGACTACTTTCATTAGTAAAGTCTCTGAAGCAGAAGTTCAGCATCAGACAGATCAGTGACTCTTCTGATTTTTAAAATATGACACATACAGAAAACGATGGTCCATTGACTGGGTTTTTTTGTTCTTTATGAACTTTCTGCCACTGCATCTTGTGAAAGGTCTGAAGAGAAAACAAGTTTGGTTTCCTTACAAGGAAAATACTCTAAATATAAACATAACTATTATGTATATACATATAATACTTTTAAGTAATAATCAGTGCCAAGGACAGCTGGGACTGTGTATTGTCCCATGACTTGCCCAGCTCCTAACAGGAATTGGGTAAAATTTAGGCTCAAGAGATGATCCAAGAGCTCTTTGAAGATCATGCTACCTAGAACTTAGAAGATGTCTCTGCCTTTAAGCTCCCTAACTATTTAATTGAGATACTAGATGGTGAGGTGGTTAAACTCTACTTAAGTCCCTTAGAGGAACCCAATTATCCAAGCATTTTAGTCAGACTTAACCCATGCAAATTGCACTGAGGTGTGCACAAAGGTCAGTGTTTTAATTCTCAAAAACCATCACGGACACAACAGTGCCTTTTTTTCACCATAGCCTCATCACTGCAACGTGTATCAAAGAAATGGGAAACCTGAGTTCGTATCTTCTGGAGCCTGAGGTGATTCAGATGCACAGATCTCCTTTCATAACACCACTATCAGAGTATCTTAGTTTGTCTGGGGAGTGGTGTCTCCATTCTTCTTCTTGAAACTGGGATACATTGCAGCAAAAAATGCAAAACGGAGGTATAGAAGATGAAAACTCAGTAACCCAGTGATTGGGGTTTTCAGCTGAGAAGATGTGGAGGGACTTGTGCCTTTTTTTATATCAAAGACCTGTCTGAAGGAAACTGTATCAATTGTTAAGTTCTTATGAAGAAGAGGAGTTTCATCAGCATACTTTAAAACATACCTAATTAGTTGCCTACTTTGTAAGAAGAGTCAGATATTCTAAGTCCTCAGTGCCTACAGCTATGTAATCTGCAGTGTGGAAGAGATCTTTTTTTGCGTGTGTCTTTACATGAGTGTCTTTTCACTCCTGTTCCAGGCTGGTTACTTATCAGCATCTCAGTTGCTCTCCAAAGACACCTAGAGATCCCCACTGGCTGCATAGCACCCATCACACCTCTGGCACCCCAAGTAATTCTGGTAGATCAAGGTGCTTAATTATTAGACATTGTCATGCCAAAGCATCTGTGATCTCAAGCACACAAGGGAAGCAAACATGGGTCTTCCACATCATAGGCAAAGGCTCCATCTGCAAGGCTAATACATAGAGTGGAGACACACACTGTTAGTGTAAGGATCTGGACTACGAATCCCATGTAGTTGCATGGGATTTCATGCACAAAAAAGCAGTGTTTAAAATACACAGCTTTCTTTAGGATAGCCTACTCACTGCTTTAAATTCGGGCAGCTCTTCATGCACTCTGCATGGAACTCTGGGCTGTGTTCTACTTAATGGCGCCTTGCTGCACCAAAGTCCTTTCTCTGAATTGAGCCCTAATCCCCTTTTCCTGATATAATAATACATTAAAAAGAGATAGTAAAAACACAGAATCAGCAAAGCCACTCCACTGCCTGAAACTATTTCTAACTGCCTTTTAAAAGTCGTCAAGAATTTACATTGGCAGTTATCAATTGCTCAAAAGTTACTAGTTAAGAAAAATCAGGTGAGTTAAAAAAGGGACAAAGAATCTTAAAACATTTCCTAGAATTTACAAGTGAAAGTGTTTTTAGCTCGCTTGAATTAGACATCAGGCATAAACGGGACTGAGCATTAAGAAAACTACAAAGAAAAAAAAATCTGCAAAGTTGAATAAATGGAATTTATCAAGTATATTGCTATTTGTAGTAATACTATTACTACTAATA
Organism: Haliaeetus leucocephalus; assembly: GCF_000737465.1. NCBI lineage: Eukaryota > Metazoa > Chordata > Aves > Accipitriformes > Accipitridae > Haliaeetus > Haliaeetus leucocephalus. The sequence continues at coordinate 368,564 of NW_010972497.1, read as the reverse complement.
ATGCAGTATGTGTGCACTACGTTTGTGAGGTATGAAATAAAATATATTAATAAGTTAAAGCTATTGCCTCGGAAATTAATTTGTGCCATGCTATCTTTTAAACTAAGCAGTCAAATGAAGAAATATTTTATGTCTCTAAATTTTAACCTATTGGTCTACTGTTTTCAACATATTCATAAGCAATTGGATGTGCTACAAAACATTAAGTGCACAGCAAAGTACAGAATATTTTTATCTCTGCAGCCTAGAACTGCATGTTAGTGGGGGACGCATAGTAGTTGGGTTTCACAAATTCAGTCTAGCCCTGGCACTTCTCTCAATGCAGACAATTCTGTTCCTATTCCTTTGATTGAAAGAAGTAGCTGATTGTGTTATCCATATGAACGGCAGGCTGAATAACAAAGATTAAAGGGCACATGATTGTGTTCTTGCCAATGACAACAAAAGAGTAATGGCAAGTTGCCACCTTCTATCATTATAAGTCTTCCTTTGATTCTCCCCTCTACAGTTTCGAAAGAGGAATTTTAGCTTTAGTTAATACAAGGTAACTTTTTGTGGAATCATTCAGTAATACCAAATAATCATGGTTAATGTATTCTAGAAGTTGCATTACTTTCTTTCCTTTAAAATTAATGACATTTTCTAATGCTTTTTAATCAGTTTAAATGAAACATTCTGTTGATAAGGGATTGAATTACTCTAACTGGAATGCAGTGCAAAGGAGGCATGATTGGCTCTTCTAATCTGATCAAAACAGGTGGAATTTTTTAAGATCCTGTGGAGACTACAGCAGGTAGAAGACTGTAAGACTGTATGCATAAAAATATATTGATATTTGCAATAATTCTGCTTCTATCCACACTGACTTCCTTTGAATTCTCTCATGCAGTACTCGCAGAATAATTTCTGTAAAGGTTTTATGAGATGGGACATAGCAGATTAGGGTGTTCTTGGCATGAAATGATTTACACATTCCTGGTGTGATATGTGCTTTGTAAAGTTTGTTAGGAGAAAGGTGCCATGTTGATATCAGATTAACATCTGATGATGATCCAAGTATCACACTGTGAAATGAGTTGATATTTCTGTTTGCTATAAATAAAGGTTTGCGTGTTTAGCTAAACAATTTTTGTTGCATAACAAAAGAACTTTTTTATTTCTAATCATTTTATTTTATTAAGATATTCTTGATTGTTACTGATTAGGATGACATTTATCTAAAGTCTCATTTAGCAATTAAATTTTTGATGAACCAAGTAATTTTTTCTGTTGCTTATTTATAAGAATCATAATTTGCATATGTGTATGTCAAGGTTAGCCAAGCTGCTGCCAAATTTTCTGACTTGTTATTCATGAATGCCTATGATATTGGCAACTCAAATCATAAGATGTCATTTTTGTTTCCTAATTAAATATCACAGACATCTGTAAATCAGAAGTAACAAGTAGTTGCTGCCCACAAATTAGTTTGCTCACACATGCTTTACTGCATTTATGATTAGAGGATGTCATACATACAAATATCCATTCTAATAAGAAATCTTTCATGAAAAGCATCATGAGCATTGAAACATGAGATGCAAGCACGACTGAACAAAACATCTGTTGATGAGCACCTTCTAGGTGCTCGCAAAATGTTTGACTAAACCAAGCATCCATTGGTAGATCTAATTTGCAAGAAATGTTGTAAAATGTAAGTAAGGCTACAGTTTAATAAGGAGCTCACAAGGAGATGGTTCTTCAGTAGCTGATTAGAGTGAATGGACTAGATAAGTCTATCTTCAGGGATCTGAGCAAAGTCAAAACTTTGGTTAAATATTTTTTTTCTATATAATTTTTTTTCATGAGTTACTGTTCACCTGTGAAAGCCTCAAATTATGAAATGCGTGTCTATCCAGCTGGATGCATGCTCTTTCTCTACTCTTTTCTGATTAGATACAGGAGTGGTCCTTAATACCTAACAATTTGTTGGGCTAAATGTTGCTAAATAATTCCCTTTGACCTTTTATTTATATAAGTCCTAGCTACAAGGAGATTTGAAAGAAAACTAGAACCCCAAAATGTTAAGATAAATTATTTCCTATAATATATTGTGATTGAATAGACAAAAGAATACAGTTACTCAGTATCACTCCTCAACGCATGTGGGTTTTTGTTATTCCACGTACAGGGCACATTCCTGTTGGGCTAGGAACATCAGCAGTTAAGTAATAACATCAGTAATTCCCCTAGAATAATCACTGCATCAGCGGTTAGAAGCAGAACGTGTGGGAGGCAGCTCTTAGGTAGCCAACTGGGGTGAGAAAGTGTTGAAGTGCTGAGGTGGGAGATTTGCGGGGTCTCTCAGGGAGTTCAAACCTGTATCTCCCCTCTCAGGATAAACCCCACTACACCCATCTAGAAGACATGAGCAGACCTGTATCCCATCATAGCCATCTAACCCCTGACACTGGGTCAGAATTGCCTTGCTGGTTAATGATCTGCACTCGAATTAGGAGTTTCATGCCACCACCAAAGTTTAGGAACAGAGCATGTTTCAGAGTATGCCTTTATAGCTTCACAAGAGACCATTCCCATAGCTACTTCCTCTGATTAATTAAATAGCAGAACTTCATTAATGACTTAGCAGCAGGGTAGCTTGTACCTTACTCTAGGAAACAGATCAATAATGCATAAAATGCAGAAATTACATACAGAAGATGGTACATATTTACATTTTACGTTTCGAATCTCTGAAAATCTGATGCCAAGTTTCAACAGAGAAGCTGAATCATGTTATTAAAATAAGACTTGCTTCATGTGGCATCCCCTGATCCAATCAAAAAAAGGAAAGGAAACAGTAACTTATGTTCATGAATCTTATTTCTGTTCATTTATTTTTAGTGAAAATTTTGTATAAAGTGCAGCTAAAAAGCTGATCTTCTTCAATGGAAATCATTGAATTGGTCCCCACAGAGGAGAAAAAGAGGAAGAAGGATCTTTTAAAGTGACGGCTGATTTCTGCAATCTGTTAATGATTCCCTTGGAGATTCCTGAAAGCATCCTGGAGACAAATGAATAAAAATTGCAGCATCAATGGTTTTGTCTGGGGAGGCACTATTGCTGCAAAATTCCTTGTCCCAGACAGAGTGAGAAGTATAATTTGCAAGCACCATTACTCCCTGCTATTTGAGACCACATAATGTGGACCACATTAGCTGAGAGAGCATGCCCACATCCCTATATACTGAGCTTATTTGTCAGTAATTACTTCATTGCCAGTCTCTTCAAGTTCAGAACATAAGTAAATAAGCACATGCTATATCTGTGCTTTATTCAAGCTTGCAACTAGAGGCCACCCTGCTAAGCATCTCAGAGCTGAGAGAACAAGTGCGAGGGTAACAAAATGTGTAATTCTGATATAATGAAAAAGCAAGATGCTTTTTCACACTCAGATTTATTACAAAACATTTGTAAGATGTTTCAAAGACCCCTGCTACATTCTAATTAATCAAAAAACTGTAAGAATGCAAGGAATGAGATCTTTGTGTAAAAAGTAAAACAAAAGGGCATATCTTTGTTGAATCCATCCTGGGATATTTAACTTCTGGAAGGTCAAAATATGCAGACATTTTTGTTTGCTGGAAGAGCAAAAGAACTTCTGACTTCATCTAAGAAGACATTTCTTTGCAAGCAGGTTGCCCTTCAAAGCTGTCTGTTCCTACAGCAGCAGGCTTCCTGCTTGCAGAGACAAAATTATAGCATTAAGCAAGAGATAGACTCTCCAATTTTTCAGAGCCTTGACTGAGGGGAAGGCTCAATTATCCTTGCATTGCTGGAGGGGGAGGGGAAATGACAGGTGAGAGAGGCGCAGAGGCTGACCACATTGCAACTGTTGTAGAGAAAGGAGAAGTGAAGTACAGCTGGCGATAACTCTACTGCCTTCCCTCTTCTTGACCTTCACTGCCACATTGTGTTTGCAAGGCTTGACCTCACAACCACATCTATACTGCTAAATGCATCCAACTCTGATTGAAAGTGTCTGAGATAATGGGAAGGCTGTGATGGGGCCCAACAGCACAATGTTTTAATGGAATGAAATGAAGGTAGGCATGGCGAGTCCTAAGGGTTAGTGGAGGGGGAGAAAAGGGCTCAAAACCTACCAGAATAGCGTTGGAGGATGGTTAGGGCAAAGGGTGCCAAATCTGATGCTGTCTCACTATACTGCATACTATTTCTGAACCTGGGATTGCAATGCCCAGAACAGGACCCAGGTGTGCTCATAAAAAATATCTATTAATCTTTTCACTTGTCCTTAGCATTTCTGTAACTGTGGGTGGAAGACAGCAAAACTATAGTATAGTGTATTCCACTAGGCTGAAGTTTACTTTAACCTTTTAGACTCACCACAAATAGCTGTAGAACTATGGTATAAACTGCAAAAAGCTGAAATGAATTTCAGAAGTCAAGGATGTGCATATTTTCTAAGTTAAATAAATAGATAATTGCCACATCTTGTACTTATCCATCTTCATGAAAGGTACTGCAGTCTAAAAACTCATCTGCCCATCACTCAGAGAAATGAATTGTCACCTTAACCTCATCTGGTTTGTCAGAATTTGCCCTGTGGGTTTGTTACAAAGTTTTCCAGCATTAGCAACAGAACAGAAGCTTCACAGTAGATTTTTCTGGGAAGTTTCCGGCATTATGTCTACACAACAAAATCACCTTGAATTATGATGGTGTGTAGGTAAGGTACACATAATTAATTTCCATATTATTTTCAGCATCTTTTTCAAAACTTGCATCAGCCTTTCTGTCAGTGCTCTGCATTCTGTCCTACAGCAAAAGTTTGAGGCATTTGAGTGCCCAATTTAAAATATTTTCGTGCTGAGATTGCCAAAACTAGTTTTGAGCCTAAACTGGTATGTTCTGTATAGAACTAAAAATCTGCTTGGGCTGTAAGATTATGTGGAACTGCATAGCTGAAGTAGACATTCGTACAAAAAGTGCTCTGTTGTGCACTTGTATTTGGTACCATAACTGGTCCATGTAGGTTGACCTGTCTTTCCTGTTTTCTGTGGGCCTTGATGAAGCCCACACAGTGATTCCACCTCATTTTCAGCCAGCAATTTGAATTTAAAACTTATGTAAAATACAATAAATATTTTCCTTTTTTTAATTCAGTGCAGATGATAAGACAGATGCAGAACTTCTTTGTGATTGTAACTGGGAGAGAAGGACATTCATAGGCTTAATCTATAATCCAACCAACCATATATCCATAATTATTCTTCTAAAATATAGGTCATATTGTTAAACAGTTCATTTACATTTTAAGTTCCAAGCTCTAACTCAACAGATTACCATACTTTTAAGAAGTTATCAGTAAATTTAAAATATGTTTTAAATATGTAAGTTCGGAGTTGCCTTGGGATTATAATATTCATATTAAGACTCAAAATGGAAATTATTTCAAATACTTCATTTAGATCTATGAATATTTTAAAAGACCAATTTAATGTGTAGGATGTAACACAGTGCCTAAAGACTGTTTGCAAATCAGTGAAGTTAAATGAGATAGTCTCTGTATTTTCATTTGAAGTTATTTTAAAATATAGGTAATTTCTAGGGAGTATCACATGAAGCTTTTTGCTTACGTTTTGTTAATTAAAGCATATATATTTTTAAAGTAATACAAATTATTCAGCCTTTATTCTTTTCTTAACAAACTGGTGAATCATAGCAGGTGTCTACATTAAGTACCAGCATGCTGTTTCAAGCAAAAATGAGCACAAAAGCACAGAGAATATCCCTATAAAATTTAAATAATAATCCATACAAAAAATGTTTTAATGATTATTGACATTAGCAGGTTAGGAAAAGACACAGGAACTGGGGAATTTATTTTAGAATTTTACTGTGAAAGCCTCGGTCATTCTCCCAGGTTTCTACTCATGCTGTCAATATAAATTCATATTTATCTTTCACAGAAATTGTTATCAATGATAATTGTTATAAATGCTAATAATATTACAGTCCCAAGACTTTCTTCCAGAAAAGTGGTATATAAATACTATGACTGATTGCCTTATTTCATGTCATAAGAAACAGAAATCTGGACCAAGAGTTCTGAATTGCAAATATTACAGAAATCATTACAAATTACAATTATAACAAATAATGATGCAGGTATTTGACATTTTTTTCCCCACAGCTGGTTAAAGCTGACAATCATGATAGCATCTATGTACTACTGTGAACACAAGGAAGGAAATAATGATCAGCTACATAACATCAGCCCTTCCACCTGCTGAACAGAGAAATTGCTGTATGGTATTTCTGGAAACTTGACCATGCATGTGACAGCACTGTGCTGAATACAGCTCCACTACTGCCTGGCTTTCCTCCCTTGGTCCAGCAAATGCTCTCCCGGAAAACACATGGGCATAAAATGCACCACTCCATGGTTATGGTGGTGAAAACTGTTACCACCCACGTCAACCAGGAAGACATCCACAGCTAACTAGCCCTACTAGCACCTCCTCGGAGCCGCATATGATGCCTCTTTCGTCATAAAACAAAAAAAAGACCACTTTCCATGCTGTTTATTTTTTCTTAGTTGAAAAGGTCTGAAACCAGAGGAGGACTGCATTTTTAAAGTATGAAACTGAGACTATGCATTCAAGCTGTCCTCCAGCACGCATTTCAAAATGAAGCAGCGTCCCAAAAGTCTTGCGTTATATCTATCAAGCTGATATGGATGTAGCATATGTCATAAAACATCTAAAATGGCACTAGATACTGACGGTTGGGCATTAAATGTCAACTTCTCTTTTTCTGAGGGAAAGCATGTCTTCAAAACTGCGTTCTAAAACCTGGAAATACTGCATATGCATATTCTCGCTGCAATTAGGGGAAAAAAAAGAAAAAAGGGATAGCCGGTAAACTTTGTCTTTTAAAATAACAGTGCTAAAATATAAATTGTCACTTCTTTAATTAGCTTCAAGATATAAAAAAGAGAGAACTAATAGCTACAACACAAATTTTACTTTTAGACAGTCATTCTGATTACTATCCCATTTTCAAATTCTGACTAACTCTGCAGTTTGTTTTGTGACCAAAAGTCAGTCATATAGTATGTTAAAAGTTGTAATGGAGCCTTTCAAAGCAACAAATCATTTCAAACACAAGCACTTTAAACCATATGACCTTGATAGTCTCATATCAAACTCTGATTTCCTCTGCCTTTGTATTTGTACTCTGAGAAAACATGAAGTGTGGCAAAATTAATTGAAGGAGTATTGAATATTTTCTTGGTATGAACTGGAAGAGCATACACCACTACAAATATGTGGTTCTTTCTGCAATAACCCAGAAGGGATGCCATCCACCCAACCTGATGTGGCCCTGATTCAATGCTGTTTCTGAAGGAGTTAAATTCTATGATTTTCAAGGCAGTGTCTTAACAGCAGGCTCTATCCTGCCCCATGTCAAACTCAAAAGCAGTTGAAAGTATTGGGAAGCAAGAAAATAGCAGAGAAAGGAATATTAAAACATATAAATGGTCAGGAGAATCACTGGAGATGCAAAATCTGATTACTGAGCTCTAAGACTGACATGATTTTACTTTTAGCAGTCAGGTAAGTATGAGTCTTCTTGAATAGTGACATCACCTGCTGACTTTTTAAAAGTCACTCGCAGTCCTACAAAGTTCTTTGAAAGAAAGGATGTGAACCTATGTTTTTCAAGGGAACATTATGCAGATCAAAAGGCCGTGAGCTCTAGAAAGCGGTGGGATTTCAGATGTCTTTTGGTGAAGTCTAGACATTTACCTGCTTAGCATGCTGGCTGTTTCAAATTCTATCCTGAGATATCTTCCTTTACAGTGACAATGCAGATCATTCTCAGGAGGCATTTTATTATTCACATAACTTTTAGGAAGCTAACTTCTTTCTCTGGATTAGTCTTAAACTGATCTTCTCTGACCTTTTTATGGGAATGATTTTATGCAAAATGAAAGTTGAGCATAATTCTGAAATGAACAATATTGCTTTTTGCCATTTTATTTCAAGAATATTTTGTCATTATATTTGACAAACAGTTAAAGCAACAAAATCCCAGCTCTTTCTAAAAACATACACATATGCTTTATTACAAGGCAACACAGCCTGTGCTGAACAGAGGTGCAATCACACTGCTGTCAGAGGTGGTGAGCTGTGGGCTAAATGAAGCATCGTTGAAGGACCTCAGTAATGAATCCTACTCCTGCTCTATTCTCTACTGAAAAGGCACTTGTGAGCAGGGAAAGCTCTGTCCCATTATTCACAAATATTTGGTTTCTGAGCTTATGATACTCATTAAGCATTTGAGAACATGGCCAACATGTCCTCCACAACTCTGTCAGATTGCTTTAAGTTGGTCACTCAACAACCAACAGAGAGAATTGTAGTTACTATCAAATGCAGTGCAGGTCGGCCATAGATTTGTAAAGGCAATTGCCTGAACCTATACTGAGTATCATTTAAGTCCAGCACCTTTTTTAATCCTCTGAGCCATGCCAGATCTCTAGCAATCCTACGACTGGAGAACTAATGCATTTAAATCAATGTTTAATTTACAGTGCATTTTACCTGTAAAATGTTCATTGCAATACAGTAAAGACTTGCTTGGGTACCTTACAGAGTTACTAGGAAGAATGTTACTGTTTTAGCAAGAAATTTGTGACGTTCCTTGTGAAATATCAACAGGATGATGATTTATTTTTCACTTAACAACTGTATTACCCCATTTGCAAGCCTTTGTCTGCACCGTGACCTTGTAATAACCGTGGTTAACTGCTGTCTGTCTTCAGTCTAAGCAGTTCTTTGAAGAGTAATAGCAAGTGTTTAATTTGTCCCTATTTATTAATCTGCTGTATTACTATGTCAAACATCTTTCTAAAGGTTGATATGTTAAATACACCACTCAACTCCAGATTTCATCATATTTGTTATGTCTCCTTACAGGAGCTTCTGACTTTTTTAAGCTGGATCATATTTTTGACTTTGTAATTGACCCATAATTTTTTCCAGGATCTTCCTTGATGCAAAATCAGAGTTGCCAGATAATTTATTGGTTCTTTCCTATTCTTTTATTAAACTTGGTGTAGGTTTGGCATCCTAGATTCCTATCTTCTAAGGGGTATACTGGCTCTGTTCCCTCAAAGGAGTCTTACTGCCAAATCAGGACAAGGCAACGATAAGCCCAAAGCCAGGAGGGTTGTACTGGCAAGGACTTAAAAAAACCAACAACATTAAAGCTTCAAGAAAGAAGACCTGAAGTATTGATTCAGGCAAGCATGCCAACTTTTGAGTTCTTATTCTTCAATCAGAATTGTGTAGATACCCAGGCACATACCCAGGGCTACTGCCTTTTGGAGGATCAGAGTAGAAAACCACAGCTGTAAGCCTGACATCCAAACACTCAGTAGAGCACCTACAGTTTCTGAGGGTTACATAAAATATGCTGCTTCTAATGAGCTACATTTTTTCAAATAACTTCTAGGTTCAGAAGGCTGAACATTTTGATATAGGCAGTAGACACTCACACAGTGATCCTAGTTACAAAGCCAGAAGTGCTTAAAATAGAGCATGTCATTTAAAAATATAATTTTGAGACACCCTAAATGACGATGAACAGATTATATTTTCTCAAAAACAGTTTCAACATTTATTTATGCTCTGCTAAGTTGCATTTTTTTCTTGGTTCTCCTCATTTCTTTAGTTTCTGTTTGGAACTCAGCCCCTTGGTACGATATATAACCTCACAACATATCACTGTTTTCCTTTCGCATTACTTTTCAGTGATACATTACGTCAGTTTTAAATACTTTTTTTGAAAAAAATAAAGAAGTTATAACATTGACCTAGTGAGCATTCTTAATGTGGGGGGTTTTTTCAGTAGAAATGTAAAACTTAACTTTAGTGGCAGATCAAATAAATGATCAAAGAGAAGCTCTGGAAAGATTCAGCATTGCTGTAAAGGTAAAGAAAAGATATGCATCATAAAATTAGGAATAATTTGGCAGAGTTTCAAGACACTATGAGACTTCTGATAAACATGGTAACAGTCTCTTGTACTGGATTTTTCAAACAATTTAAATAAAAACAACAATAAACTGCCAATGCTGTCCCCACCCAAAATAACTATTAAGTATGTTAAAATGATAGGTTACAAATTAAAATGACATTTCAGATCAAAATATGTTCTAGGTTACAGCTGAGTTAACATTGAGTAATTTATGTAACTCAGTGAAGACATACTACTGAAAGCAGCTATAAAGTGGTTTCACAAGATAGTTGCATCAGTTGTAAAATAACGTGAGATTTCCCATGCTGCATATCAATTATCAGTATCTCTCCCTCAGCATCACAGTGGGGGAGAGAGGTGAGCAAAAGCTTGTCTACATAAAAGGGAAAATAGATATAACACCACCTTGCAAACAAAGCTCAGGGATTCAACTACTTAATGGAACAAATTTCCTATGAGAAAGTTTTTCTGTCTTCTTTGAGATACATTTATATATATAAAAAAATGTGTATTTTAAAAGAATTGTTAGAGCAGCTATTGTTCCACTTCCATCCCAATTATTCTGTGGAGGCTGAGTGTGTTTGTGGCACAGAGCAGCCTAGAGACACAATCAGGGAGCAGAATGAGGGCCTCATTGTGCTGAACAACCAACAGATGAATCAAGCTGACAATTGAGAGACGACTATTTGCATTTGAAAAAGAGTGAAATGAATTTGCTACACTGAGGTCTTAATCCTTCTACTTCTAATCCTGCAGGTATCTTAATTCAAGTCAATGGGATCACTTGTTTGAGTAAAACAAGCAGGATTTAGTTCCTCCTCAGTGCTACGAATTCATTAAAGTGAGGGGCAGAGAGCACTAAAGCAGTCAAACAACAGGCTTGCCTTCAAGTCCTTTGTGTCTGCCGGAGAGGAAGAGGGACACTCAGAACTGCTGTTTTTCCTTTCAGAAGACAGATTGTGCACGCTGTTCTTTTTGCATTTCAGTCTTTCATCAGGGAACAATAAAAGATACAGCACTTCCTTCTATAAAGCTTGTTTGCACAGGAAAATTCACTAGTGCATTTATAGTAGCATATAATCAGACCAGTGTAACAACCCATTGCTAATACTGTTATGCCAGAATAGTTACACCATACATTTCTCCATTTTAGACAGCACCTTTGTTCTGAAAGTAAGATCACATGACAGGTGCCTACACTGCTATGCCTACAGAAGTCCTCACTGCCCAGGATTATTTCCTGTGATGTAGTTTAAGTGTCCTCCTGTATACTGCTTGGTGCTTTCATTGAAGAGATACTCAATTTTATGTTTACGCAAAGAGCTCCAACAATCGCAGTGAGATCTCCTCTAGATGGGCTTATCACAGGCACCCACAATGCCTCCTGTCAATATGATTCAGGGATTAATCCCCATCCAACAGGGAATTTGGAGTTGCATGTGCCCACCACATAATGTGGGTAATTATATGGTCAGCCTTGACCTCTCTCCACTGTGATGCTTGTTAGCCCTTTGCTCTCTTATCTTCAAAGCCACCGCTTCCCTTCTGGCTAAGGACCAGAACTAACTCAAACCTTTTTGGCAGTGCAGACAATTTTTGTGGAGAAGCAGGTTTCTAGGAAGCTGGTAGGATCCCACAAGGGGAAGATAGGGTGAGGAAGATCTGTAGGGCTCTAAGGAAACTACAGATAGGGCCAATAGATACCAAGAAAAAAGGGATCTGCTGTGAAAAGGCAGGACTCCCTCATTCCTCTCCAAGTCCACTGCTCCCTTTTAGACCTTTCTCATTCCTGTGGTGATCTGGATAACCATTTTGCTTACTGCTTTTCACGCTCCGGAGTTTCTCAAACTGTAGAAAAGAGCAAAAGAAGCAAGGCTACCCCACTGAAGAAGGAAAGGAGGTAAAGCACAGCAAAGCCAGAGCTACACCATGTAGCTGTGGATGGTCCTCTATACATTTCCTCCTCAGGAGGAACAGAAGCCTGTATGGGCAGAGACATGCTTTTTCAGGCTAAACCAACTCAGAAACAGGCAAAACACTCCATCTTGCCTTAAAACAGCTGCAGGATAATATATAGGAGAGCCAGTCCCAGAAACTACTTCAAACCAGAGGGCAAGAACTCCAAATGAAATGGTAAAAAAAAGGAAAAAAAGAAGAACAACAACACCTTATCTGACCCTTATTTATCTTCCCTGCTCAGTCATTTTCTCTATATATTTTTTTTCCTCCTAATCTGCAAAGCCAACAAAATCTCTCCAAAGCAAGCTTCACACCTGCCATCTCCAGGACTCTCCCCTCTACCAGCTGCTTTTAATTGTCAGGTTGCACACAGGTGGAAGAGGAAATTAGAACCATCATTAACCATTTCTGGGCTGTTTCCCTATCGGACATGTATACCTCATCATATAAGCCTACATGTAAAATTTTTTATAATTTTCAATGTTACAGTAACTAGGTTAAAAACAATAAGCTGGCACACCCAATGCTGCTTTCCAACATGATGTCCCAGCCCTGTAATTCTAACAAAAGGGAGGGTGAGGGGTATAATGAAACAGTTTAAATTCTCCTTAAATAGGAGAGGAAATAAAACTAGCCATTTTTTGTCCTGCCTTTTCTGTAGTAAACAACAGAGCAAATGTTCTTATAACCTAAATGGGAATATAAGATGAGTGCAGTATCATAGCAACAGAGGTTTGTATCAATATTTGAATGATTATGAAAATCCTTGTTAAGTGCATAGCATATTGATATTTAATAAAGAAAACCTAGTAAATTAATGCCATAAAAGTAAGCTGTCAAAACTGTGGATCTTAGATTCCTTACTGTTGGTATTTATTTAACACTGCAAGAGTGAATTCTGATTCCCAGGCATCTTTTTTAATGGCAGAAGACAGATCATGAGAAAAGGAATGGTAAGTCCTGCCACACTGGGAGCAAAAACCCACAGATGTATTTGGAAAGGAGTTTGTGCTTCACAATTTTCAAATCAATGTGCAAATTAACCTTTTTCAGAAATGAGTTTTCATGTTTACTGTTCAAACAGGGTGAATTGTCAAAAAGAGTGTGACATGAAAAGCTTGTTTTATTGACATTAAAGGCAAGAATACCATCTTCTATAGAATTTGGTCTGTATTGGTCCAGAACAGGGGTTCTGTGGTAGGCTGGACTGGATTTTCTTTTTTAGATGATTTCTTGCACCAAGTTACTTAGGTCTATTGTGTCCAAGTTCTTAAATATTGTGTGTTGTAACCAAGCAACATGACTAACATTTTGAAAAGCACCTAGCTAGCTTCCTACACCAGGGCTAGATTCACAGAAAAATGTGCTGTTACAATATGTGCCTTGCAAGGACATTGCTGCCTAGTGAAATCCCTCTGGAGCAGCATGGGATGAGAGTACCATGCACGCCAGGAGAGGTATTTATGTGTGTATGTGTTTGTGTGTGCATGCACATGTGCATGTGTGTGTAGAATAAGGGCTTATGAACGGTGAGCATAAAACCCCAGCAAGCCAAATAAAGAGCTGCTACAGTTGGTCAGCAAGAAATATGGGGGGAAAGGCATCTTAAAAAAGACAGTAATTTAACCCTGGGTTACATGAAGTACTTGCATTAAACTAGGATCCAGAATGATGAATGTAATTTGACACCAGGCTTCATTTGTGTGCTGTCTGCCACTCCCTGTCACATTTTAATTGCTTCATTCAAGATAGAAAATATTCAGCAGGAAGGATTGAGGGTATTCCCTCTTCCCAGGACAACCTTCTTGCTGTCTAAAAAATGGAAATGGTTTTGAGGAATGTGGAGAATGCAACTGAAATCACCTAACACAGCTTCATTACCCTCCAGCTATATTTTAAGAAACAGGAATGACTTTTGCGACATTCTTTTAATTTGTAGGAATCAGTAAATGCTTCCCGGTGATGAATTCTGGCTGGAGAGAGGCACTTGCTTCAGCTGTGACCAAGCCTCTCCTTGTCTGGCTGGAAGAACAGCCAAACAAGGGTATTGTTCTCTTTCAACGGGTAGTTTGGAGGAAGAAAAAGCATCCCCATTCTTTTGCCGCAGTAACTGCATCAGTTTTTCCTAAAACTCCATGAAAACTGGTACTCTGACAACATCACACTAGGTAGGGCTTGACAGCATGCCCATGGTTAGCTCGTGAGCACTTATGTAGGAAGGGAATCACACCACTTGATCCCATTTTGGGGCTGAATGCCAGTCTCTAAGTTCTAGTCTCTCTGAATATGTCCGTTTTGTGAAGTACCAGTTGCTGGTTTGGGGGATTTATTGCTGGCCTTGGGGTCAAATGGCATGGACTGGCTGAAATCCATGCTGCTTAGGGTTAGCCCTCTCTATGGCAAAATGGTTTTGGCTAAATCCATCCAAAATAGAGACAGGGAGTAGCCACTGCTTAGGCAATGTGGACAGCTAGGGTCTAGTGGTTAGCAGGATTTAATAGGATTTTAGTTCTTCAGTCTTCTTAAAATATAGCACTGAGGCTTCTAAAGCGCTTTGAAAATTGTATAACTTCCCCTAACAGAGGAAAGGCTTTAAATAAGGCTTTACAGTTCTGAATATTTTTTTTTTTGAGCTACAGTGTTTTGATCTGATTCTAAACTAAAACATATTGATTTTTCTAATGATGTGGGACAAAGTCATCTAATATGCTCCTTTATAGAAGCTCTGACAAATATAGAGAAAACCTAGAGAAAGATAATAGAAAGGTTAAATAGGATATGCATGGAATGTCTTAATTTCGCTACAGGCTGGGCTAATTAACTCTAATTCCTTTTAATGAAAGGGATGATACATAAAGCAATATTCAAGCTCTTGTCTCTTATCCTTTCCTTGCTTTAATGCTGGTGTTACTCTATTGCCTTTCTCCCCTGATTTCGATAGGTGTAAGAGAAGGAACAGGCCGTTTCATTTTAAGGAAGGAATCATTGAAATCAGAACTCTCCTCTGGCGCTGTAAATCAGTGCAGCACAGAAAAGACAACTGCTTCCCTGAACTGGTTTCTGGAGGTACCTGAGGATGTTATGCCACTCGGAAACAGCTTGTCTGCACCACAACATTACTTCTTTTGGAGAAATTGACATGTTCATTTTCACAGAACATGAAAACTTGACATGTTGTAGTCAAGGTTTTTTTTCCTGTAACCACTCCCTCCCTCCAAATGCTATTGCAGAGGTAGCTTTTTCTTTAAATTAAAATCAGAGTTTCAGAGTGCCCTTCTATTTTGTAATAGCAATGGAATACGGCCTGTAGTCTTCTGTGATTGAAAAATATATGCTTTCAGTTGAAAAGATGCATTTTTTTTATCCTTCGTCTCTCTTCCCAGACACTTTGAAGTCTGAGAAATGATGCAGCAGATGCTCAGCTGAAAACTAGAAGATATATAATGATTTAAGTGTCAGCTGCCTAGTATTTACTGTTCTTTTAGTTCACTATGATAGAAGACTGCAGCTGTGCAAATTAAAAAAGAAATCTTAAAAAAGGTCATATTTTTCATTACGTCTTTTTTCCTGCTAGGTTTGTTTATTTTCAAAATGATATATTCTTTTTCAATTAATATCAATATATCTTCTATTAAATTCTTTTTATATGTTAATTTTGTTGTTGCCAGTAGCAACTACAAAAGGAGTAAACACAAACAGCCAGTGTATTCCATGCTTGTTTTCCAGTTGTTACTGTGTCATGGGCAAAGCACTTGGAAGGATTAATTTATTGTCATAGTTTTCCTCTGTTAAATTAAGGGATCATTGGTTCTGTTCCTGGGGTCTACTGAGGCTGTCATGAAGACATAAGGGCTGGTGGGCTATATTCTAGCTTGTCTCCACATGGGAATTTTGGAATGAGGTGTTTTTTTGTAGTTGACTACATCACCTATGTACCTACTCAGCAGTCACCTGTATTGTTAACCATTGGCCATTAGCTATTGCTTAGGAATGTTTTAAAAATAAAAATCCTGGACATCATGAGTATGTGGTTTTTCTTGAAACTTGCCCTTTCTTATAAGGAGTCATATATAAAAGAGTAAAAAATAAATATTTTGGCTGGACTACAGCTAAATGGTCTGTATGCTGTATAAGGGAAGCTTCCTATATTGTTATGCACTTTGATGTTTGCATTTTCTTTTAATTTGTTCACTGAAAACTGCTATAATCTATACACCAATTTAGCTTCAGTGTCACAACTCAGTCCTATAGCTCAAAAGAGAAAGTCCGAGGAATGATGATTTATAAAGCTGAAAATTCATGAATGTTCACCAAAAAAAAATCTTCCTAGCTGTTGCACTTTCTGCTTTCCTGTTTTAGATTCTGTTTTAGGGTACAATCTAACCTCTATGCAATAAAGAGACTATTTTTCCTTCTCAATCCACCTTTTCAAATTTTAGGCACAAACTCCACTCCAGAAATGAGCAGCCCAACAATATTTTTTGCTAGTATCAGAAAAGACAATGCCTGAAGTGATTACAAAGATCAACAAGGGAGCTTTGGAGAGATGGCTAACATAAAAATTACACTCTGTGAAAAGGACTGAAGATACTGAAGGCGGGAATACTTAAGACTAAGAAACCAGTGACCTCTAAAACAAAAGTTTCAGCTCCAATTCTATTAAAAACACATGCAAGTCATCATGATTTTTCTGTAGGCTACAAAGAAGGCTTAGGTTTCAGTTTGTTACTTTGTGGATGAAAGTCACCCCTCCATGTATAAATAATCAAATGTTTTAAGAAAGGTGAAATGTTTCATAATATTTTGGTCCTCTCTTGAGGCACTCTCATATCCTCCAAGTGCAGACTGATTTTTCCCTCCTTTTTTCTGCCCAATATTATGATGTTTTATCCATTGGATGGATAAGAGATTATGTTGCTCTGATGACTAATTGCTTGTAGTCAAGGATACAAATATCACAGTGGAGCTGGATGAGTTAAATTTAACGGGTGTGTAGCTGACTGGCATGTACAGGATAAGCACTTTTTATTAGGTACTTCTCAGTGCCACTCAGTTCACAGTGTGCTCCACAAATATTGGCAAGAAAATATGTCATGTGCCAGGGAATGAGTAATAGAGATTTGTGTGAATTATGGATGCCAGAGAATGTCTAATTATAGCTCATGAATGACCAAACAATAGGGTTAAAAAACAACAGAAACATTCTCAAAGCAAAGGTGGATTAATGAGTCTTGGAGACAATTGACAATATTGATAGTCACTGAAATTCCTATGTGGCCAAGAACCCATGGGTAAGGAACTGGCCTAGATCTGTGGAAAAGAGGGCCTGGTCATGACAGAGTGCAGGATGAAATGAACTTCACTTGTGCAAAAGGCATTGCAGCATCTTAAATATAAAACTGTGTGTTAAGCTAGGTTGGAAGCAGGGAAGGAGCAGCTTTTCCCTAACTAAAAATAATAAATCTGACTTGTACTTCCAACATACAAAATAAGGCAGCAGATGGAGTTGCTAGGAGACAGAAGGCAAAGAACAAGAGCATGAATGTGCTCTAGTGTCTCTACACAATAGCAAAGAGTATATGAAACAAGCCAGAGCTACAGATCTCACCATCAGCTATTACTATTATGAGTGATGAAATTTAGTCTTTGTGCTAACCAGGTAAATGGTAAATCTGAACAATTTTAATAAGAGGATCTATGAGAATGATATTATGTGATATTTAATGCCGCTCTGTGGGCGATCTTTGTAATCATAGAATTACAGTATAGTTCAGATGGGAACGACCTCGGGAGGTCTCTAGTCCAACCTCCTGCTCAAAGCATGACCAGCTCTGAGGTCAGATCAGGATGCTCAGGGCTTTATCCAGTCATCTCCCTCGTGAATGGAGATGGCACAACCTCTCCGGACAACCTGCCTCACTGCCTGACTGCCCTCATGGGGAGGAAGTGTTTTCCTCATATCCTTCCTGAACCACTCTTGTATCACTTTATGCCTGCTGCCTCTCATCCTCCCACCACGCACCACTGTGAAACTCCTGGCTCCATCTCCTTGCTGACATCCCTGTAGGTACTGGGGACTGCTGTCAGGTCCCCCCAGAGCCATCTCTTCTCCAGGCTGAACAAGCCCCAATCCCTCAGCCTATCTTCATGGGGCAAGTGGTCCAGCTCCAACCATCCTGGTGGCCCTTGCTAAACTTGTCCCTGTTTATTGATGCCTCCTGTACTGAGGGCCAAAACCTGGACACAATATTATTCAGGTGGTCTAACAAATGCTGGCTGTTCTCCTGTTAATACAGCTCCAGATGCTGTTTGCCATCTTTGGCATCTTTTGCCAAGGTGCACTGCTGGCTCGTGTGTAGCTCACAACTCTAACACTAATGCCTAGTTTTGAACCCTCCAATACAGAAGGTCATCAATAGCTTGCTGTCACTCCAGGGCTTTTACATTTTATTACAGTTGGCTAAACGATGTAAGAGAAAGGAGATGGTGACAGGTGGAAAGAATAGTAGGGTCATGTGCAGTACTGATTAAATGTGAAGTGAAAGTAAAGCCTGGCTGGGAAGTTGTCTTGGGAAAGATAAAATGAATGAGAAATTAGAGAAGTTTCAGTAGACTTTGACCATAGCACACTAGGAGTAAGAAAGATTTAATAACAAAAAAATTTTCTTGTGGGAGAATCTCAGGTAATTTGACCACCACTGGATAACAAACCATCATGGATGGACTTTGTAAGATGGATTAGAAAACAATTTTAGACTATAGATATTAAAATATCCATTGAATGCTTAAGCTCTTCATCTGCTTCTTTATGATAGTGCTAATGAGTGAAAAAAATGGAAAAAAAATTGTATCCAGTTATAGCAAAATACTTACATTTAATAATATAAGAATAGAAGAGTTTACCAACTATAATATTAGAAGGCTATCACATTTTCAGTCAGGTATGTCTGCAGAACAAAGAAATATGGTGAGCAATATGCAAATAAGTCAGAGAATTAATTGGTTCTATGAGTGGAGAAAAATATTGCCAATTAAAAAAAAAAACACAAGCAATTTCTCTGGAAGACAACACAAGGCATGTGATTGGAAGAGTTCTTCATTAAATCTGACATCTGGGACCACAATGTAAAATGGCAAGCACAACCAAAAAAGTTTAGAGAGAGCTGTTCCGAGTTTTGAGGCAGAGGCAAGGACTGCCTCAAAGCCTCCAAATAACCCCCCCAAATTTACAAATACTGTAAAAGCAGGAAGGGCTTATAAATTTGGATTAAATTAAAAGGCCAAAAGGGTAAGCTATCTCATTAACAAAATCAGAAAAGATTACTTTTCAGTAAAAAATAAAGATGTAAGACATTTTGAAAATAATTTCAATTAATTGTTTTAACCTCCATTACTAATTGAACTAGTACGTAGAAAAACTTATGCAGATAAAAGAAAGCAGAAGAAAAGTATTGCATGCAGTAAGTTTACATTACACTAATGATTCAAGAAAAATTTGCTGGAACAAATTACTGGGTGAAAGGAAGAAAGTGGCATAGTTCGTATGTGGATTCTAAGAAACTATTTGCATAATTATCCATTATTATTTTAAATATTTATTCCAAACACAGTTTGTGATAAATTCTGTCACATAGTTTGAAAATCTCATAAAACTACAGAGAGTACCAGTTTTGAGCAATGTATTGAATTTAGATGATGTCTACTAGTCTTCTGTAAAGTTCAGTGTTATCATCTAATCACAGTTGTTAATGATCTCAAAAAAAACCCCAACCAACCCTTGAACAATGTGTTCGTGTTCTTATGAGATAGGGTGTTGCAGGTAATCACAGAGTTGACATAAAGAAGAGCAAAATACAATTAGATATAGGAGTAGATAAAAATAACAAAATTGTTTCAGATCCTAGCAAATGCAGGCAATAACACATTTGGACAAAACCACAAAAAGCACAGAAAATAGAAACAGGCATTGGGGTGAAAGTGGACAATGAATTAGGGAGGAGTCACCAAACAAGTAGGCTATGCAGTGCAGGAATCTGTACACAGCATGAAGCCCTGGGGCAATGCTGGTTAACCAAACCTGATCTACAGCATTCAACACAAGCCATCTCAGTGATTAAAATAAAAACAAAACCAAAAAAGCAAAAAAGCAAGTAAGCAAAATAAGCAGGGCATTCAGTGCATGACCAGCTGATACTAGTTCTCAGGCTAAGACTTTAGAGGAAATGAGCTTCAAATAAGCTTCAGTAGCTGGCATCGCCAGACTTCTCTCAGTTGCAGGTTCTCTGGGGTTGGCTTGTGCACAACCTCTGTCTGTAAAGATTCAGCGGGGAAAGGATGACTGTGTCTGTGCTGGTACCACCACCTGTTCCAGGGATGAATTCCTAGTTCTCCAACCAGTGAATTGTGTCCTAAAACTTGCTGTGCTCCCCCTTGAGCAGCCTGGCCCTATCCGTAGCACTTGGATATCACCGGTGCAGCACTATCCCTTGCAGCCACTTACTCACAGGTGTCTCTAACACTGGTGTGTTTGTGCGTGATGCCAAGGGTGTGTTTGCATAAGGAGTTATGCATTATGACAGCTCACCGCCTGGTAGGATGGTGTTCGAAGGCTAGGCCAGGTGGAGGTGGTGAGAGTTGGCTTGCTTCCACCCATAATGCTTATTGGAGCAGGCCCTGAGATGGTTTTATCATTGAGACAGTTCCAGGTTTTAGCTGGGCGGATACCAACTTGTTCTACCCCGTGAAGGATCCAGCATGTGCACACGAGCAATAGGAGCAAGCCCAACTGACAGCTCAGATGTACCCAGAACTTGTTTGCCAGGTACTCTAACTCACTCTTACCGCCTGGCAAGCCTTCAAAGTGAAAACAGGCACATTTCATGTACTAAAGCAAGTGTTCACAGTCTTTGTTGCAATACTGGAAACCTTCTTTCTGCTAATTTTCAGGTTTCCTCATCCAAAGGACCATAAATATTTACATTTTCCCATGTACCTATGGAATGCAAATATGTAAATGCCAAACTTGTGGAGAAATCATTTAATAAGATTCAGACCCAGGACATGCCTATTTAACATCAATACAAAAATAAATATCTATTAATATTCTTTATCTTATTATCCACTGGCATTATAACTATGCTCTAAAAGGCAGAATTTCTAGGATGAAATTAGATAAGGAAAAAAAATGAACCAAATGGTGAGAACACTTTGCAGTGTCAGCATGCACTGTGGCTTGGACAAGTTCCCCAAGTGCCCACCAGAAGGTTCATCAATGTAGATGTGAGGGGCAGAACAAGGATCTGGACCTTCTTTGTGCCTCAGCTGGAGGAAATCTAGGAGGGAGCAGAAAGCAAAGGATGGACTAAAAACATCCCTCTGTGCACTGCTGTTCAGGAGTTCCTTGATGCCTTTGCAGCTGTGCAAAGGTCTCTACCCAGTCAACTGAGGTGTTGTAGGTTTTACATTAGTTTCCTAAGGGTAATAGTGGTTCTGCATTGAGCAAACATTTGAAGCAAGACTGACTAGTACTTCATGATATGACACCACCAGGTCAAGTACATTATCTGACTGGTACAGCAAGTTGTCTTTTAATCTTTTGTGCCTTGCTTGTTTTTGTAAAGCCTTTTTTATTATTTTTTTTCTCTCTGCAGAATCACAAATCTCAAAGATACTCCCATGAAATTAAAAAAAAAAAGTCAGTGCCAGGCCTTTCTTGTCACTGTGGTCTTATTTGTACTACCACATATTTCAGCTACCTCATTAATCTACCTGATTATAATTCTGAAATTCTCACTAGCTCCACTGTGGGATATCTGATGACTTATTTAGGCTTCCTTGTCATTCTGAACTTTGCAAGTGAATTGCTCTTCAGGAATGTCACTTAATTGGCAGGCTTGGGTCATCTGGCTGGTCAGAGTTTACCTCTTCAAACAAGTCCTTACAATTAATTTTTATAAGATGAAGTCTTGCTGATAACTTCTTTAATTTTTCCAAAAATCTGGCCAAAATGCAGCTCTCTGTTTAGTAAGGCAATAACTTTTGGAATCTTCAATTCAAAACTGGTAATACATCAAGAACATCATGATTCAACCATTGAGAAACTATTTTCTAAGAAAGTCCTCTTCCCACCCATAAGAATTTAAAGAACAATGAAAAATGAGGTAAGTTAGTAGCATATTTCTGTAACCTTGCTTGCAACCTATCACTTTTAATGTCACATATAATCAGTGAATATTTTTTATGCATTCACCCTTTGTCTTTTAGCTAAAGACTATAATAATGATAAAGAAAATAGTACATTTTTTAAAATCCCATTGTAGTTTGTAAGCAGGGTTCCTGACTCACATCTATGTATAAATGTAAATTATTATATTTTAAATAAGGAAAAGAACAAAACACAGTCCTTCCAGCGGCTTGAAATGTTAGTTCATGTACCAGGGAGGGAGATAGAGAAAATTCTGCAGTGATACAGAATTGAGTGATAGAATGCAGTGGGGTACTAGATCTGATAAAAACTAAGGCACCTATTCATCCCATTTCCCTTTGGCCTCTTATGAGTACCTAAATTAGGAACCAAGTGCTGCCAGCAACCTAAGCAGTAGTGGGAGAAAAGTTAGCATGCCCTGCAGTCCTGTATCCCTAATTGCCCAGATAGGGAAGAGCTGCTATAGCACATGGTGGTTCACTTCTGGCTTCTGCACTTGTATGTCATTCATCTGCAAACCAAGGCAGACAGTCACTTAGGTGTCTTGCTTGTCTTAGAGATGGGGTGTGTGAGGTTGGGGATGCACCTAAGTATGGGAACTCTAATGGATTCCTGGGGGCATCTCCAGATAGTAATTCAGATTGGAGACACTCCCTAGAGCTAAGTCTCTTAATAGACTACCAAAAACCTCTAGGCACATCAGTTAAATGCCCAGAGACATAAGATGAATCCAGGTCTTAGGTACCCAGACATGAAGACAACAAAATACCTGCATTTCAGGCACACTGCTGGATTTAATGTTACATGCGTAGTCTATCTAAACAGTGAAATGCCTCAGTATGGGATCCAGTGTAGTCAGTGGTCTGAGCAGGGAGCAGACAGCAGAGACACTGCTGGCATAGAAGTGAGTCTGAAGTCCCCCCATGTGGGGTATATGCTCTCTGAAATAAGTGATCCACCACTAAGATTCACCTCCTGAAGACAGACTTTTTTCCTTCAGGGTGGACACACTCTCCATTTTTAAGGTTGAAATCATAACATGGAGGTGTTCCCTTTGCTTTTTTATCATTTCAGCACATGCCCAAGCACTGAGAAACTGAGGTTCAGATCCCACCTCTGCTTTAGGTCTGAGGGAGTCAGAGGTCAAACCCACCTTCTCCACCTCCTAGATTAATCCTTTCACTACCAGGCTACTCTGGGTTCAGATGCTCCTTCCTCCCGTTTTTGGAGCTGTGCCACTGTGCAGTGCTGCCAGTTGTTCATTTCTCTGCATGACTCACAGCCCAATGATTAGGTTACCTTTTCAGAGATGGGATATATAGATTTGAGTCTCCATCAAGCTCAGGAGGGAGGTGGAACTATGTCCCAGGTCCTGGTAAGTGCCCTAATTTTTATATAATTTGACACAGAGTGGGTAACTCCATCACCATCTTTGTCTTTGGAGGGTACATGAAGAAAAATTACAAGGTTCAGTTACTATTTTTATGGAACCTCACTTTATTGCAGTTAGTCTAATTTTCAGATCAAGTATTGGTCTGGGACCTTTGGGGAGGTGAAGCAGATGAAAGGTATCAGGTTATAGCTGATGTGACACTTGGGATATGTATGGAAGGTCAACCCATATAAAGGATGTTAAAACCAAACAAGAAGGTGACTGGCGATTCTGCATGACTTTGGGGGTAGAAGGCAGTCAAGTAGATTTGGTGTTGCAGTGTTGGGTACAGAGGCACGCAGCCTGTCACAATACTGCTTCCACCCCAGCCCCTTTTAGGTAGAAAGAAAACTGATTAATTCTGAAGGATGTGTCTCTGTTCATCTTTTGTTTCACATACACATCTATGGTGTATCTGTGGTACTTGGCACCTTGTAGTCTGCCATCATTCCACACCTTGGCTTCCTGTGGTATGAAATCATTAGTTGATTTAGACTTGTCAGGATTAGCTCTGCTCTGGGTGCAGTGGTAAGGCGTCCCTGCAGAGCCAAGTTCAAAAGCAGTGCTGCCACCAAGACAGCAGGTGGTATGTCAAGTGGCACTGGCAACTTAGGACATAGATTTTTCTCTCCTCTGACCATTTTAAACCCGCATTCAAGATATCGCTATCAGAGTGACCATTTCTTGTGACTCCTGCTGGAAACAAAAATTGCTTAGGGGCACCTACGTTCCCTAAATATGTCTGTTCTATATAATGTCATTATGAGTTGTTATATGGGTGTGGCTTTTTAATCAAGATGTTGTGAGGAGGTAATGGGTGAAGCAATTATTTCATATAGCAGTAAGAAATGCTTTAAGATCTTTTATCTTTCATTAGAATCTAGTGTGTTATTTATTAGTGCAAATGCCATTGCAGAACAGGTTTGTACAGGAAATGAAGAAACTTCAGTAAAAGTAGATGTAGGATAAAATCAACATTCAATTTAGCTCACTCTATTTGAGGAAAATGTCCACATCAGTTTTGGCTCAGAGACATGAAAATGTTTTCTGTTTGGGGGCTTAAATCAACACCTAGCTGAAATAGTTGTTAATATGCTTTAGTGATTCAGTGTGTCCCAAAACTAAATTTATCTTCTAAATAAAGGAGAGAAACAGTCAAAACCTAGCATTTCATCTATCTTAATGAATTCCTAAAGAAGGGGCAGTGTTTAATAGCCTCTTTTGACTTAGTTGTGGTAAGAATGATAGAGGGAAGGAATTTAAAACTAATGAGTCTAAATATGTTTTTTCTTCATTTACAAGTGCAGTTGAAATAATCCTTATTTGTTTCAAAGTAATTTTGAATGGAATAGAAACAGGTTTTTAACCTGGCCAATTGGATAATCTCAAAAAGGTATAATGATATAAAATTACCACTCCCTGCTCAGAGAAAAAGCAACTATTAAAATTTGCCAGCCTGACTGCTTGGGATTTCATTTGACTTCTTACTGCAGCTTCAGAGGAGGTGAACTTTTCCAGCAAATTCAAGTTATTAAAGAGGGTTTATTTTTGCTACTGAACTTGATGGTCAACTTTGTCTACAGATAGCAAATCCATTTTAAAGATTTTGAAGAGTGGTGATAGAGTACATGTGCATTTGCCTCTTTCCATTCTGCTTGATTAGTCCTTGATACATCACAATAGTTTGTCTAAAAAATTGGCAAATTTGGGGGAGTTTACTCAGCATTTTGAATTTAAAACAAGCCCATGACTTGGAAAGCCCACCTCAGCTTGCTATAATACAAACATCTGCCAAAGCCATGGAAAATACTTGACCAAAATACAATGGAACACAAAACAATCTTGAATCTTGAAAATTTTGAACACATTTGCAAACACTGTTGGATAAAAAAAATCCTTGGACTTTTAAATGTCAAAAATGCACTGGGGGGGCCTGTTTCCCCTCTCTCCTCAGAAGAGCACATCCATTCACTCCACCTGCTTTCATCCCTACTCGAATCAACAGGGGCTCTTACCAACCTACAGGATAGAAGCTGTTTTTTCCTCTCTAAGTCTCCTGGCCCTTGCACAAGTGTTATTAGTGTTAGGAGTCATACTGATTTCATCCAATTCCTAGCAGTAAATGTAACAGGTTTTGCCTCATCAACACACAAGGGCTACCCCTGTACTTGTAAATTCAGCAGTGCCAGGATCCATGCTCCGATCCTCTGGCCAGCTGGCATGGACTAGTCTTGTTTGTGCTACTGAAGTCTCATACACAAGCTTGCTATGTTCAAGCTACCTATTGGGAAATAGTCTCCGGCCTTTTCTAACTCTAGATCTATGCCGAGGGTTTGTTTGGGAACTTGCTAGCTGGTCAGGGCCAGAACCATACCAGGGCCTGTTTTAGCTGTTTAACAGTAGAGATGGCAAAATAGCAGCATCAGGGTCTGTCTGTCAGTTTGCCAATATAGACATAATCAGTGGATTTCTTTCTAAGAATGTTCCCAGGTTTCCTTCTGGATCTACAGTCTCCTCTGGAGCTGGTGGGACACCTCCAAGTGAGGAATCTTCATCTGTCCCCTCCTAGCTCAGGCAGCGGCAGAACAAGTGAGGGGGGGACCACTCAGAAAGCAGTTCTTCAGTCTCCTCCTCCTGTCTGTGGGAAAGGGAGAGAAGTCCGGGTTTTGTTGTATAGAGACAGTGGTGCTCCTTTTTTACAGACAGTAGTTTTATTGTCTGTCCTTTTTGGAGAATCAAAAATTTCTCAGGGGTCAGAGTTTTATGGAGGAGAGTGAAAATTTTTATTCAGCAGGGAAAACAATACTGCAGAGAGGTTCATTTTTAGAAGATTCATTTCAGCTAGCACCTTTGAAAATCTGGCAAAATCTTATGTGATTACAAGTAAGAGATACTATTTCTTTTATTTCAGAAAGAGCATATTAACAGACCAATCTTTCCAATCCAACACAAAGAAGTCCTTAAGAAAGCTGAGGCAGCAGTTTATCTCAGCCCCATGCAAACCTGACTCTCCTTTGCAATTTATTCCTGTAAACTGACAGCCACAAGCTCCAAATCATGAAGCTGAAATGTAAAAAAAAAAATCTTTTTACTGTAATAAGGAATAGCTTACATAATATTAAGCCTCCAAGATTTCTATTTCTAGTTTTATCATGGCCTTTTTTTTTTTTTTTTAAGTTTTTGTCACACAGTAAGAAGGGCAGAGGCACAACGTTGCATCTTGTCATGAGGTATGTAAATCAGCTGAGTCCTAGTGTGAATAAAGAAAACAAAGCATTTCTAGTTCACCCCAAACACTTCTTTTAATTGTATTTCATTTAATTCATCATGGGCCTGTCAGATTTGAGGCAACAGAATAAACACTTTCAGAAATGCTGTTGGCTCCAAGCCAATTGAAACAATTTTTAGTTCTGTTTGTTTGCTACAGAATATTTTCCTTTATGTTGTTATGCTGAACTGAGACTTGGCAATGTTTTCCATTGGAATGTAACACTGCAGTGTCAGGTCAAAAGGGAAAATGCCAGTCGGTGTTTCCCAGTGGTTATACACATGTAACATTATGTCCTTTCAATGAACTCAGCCTTTATTCCTGAGAAAGAACTGTTATTTTAGCTTCCATCACTGCAGATATTATCAGTCATAAACATATGCAGCTTTTTATAAGTTTTATGTTCAATAGTCAAAGAAAAATAACTATTAAACTTGTCATAAAATATTATCAATTCTAACTTTCCAGAACCAATCTTCCTTTTTCTTCTTCCCTTCCTTCCTTCTTCCCTTCTTCTGTCCGTCTGTCCTCTCATATTGGATTTTTTCAGGGGATAGGCAGAGGGAGAGGGGTGTAATAACAAGGCCTAGACCTCGGACCAGATTTATAGTAAGCTTTGGCAGTGATTGCCTGTATAACTGGTTCAGGTAAAGCCCTCTCATATCTTTTGTTTCTAAAATAGAGCAAATAATTCTTACCTTTTTCTGTAAAATCTTTAAAGAGTATCTGTATAAAAATCTGTTGTTATCTGTCTCTGCTAGAATCCCCCCAAGTAGTGTTTAGAAGCTTTTAGAGAATGAGAGGATAGCATTAATTCATTCTTTGATTTATTTTGAATCTCAGCCTTTTGAATGGCAGGAATGCAATGCCCATTACCTTGGAGACAGACACATCTGCAGATCTGTTGAAGTTAAGTAACAGAGTACTGCTTGCACAAGCTGTAACTTAAAGGTTGAAAAATCTTGCATCATCCCTGAAATATAAACCCACAGATGCTCAGTTTCCCAACAATGCATTTTACAAAGCTCTGGGCCAACTCCTTAAAAGTCCTTACACAATCCTCTTTAGTCCTTTGGAAGGGAAATTATCTAATTCAATGTATCTATTTTATTTCAATATGAATTGGTCTGAATAAAGACAAATTAAAAACTAAGAATGTATCTCTTGTTCTGATTACTGAAGTGGGAGTGTCAGTGGGAGAGGAATCTTCTTCATTACAAAATAATTTCCCTCTCACACGTCTTTGTCTAAGCACATTTTTAAGCACTTTGCTCTTACCTAGTGCTGTATGTATTACCACAGGCCTCTGCCTGCAATAGCCTGTGGGTTTATACCAGACATGAGATTTAGGACTCTAAACCCTTGCAATAATTGTGAGGTTTTTAATTCTTTCTGAATTGTTCTTTAAATCCTATCAGAGAGAAAGGTCCAGCTATGAAATGGAGTCACACATCTCAATTTTTGATACACGATCTTGATATGATTACACTTGGGAGTTCAAACTCCCAAGTAATCTTTCTTGTGAGCGAAATAAATTTGCTGTAACAATTCCATTAACCACAAATAGAGGAGGTTTGATCATTGTTTTTATCATGGTACAATATTATATATATACCAAGCAAAATCACAAGTGAGTTTCAGGGAAGTGCAATGCACTTGGAATGAGCAGGTATGGTTCAGTAAATAGCCCTGTACACACATTAGCTCAGTTCCTACAAGCAATAGATCTGTATTAGCATGGCAATGGCCCAGACTGATTATTCCTACCTCTGAGGAAGGGCTAATTACCATAAATGTAGTGTTACATCGACACCGTTATATAGCATTTAGTCTAAAACAAATGGAAATATCTTTACACAGTGATGCATTTCAGATATACACGTACCGAGATACACCCAGCCAGATAGAGACTAATTGCTCATCTCCAAAAGTGTGATGTTGGTTAACCTCTGTATTTATCCCAGGTTCCAGCTCCTCGTATTACAGACAAGTTACTTCAGTCTGAACTGGAGCAGGGTGGTTCCTTCAGCAGGATGGGGGATACAGCTGCGAAGCAGTTCAGGCTGGAGTCCACATTACATTGAATGACACAGGCCTGTCTATACCCCCATCCACGCAAGCCAGGGACCTTCACTCTCTGGTGGGAGTAAGGAAGACAGATCACCCATGTCCACCCAGCTTCGCAAAAAGCTGTCCTTGGTTTGGAAGGTTCCTGGATCAAACACTGATTTCTCCATGACTTGGACATTTTTATTTTCCCTCCTCTGCCCAAGGTAAACAATCAATTTTTTATTCAGGTACCAAAGTGAGGTGGCTGGTTAGAAATATCTTGACTGCTGAACAACTTGCAAATGTGTCGTGGTTTCAGCCCAGTCGGTAACAAAGCACCACGAATCCACGCGCTCACTTCTCCCCCCTGGGCCCCCGTGGGATGAGGAGAAATATAAAGAAAAGCTCATGGGTCGAGACAAGGACAGGGAGGGATCACTCCCCACTCATGGTCACGGGCAAAAGACAGACTCAACTTGGGGAAAACCAAAATCAATTCAATTTACTACCAACCGAATCAGAGCAGGAAAAGGAGAAGTAAACCCAAACCTGAGCACACCTCCTCCCCAGCCCTCCCTCCTCCCGGCCCACCCCCATCCCGGTTCTCTCTCCCTCCTCCCCCCGGCGGCGCAGGGGGACGGGGAATGGGGGTTGGGGTCAGCCCGTCACACCTTGTCTCTGCCGCTCCTTCCTCCTCAGGGGGAGGAGGACTCCGCACTCCTCCCCTGCTCCAGCACGGGGTCCCTCCCGCGGGAGACCGTCCTCCACGAACTTCCCCAACGAGACTCCTTCCCACAGGCGGCAGTTCCTCACAAACTGCCCCGGCGCGGGTCCCTCCCGCAGGCCGCGGTCCTTCAGTCCCAGGCTGCCCCAGCGCGGGCTTCCTCAGGGAGCGGCGGCCATCTTGGGGGGCCTCCGCTCCCCCGCTTCCCTCCATGGGCTGGGGGGACACAGGCTGCCGCCTGGTGTCCCCATGGGCTGCAGGGGCATCCCCTCCTTCCTCCCTGCCCTCGGGATCTGCACAGGGGTTCCTCTCCCATCCCGATCCCCCGACTCCCGGCAGGTTTCCCCTCTGGAATCTGTTCTCCCAGAGGCGGTCCGGCTCCCAGCCGGGGAAGCTTCCAGCAGCTTCCAGCAGCAGCCAGCCCTGCAGACCCTCACCCGCTAGCAAAACCCCGCCACACAGACCCAAACCAAAATGAAATGGAAATAACTTTTATTTGAATAGCAAAGGCTAGGCCTCTGCTTTCTTAAATTTAGCTTAGAACTGGAAATCAGCTTCTCCTTTGCTACATTTTTCAGTGAAGTCATAATTGTGTGTTTGACATTAGTCTGTTGCCATGGATAGTTAGAATCAGGGTACGATGTGATGACATTAAAAGGTCACTTCAATCTCTAATGGCTATGGTTCTGGGAATGACTAATGGCATTGTACTGCTACAAATGTAGAGCTGGAACAACATGATGAACTGTAACTGACTCTTGTTTAAGCATAAATATCTCTGAGGTTTAGAAGAAAGGGTGAGAAAACCATATTAAAAGATGAATGAGTTTATTTTTCATTTTGTTCCTTTTTTTGAGTGAGATTGCTTGTATGGTCATTGGATGGGGTCATTTCACGTGCAAAAAAATATAGCTTAGCAAAGTGGGTGTATCAATGAATCTTATTTCTGGTTTAAATCTATGATTGTATTTAAACCATCATCCCTAGATAATACTTTACAAGGGAATGACTTCGACCAATAATCATGACTAGTTTTGTTTTCCTAGAAATATTTCAAGACTGTCTTTAAGATGTGACTCTTCTTGTCTGGTCATAGGAAATAAGGGATAATGTTTATTTTCAGAAGTACATATCTGAAGTGTGTAACTGAAACCATGGAGTTTGTGCTTGGTTTGGGACAGTTGGGTTTGATCTGTCAGAAGAGCGTGACTAAGTCTTTCTGAATTGTTAACACAGCCCCGATGGCTATGTCAGAAACTCTTTAGGGGATGGGAAAGAGGTGAGCACAGATTTCTACTACAGCAAAAACTGTTCAAACAAAGAGAAGCCCAGAGTATGTCAATCGTGAAGGCTGTTTTTTAGAATTTCTGTGTAGCTCTAATATAAACTTTTTATTTACTCATGCGGTTTGACAGGAAAGTAAAAAAATATAAAGCCTTCCCTCCTTCCTTCCCTCCTTCTTTCTTTCCTTCCTTCCTTCCTTCTTTTCTTCCTTCCTTTCTTCCTTCCTTCCTTCCCTCCTTCCTTCCCTCCTTCCTTCCTTCCCTCCCTCCCTCCTTCCTTCCTTCCTTCCTTCCCTCCTTCCTTCCCTCCTTCCTTCCTTCCTTCCTTCCTTCCATCATACACTGAATTTTAAAAGTGAATGCATTCTATAGTCTGTCTTTCTATTAAGCTGGCTATTTTAACACTTAGCTGTACCCATTTTCTAGTCATGGTATGTTTATTCATTAACCAGTGTTGCCACATATGTGTTGCTTTATATTTCACTTTTACATCTAGAGTTCATTGCACACTTTGCATTCTTGAGAACTGTTTGTAGAAGATTTCGTTTGTATGCAAATGGACATCTAGACCAGGCTGCTATTCACTGCTGCTGTGAAATGGTGGTATCTCCGTCTCCCTTTAAACAATACTCACAGCTTCGTGATAGGTCTAAACAGCTCTTTGCTTTAATGCCATCTGTCAGTTATGTCATTTCACATTCACAGTTCCCACAGCTTGTATTCCAGATGAAAATTTCCTCTTGTCCCTCAACCACTGTATCCCAGAAATATCATAGGAAGATAAAGTATCCAAAGAAGAGAAGAGCTTAGACAAAAAACCTGGGTAACCCACAGTGCTCTTCTCACTGTCAATAAAAGCTCTGCTTTCAGCAACTGATTCATCCCATAGCCAGCCCATGCTGGCTACAATACCTTTGGCCATAGTTTGACATGTAACTCTTGGCTGCATCCACACTGCTAAAAGGAGAGGGCATGGAACCAATTCCTGACCCCATGGACTGGCTCACGTCCCCACTGCCTGTGGCTTGTCACCTCTCTAACAGACTTGCCTTGGAGACAGCTAGTTGGTGTGGTCCATAGTGGATCCACATAGAGGAAAAAATTTAGGCAACATGGGTAGTGGAGGATCCTGAGCAGGAGCCCACGGCCTATCCCAATTTATTTAGTAGTGAGGAGCTACCTTTTGAGACTAATTCAGTGCCTGATATTAAGCTGGTAAGAGAATCAATAATAAATAAATAAATGAAATGCAAGTCCACACTGATAAAAAGCCCTCCCAAAATGGTATCAGGATGCGCTGCCCAGCACATGTTAGTGTAAGGCTGCCCTTTGAAAACCTTTTGGCAGCAAAGGCAGATTTTGCAGTGTGGTAACAGCTCTAATGGGACTTTTTTCCTGACAGCTGGAAAGAGGGTGACATTGCCTTTATTTTCCCAGTTCTGCAAACAGTGGGAACCCTTCAGTCCATTTTCCACCTCCCCTGCTGTTAGCAAGTAGCTTGACATCTGCTGTGGGCACTGCCTCCTGAGAAGAAGTTTAGGTATGCCATGGTGTTCCTCCTGTCCATCCTGTGCTGGTTTTGGCTGGGAGAGAGTTAATTTCCGTCACAGTAGCTGGTATGGGGCTATGTTTTGGATTTGTGCTGAAAACAGTGTTGATAATACAGGGATGTTTTCGTTACTGCTGAGCTGGGCTTACACAGAGCCAAGGCCTTTTCTGCTCCTCCCCCCACCCCACCAGCGAGCAGGCTGGGGGGGCACAAGAAGTTGGGAAGGGACACAGCTGGGACAGCTGACCCCAACTGACCCAAGGGATATCCCAGACCATATGACGTCATGCTCATTATATAAAGCTGGGGGAAGAAGAAGGAAGGGGGAATGTTCAGAGGGACAGCGTTTGTCTTCCCAAGTAACCGTTGCACATGATGGAGCCCTGCTTTCCTGGGGATGGCTGAGCACCTGCCTGCCCATGAGAAGTGGGGAATGAATTCCTTGTTTTGCTTTGCTTGCATGTGTGGGTTTTGCTTTACCTATTGAACTGTCTTTGTCTCAATCCATGAGGCTTTTTGCTCTTTCCCTTTGGATTCTCCCCATCCCTCTCTGGGGAATGAGTGAGCAGCTGCGTGGTGCTTAGTTGCTGGTTGGGGTTAAACCACAACACCATCCTCAGAGCTTCTTCTTTATAAAGTAGTGAAATCCTTCTGTTTCTGAAGGAGGACTGCAAGTTACTTGAGAATGTCCCTTGAAAACAGTAAATAATCAAACATGAATTTGCATTTTGTTTCTAAAGCTCCTGTCTGCATTCATTCATGAATGGAGATTCACCATTGTCAGCTCCACTAAAGAGTGGAAGTAATGCATCTCACAGTTAACAGACTTGCCCAGGTGACGATGGAAGATCAGAATAAAAATTTGTGTCTTCTCCTGCCCAATCATTTGCATTAATCATGCATATCCCCTCCTGATTATGAGTATGTGGCCATTCTCAGGGGCAGCTGCACTTTGCCTGCAGCAGGAGAATAAACAAAGGGAGGGTAAATCCTTTCTTTAATCTCAAGTGCAGAGACCATTTTTTCTCCAATAATAAGAAGCTTTCTTCTGAGGGTGCACAACTGCACCATTGGAGCATCTGTCTTGTGTCTTGGCACATGCTACAAATGATCAAAGCACCAGCTTTTGTTTAAAGCAATAGAAAAACAGGGTGGCAGAACATCCAGGGTTGGATATAGCACCACAAAGCAAGGAAGAAACACGAGAGCCAAACTGTATAAAATGTTTTTTCAGCAGTTTGCCAGTGCACAAAATAACAAGGTAGATCAAGGGCAGAGCTCTGAAATAGTTTATTCAACAGACATTCTCCCCATTTTTGTTCTCCCACAAATTCCCCCTATAGATTTTGTGCGTAGATCTTTTTCAGCATCCGTTTCTCAGTTCTGTAGATAATCAGTCCAACCATCAAAATAATGTTGTGACTTCCCATGACAGTGAGAAACACCTTTTTTTAACCAAGATTTTTCTTTGCTTGCTAGGCAAATTTAAACTCCATTATTAAATGAGCAATGAATAAACCTAGGCACTCTGTTCATAAGTAACAATTCTCAAAATGAAACAAATTCTATTCATACTAGTTCTACTTTTATACAAACATAACATTGAATCAAACAATAACTTTTTCATAGTATTTCTGTAACTGATAAATTCATACAGTCAAACAGTACAGAGAAGACAAACATTCTCAATCCACAACAAATCATTGAAATACATATTTTTAGGCACCTGGTTCTTTTCAGGAACTTGAGGTCTAAAGTATTGCTTGTGAGTATTCATCAGTATCAGTAATCTTCACATGATTTATTAATGCCTTGCTAAAAAGCTCTGATGTAACTGTCCAGCGCTGTTTTCTTTTTTCTATAAGGAGAAGAAAATCCCGAGCACTGTCATCGTCAGCTGGCTTGTGTCCAATAATTCCAAATTAATTTAAGCAACCAAGAACTGGGCGTTAACTTCTCTCATATGTCAGGCGAGTAGGTAATAAAATAAAACCAATCAGTCAAACGGTAGCAGCTCTTTACTCCGTAATAGTGGGAGGAGAGGGTGAGATCACCAGTTCTGCAAAGCTGAAGTGACCAGCTGACTTCTTTGTCTGCTAGCCTGCATGCTCTCCACTAGCAAAGCAAGAGAGGAGATATTTCTCCCTGCTACTTTGTGAATAAGCAGCTTTCACATATAGACACTGCGCACAATGAAGCTAAGTGACTCGGTGACAGTCCTCCTGAAGTCAGTTTATGCCTCCATAATTTTATTCTTCTTACATCACACCTGTGGAAAGAAACAGCTTAGTTAATGAGAAGAGTGATGCATAGCTTTAATTCTCATGGTTATGAATATGAGCAAGGCCCCTGAGAACACTGGAAGTAATTACGTTATATTCCCTTCTGTTTTAGCTACTGGGGCTGGCTTTGTTCACAGCAGATGTTACAAGAATTTCTTGCCATCTTTAAGACTGGCACTTGCCCTTTTTGGCTTGGAATGATTTCAGATGTGTCATTTCAGTTCTGAAGAATGGGTGCAAGGATTTATTGCTGAGCTACCTTCCCACAAGAAACAATCCCACTTCCTGAAGTAAAATTTTCCAGTTATTCTATTAATGTATTAAAGTACCATATGTCCATACTGCATTGTAATGGACTACTTGATTTTGTCATTTCTTCATTTCACACTGAAAGCAGTCTATTTCAATTTTTATATAGTATGCATACCTATAATTTGAGTTTAGTTGTCTTTAGAGTCATAGAAGACACAGTACAGTAGGTTAACACAAAACACTATGAACTGAAAGCATTCTTAAGATACAGGTCACACGCTTCTGTATATTGTGCGTAGGAAGACAAGATTTCATTTTTCATGTGCCAAATAGGCTTCTATTTAAAACAGAGCTATAAGAAGATGCATTATCAGTCAAAATCCAACTTGTTTTTAGATTGTTGTTTTATACAATGAAAGAGAAGTTTTGCCTGCTTGTAACTGAAAGTCTGTTGTGATTTCCTCAGTACTTTGAGGAAACATCAGTCGATAAGACTTCTTCAATAGTTCCCTTCATCCCAGCTGGAAAGGAAAATATTTTTAAGTATCCCCAGTTAGAAACTTCACAGGGGTGCTTAATACACTGTAGTTATTCTGAATTAAGATTAAAATGCTGCTTGATAGCTCCTGGCTTTTTTTAGTAGCAATTACTCTGAGTGCATGATAATACTTGTTAGTGACTGCATGTGCTTTAAGCTTTCCACTCTTTGATATGTTCTTGAACTTCTGCCATTTTGCAAGGGGCACTGGATCAAAGGTTTTGTTGGGGTGACAGAGGACTGACATTATAAAATTAACGTGTCCTGAATTACTATCCAAGAATCACAGACTTGCAAGCAGTGTACATTTTGTAGAATTACAGTCATCACTAACTGACATTAAACAGACACTGTTGTCTTATTAAAATGCTGTTAAAACTGCTCCTTAATCATTCCCTATGATTTTATGATCAGGTATGCTAAATATTCTAAGATTTTGTTAGTTATGAACTAGTTTGATAGGAAATTATTGTGTCAACCTGGTATATAAATGTACAAGTAGTATTTTCAGTACTGCCCACTAAGTATTGGAAGATACTGGTTTATTTGGTTGTATAATATCGTTATAGTTTATGCTCTCCAAGACTCACTTATAATAATATCATTCAGTCCATTGGTCTATTTAAATCACCTAAAAGATATTTGATGTGGAGACTGAATTAAATACGAGTAGTTAGTATGTTCATGTATGTGTACATCTGTGTATACAGAGCTCATAATGAATTACTTTCAGTACCTTTTAGTTATGAAGATGAGGACCAGCATCCAAAAGCTAAGCAAACCATACAGATAAACTACTTTTGTCTTTAGATAAGGCTTGTACTTCTAAAAGTATCTTACAAGCAGCAGCTCTGCATCTAAGATGCTTATGTTTTAATCAAGGGCTGTCAAACTTTTTGACAACTAAAGGAAAGATTACTTTATAGCTGTTTACTTGAAGATCCGATGGTAAATAAATTTTAGAGAGTTAAAGGATGATGGAAAATGATCTGAGGATAACTTGAGAATTCTTCCATGGCCTGCCAGTTTGATGGCCTAATTTGAGTAATGAGCAAATTTTGTTACGCCCTGCATACAGATTCTGCAAATAACTGTGTTACAGATGCAGCATTGCTGCAAAGATCCAGTTTTCTATTATCTCTGATAAAGCAGAATGTATACTGCACTGTCTGATAAATTATAATATCATCCACTTCATCAGAAAAAATATGTTCTAATATAAACAAAATTCAGTGCAGTTCAATGGCCTTTGCAGGATGTCAATGGCCTCTGCAGGATTTCAGAGTAAAGATCAAAGTGTTCTCTTTCATGATTGTGATTCTACAATATTATAGGGACAAAAAAATGCAGATTCATTAGTGGATAAGTGTAGTGGTTTAACCCCAGCCAGCAACTAAGCACCATGCAGCCGCTCACTCACTTCCCCCCCACCCAGTGGGATGGGGGAGAGAATCAGAAGGAAGAAGTAAAAACTCGTGGGTTGAGATAAGAACAGTTTAATAGAACGGAAAGGAAGAAACGAATAATGATAATAATAATAAAATTACAATAATAATAATAAAAGGATTGGAATATACAAATGATGCACAATGCAATTGCTCACCACTTGCCAACCGATCGATGCCCAGTTAGTTCCCGAGCAGCAATCCCCCCCAAGGCCAACTCCCCCCAGTTTATATACTGGACATGACATCACATGGTACGGAATACCCCTTTGGCCAGTTTGGGTCAGCTGCCCTGGCTGTGTCCCCTCCCAACTTCTTGTGCCCCTCCAGCCTTCTTGCTGGCTGGGCATGAGAAGCTGAAAAATCCTTGACTAAGCACTACTTAGCAACAACTGAAAACATCAGTGTGTTATCAACATTCTTTTCATACTGAAGCCAAATCATAGCACTATACCAGCTACTAGGACAACAATTAACTCTACCCCACCCAAAGAAGCAGGTGATATAAGTAACCGCTCACAGAGAAATCCTGACTTCACTGGAGTCAGTCTTCTTATTTCTTTAATTCCATGTCTTACTTATTGAATTTTCTTAACAATTTGAAAACTGTGTTTGTGTCTGTTTGTTCAGTTTATTGGAGATAGAAGGATTAGGTAGAGTCTGCAAAGAATATGGTTGTATATGTCTTTTTCTGTCTATGACCATCTTATTTCTATACATTTGAAACACAAACACCTAATGTCCTCTGTTGCAAAAGCACAGTTCCAGTTTGTCTATTGAATATATTCCTTTAACATTTTATATATGCAATTCCATTCTCACAGCAGTAATTAGTAGCTTCAGTGAATGAATACAGAATCCTGCTGGTCATCTGCATAAAAACCAGTCTGTCTGCAGAAGATATTCTACACTGCCAAGACTTGTAATGTGTGATATTAACCCAGGAAAGCAAATTACTATCCCCATGATGTGTAGCACAAGGACATGCTCCAAAGAGCTCAGCTGAATGACTCTTGCTGCAATGCAGCTGTTCACCTGGAAAAAAATTTAGTATGTAAAGATTTCAGATTATGCTATTAGCTGGAATTTAACTTGACCAAACCAAACTAGAATATAAAGGCAGCCTGTTTGAGGAAACAGTGGAAACAGGACAGGGAAATTTGTCGTGAGGGGTTTTCTGGTAGAGGAAACTGGCTGGAAGCAAAGATGGGAGAAGATGCAAAGAAGTGGCCAGAAGAGTAAGATGGAGAGGAAGAAAGTGGGGTCTGTGGGAAGCCTTCTCCAAAGTGGTCTGCAATATCTTGGGGCAATGCTGTTATTCTGTTGAGATCGATGGGATTTTGCTCTTGGCTTTAGAGCAGCCAGGATCCCACTCTTGATGCTTATCACTCATGCTTGACCTTGCAGGCAAGGAAGTCATTGCAATTTAGAGTGCCTCAAAAAATAACCTGTGTCACATGCCTATTGGGCTCAGTATGAAGACAGTCTTTATGTGTCAGAAAGGCAGATATATTTATTGCATCTAAAGATCATCAGATTTCTGTATCAGATCACTTTGTTTACAGAGCAGGAGGAAAGCTGGGCATGTCTGGATTTATCCCATGTGTTGACTCACAACTATCCTATTCAAAGCCAAAACCACTCCTAGTAACATTTTCAGCCACCAACAGGAACTGCCAACCAGCAGGAGTAAATAACAGCAGAGGCAAACTTTCAGTCTGCTTTAACCTGAAACTTGAATCTTGGTGGAAGAGGGATTTTAGCTGTAGGAAGTAGTAACTGGAGGCACATTAGGGGTCCTCTATTCAGTAGTCAATAAATCAACGACTTTATAAGCAGTGGAAGTTTTTGCATCTGGAAAGCTCTCCCGAGCTATACTCTTCAGTGCCAAAATTGGTAAGTCCATGTTATAGCAATAAGCTTACTTGTGGAACTTGGAAATGGGGATTAATTTGAAATTAAAAAAAAAAAAAAAGGAACATTTGTGTTTGACTTTCAGTGTTTTCCATATAACTGCCACTTAATTTACAAGTAGTGTTTCCCCTGCACTCCTGCCATGTGTAATCTGGGCTCTGATTGTCCTGAAAAGTTCTTTTTTCTTCTTATTTCAGCACTGATATGTGACTTCTTTAAGTTAGCATCAGGAAACTCTTCAGTCATGTAGCTAGACTGTACTAAGAAGTCCCATTGATATAAAATCCAGTTCCTACATACTTAGCAGAGTTGGAATAATAGGACAAATCAAAGACATGCCAGTATCTTCTGAGACTGTTTCAAGCAGAGGTGGTACTGAATGTACACAAGAACCTGGTTTCTTAAAGATGTGTTGCCATTCTGCATTTAACAATTGCTATATTTTATTTGGGAGTTCATTATCTTTCAATAGTTAAGTGAAGAATGACTGACTGTTTTATTGTATTGCAAGGAGATTTCCATGCTATTTAACATGTGCCTTCTCCTCTAAAAGATGACCTTAAGGATAAGGATTGGGATGACCTTCTTGTGAGAGACAAAGAACTAAGTTGGACACTACTTGTTCTACAGAGTTGTTTGGTTTTGTTTTTTTGGGGGGGGGCGGGGGGGTTAGTTTTCAAAAAACCTTTAGGAAATCCACAGTATCTCACTGGTAGTTTAATTCAATGGTGACTGGCACTGAATTCCTCAAAACCCTTCCAAAACAGAAGTTTTTACTTTATAATTGCATTTATATCTTGCCCTATCTAAGCTTCCTTGCACCCATCACACACAAACTTTCTTCAGGAATGAAGACAGTAGGTCTTATGCACCTACCTGATACTTGCTCTCTCTGTTTAGCTTAGCATTTGTTTCTACAGAGTTTAGAAAATGTGCTCAAAATCATGTAATCTAACATACTGAATTGAAATACTTA
This sequence comes from Haliaeetus leucocephalus, assembly GCF_000737465.1. Lineage (NCBI taxonomy): Eukaryota > Metazoa > Chordata > Aves > Accipitriformes > Accipitridae > Haliaeetus > Haliaeetus leucocephalus. Next base: position 328,639 of record NW_010972497.1, on the reverse strand, counting down.
GTGGATAGAAGGTTATATTTACTTGAATAGGGAACAATAGTCTTAGTTCCCAGGCTTCAACAGGTTTCAAGTTCAGTTAAGATTTTGACTTGCATTCCACCAGTATGAATACTTGCTCTGGCATCTGACTAAATTACCTCAGGCAGTTGAAATCTGCTTCAAACAGTTTGTAAAACTGGCCTGTGGTACTAGTATCTGCACTCTTGTTGTGTTAAAAGGTGGGCAAAGAGGCAGAACTTGGGTAAACATGCAGAATGAAATAGAACAAGTTATTGGTGATCACCAATGTTTTAATTAAAAAACTTAGAAGAATTTGGAAGAAGTGAAAATATTGCAGGAAACCTCATGGTTTGTTATGTATTCATTCTGGATACAAGCAGGTAACCAATCACAAATGAAACAGCATGTCATGAACTCTGAATAAAATTAGAGATGTCCCTTGCTACTATACCAGCTCTTCAACCAGACCTTTCAAGCTCTACAGACAGTACTGAAAGGGGTGATGGATGACTAGGTCAATCTCTTTTGAGGCTGCATAAATCATGACTGTATCCTTTCAAATGGATGGTCTTACACTAAGATTGATCATTTCTTGGAAGTGAGATGGGAATGCCTGGATGTCCCATCCTGACCACGCATGCAGCACCGGTGTTGTACAGCTCAGTTCTGCTTTGTGGTTTCCAATGAAGTGCTACATCATTCCTCTTTATTTCTGTGGGCTTTTGCTGCAGTTGTATTCTGCATATGGATTTTTCTGGAGCCAAGTATTCCATAAGGAACACAATACCTAAAAGATGGCTATCATCCAAAGCTAAATATCAATTTAAGTTCTCTTTCCTGAGCTGAAAAAAATTAGAATTATAATAAAGAGGCTCCTAGACCTGGCTTATACAAAGGAGTAAAATTAGGGTGACTTTTCTAGCTGTGCTTTTCTTGTTGCATAAGCATGCAGCAAGTGAAAGGAAAGCATTAATTTCTATTTTCACTATTTTATTTGTTTAGAATCTATGACAAGCAAATGGCAGCAGATGGAAACAGCTCAGTCTAAGTATATGTTCAACCTAAACTTTCACAAAACTGCAACAGCAATAGAGGAAAAATTGCTACGTCTGATTCGGGTGCTAATTTCTACTGAAATGCTTGAACAATCAATAGAAATATATCTGAGTACTCTGAATACATGTATCCCAAATTTTAAAGCAAGTCAGCAAGGAAAGGAAATTAAAAAATCAAGTTTAAGAAGACTAGGAAGAATATTTTCTCTTGTCTGCAAGAAATGAGAATGATAGAGTTCCCCAATAAAATGAAGTGGATTTTAGCTGCCATTTCTCCCTTTTCGGGTTGTTGGAGAAAACTCTTCCATTTGTTGTGCTGAAGATTTGGTAACGGTGCTTATTTTCATTGCTCTATTTCCACCTAGTGCTCAAACTGCAAATTGCACTAAATTGTAAGTATGTTCTAGAATCGGTAACTGCAAATCGGTATCACTCTCAGTTTTCAGGGAATCTGCATTACAAATGAGCAAGTGGATAAAGTAAGATTAAATATTTCTTTTATAAAAAGGTGTGTGCACTAGCTCCCAGGCTAAAGGCTGTCATGTATCTAATATGGTCTTTGGTGCATGATCTGTTCAGAAACAAGAGTATCAGTTATTTGATTTAAATGCTAGAATCCCTCCTGTGACTATAATTTTTGTGTGAGTTCTGTTGTTAACTGAAGACAAATGAACGCATATGAATAAAAAGGGCCACAGCATGGTCATTGAGAGGCATGCATTACCCTCACAGGCAAGAGTGTGCTCAGGATGAAGTCTAGAAAGGGGTAGCTAAACCACCTGGAAGTTTTGCGGTGGCCTCATCTGGACATCTTTCCCCATATATCTTGAGCTATAAAGTACCTTTCACACTTTATAACAACCATAATATTTCAGTAACAGAACTGGAGGATTCAAAAACTCAATTGTGCTGCAGGAAGAAAAAAGGAGAGATTTTGTGCTGAGCTATGAAATGTATTTTTTTTTTTTCAGGAGGCTGAGTAGAACATAGCTAGAAGACACAACTTGTGGATCTACTTTGTGAAATGTAGCAGGAGACTTATGGACAGATACAAGCATATATAGACAGTACAAGTGATGTTTTAAATCTCTTTCATGTTCTTAGACAAAGTAAATTGCTGTTATACTTTGTGTTATACATGCTTACCAAAAGTAAAAAAAATCCTGGTGTTGCTAATCTCAAACAGCACTTCATACAACACAAGTATGGCAATGACTTCGATAGCTATAAGGTGTTTTTATGCATACATTTTTGTAGCAAAATCTAGATGCAGCAATTCTGTTTATTTACCTGTTCTTGCAACTAGTGCAAAATAGCCAAATGACTCTTAGGCACACCACAGGCACCAGCTGAAAAACACAGGATGGTTATTTCTCCAAGCATCTGATCTGTAGGGAGATGGAAACTCCTGTCTTCAGAATTTGTAGTTTGGATATTTTCTTTAGGAAAAAGGCTTCAGCTCCAGCTTTTCCCTTGTACTTTCTCTCTGAGCACATGCAAAATATAAATGAATTAATGCCCCGACCAAGAAACTGCAGTGTCCTTCACTCAGGACAGCATACTAACTGCTGGTTTATTACATAGCAGGCAGCACAGCCGTGGCCACCTTCTTTTCTTGGATACCAGCAGGGTACCAATCACAAATGAAACAGCATGTCATGAACTATGAATAAAACAAGACAGGTCCCTTGCTACGACACCAGCTGTGGTCACATTTATTTTATAATAAAGCATCTGCAGCAACTCTGTTTTTTGAAGTGCCTAGCATTGGCTGCTGGGTTAGGCAACCCCTGAAAACATGTATTGCACCAAAGGCTTTTCGGGTCTTTGTCAGGGGAGTATCACCTCTGGATACCCCTCACGCAGCTTAGATATGAGGTAAACAAGTTGCTCCCTCCAAACCAGGCAGGTACCTACACAGAGGCATACATGTATGTGGCTAGAGAACTCCGAATACAATGACCTGCCTGTGGATTTCACATTTTTCTAGAGAAAAGCAAGAAGTAGGCTGAGGTTTTTTAGAGTTACAGCTTTGGATTTAAATTTAAATTTTACAGAACAATTTGTTTAACCTTTCAGAACACTAAGTGCATAGGACTCTATAGGTCAGCAGTTTCCTAGCAGAACTGCCTTGTTAAAATACTGGATTATTTTTACCACTGTGAACATTACTGTGAACTCTGAGCTACAGAGTGGCTCAAGTCTGGACCAGTTTCTATTATCCAACCTTCTTGCTTGAACAGTAGACTCAAATGTTATTTACAGTCAAATTCTCCTTATTTGTGAAATAATTGAATAGTGCTTTTAATGGCGAATACATGACGGGGGAAAGTAAACAGCACTATTTTATTGTATTATCTGTTGTTACCTGAAAGCCCTCTTCCTGAAAGAGGGCTTCCTGCACTGAAGCATAGATTTGCTTTGGTTTGAGTCCTAAAATAATCTGGCAGAAGATGTAAACTAGGGAAGAGATTGCTGTGGATGTAGCTCTGCACTACAGAAAGCAGCCTCTGAGGAGGATAGGGTCTGTCTGTGGGGTCAATGGGAAAGTCCCACCCATCTTGGAACAGCTACTCTTGTCTTGGATCATGGTAAGGTCAGGGGCTATTTCTATTCTCTGCAGTTGCCTCACCAGATGAAGACTGTCTGAGTCTTTATATTACTTCAGGCAGAGCGGGACTGACACAGTGTCCTTCCAAGGGCATGGAAGGCAGGACTTTGTTACAGGAGAAGAAAAGTACTGACAGTATCTAAACCCAACTATAAATTAGTGCAACCAGAATAAATGATTTTTTGAAAGTATGCGAAGCCTCAAGATTACCTGATATAATTAAAATTAGTACATTCACCTCTAAGTAATTATTTGTAATAATATGTGTAGTATTTCTTACCCTATCGTCCTTCAAGGAACTGCTCTTGGCAAAATAAAAACATATTTCCTTGGAGGATTGTATTTATGTAAATACTTAATAGATTGTGATTAAATTAAATTAGCACTATGTATCCTCTTCAGACTTGTGTATATTGTCCTGTCCTGTGATCTTTGGGCTAATGAGTAGCTGGATGAAAATATTTGGTTTTTGAGAGAGACTGTGGAAAATTAAATCAATTATTACAGTTAAAAGTGAGGGGGAACCTGACTTTGATATTTGTAACATTTCAATGCCAATATCATATTTTGAATCCCTCTTTTCTATTGCAAAGGTTGGTAGAAAGAAGGGCACTTTTGCTTTAAATGCTTTCCATTATAGAGTTATGGACACACTAGATTACACCTACATCCAGGCCAGTTAATTTTTTTCTGAGAGAGACCAGAGCCAGATGCCTCAGAGGAAGGTGCAAGGACCTGCAGGCAGAAGTAAGGGCACTGCTCACCCTCTAGCATGGAGATAATAAAGCTGTTCACGCAGCTTGAGCAGCCTCCTGAAGATTCATCTTGTTGTGCCAGAAATAATTAATAAACCTTCACAGATATTTCTGTCTGTTGTGCTGAGTGGTTCTGAAATACAGCAGAAGCTCTCAAGCCTGATCCTTCCTTGAAGCTTCAGCGTAACAAAATGTAATAGCTGCTGTGACGTGGAGGCACTGCATGGGGCTGGGAGGCAGAGACAGCAATAGCTACGGCAGACCCCAGCCCAAGACCCATAACAGTTCATACCCGGACACGCCTAAGCACGTCTACTGAAAATCCCCATTTACTGATAGAAGTAAGCAGATACTTGTATCTGTTACAAGGGAGTAATCTAACCCGGTGCGTTTGGTGCTGTTTTGTGAGCATTTCAGAACCTGCATCTGTCCTTAGTCCCAAGTTTCTCCCTGGATTTACGGGGAGAATTTATAGAGGTCTCAACAAGAACGTTTGAGCAGTTCAGGGAAGGTCAGACATAGCCAGAGGATGCAGTGAGGTGTCTGCCACTTACACTGGCATGCAAAGCTCTGAGTCAGGTCATCCCTGCCTGCCTTAAGTGATGCATAGAGTCAGAGACCGCTGAATATGGAGTCACCTGAAATTCCCTTTCCCTTTGTGCAGTCGCCTAGGAGTGGTCAATACAACAATACTGAGGGCAGGGGATGGATGTCGTACATCTGGTTTGCAGGTGCCTTATTCTGAGCTCTATCCCTCTGGAATCAGAAACAGATGGGCGTCTGCCATTGTTACTTCGAAGTACTGACTAAGGACCACTCCATTAAACACAAATTGAGGAGAAAGTAACACAAGGGACATGTGGCCACCTTGTGTTCAGACACTGTGCATGAGCAGCCCAGGGGCCAGAGCTGGGATGACTCCTGTTTGTATGACACACTGCTCATGACAGCTATAAGAGAAAGCTTGTCATCTGGAACATTAATTTTGTACATGACCATATTTAAGCTCAGTAAACGAATATTTATCTTTTTACAAACATGAAATTTACTCTGGAATTAAAAAATATAAAGTAGTCATTAAAGTTTCCCTCATCTGTACACTATCTATGATGTCTGCTTCTACTGTGCGGTCATATATTTGCCTGAATGCATATTCTGTGCCTTGTTGAATAAATCAAAGCTGTTATGTATTTTACCTTTCATAGTACTACTGCTTATGAAACACTGTGCCTGTGTATTCAGATTAGCTTGGATGTTCATCACAGAGCAACACCTTTACTACCTGCATAAAACTGCAAGTGATTAAATACTCTTTGACTCAGTAGGAGCATTGCAATAGAATATGCCTCTTTATTACGTTCATCTCCTTTGCTTCTAATATAAATTTATATTTACATTTCAACAGCCTCCTGTATATGAATTTCAGTTTTGGGGCCTATACTATTCTTTCTTTTTGCAAACTTTTTAATAGTCATCTCTGTTGCAACAGAAGAATGAAAATAAATCAGTACATTTTAGTAATTACAATAAATTAATTAGAAGGCAGAAGCTGAGATAGTTTACATCTCATTGACTTTATAATTATAGAGTTGCCAATGTATGGGTGATTACCTCCTTCCTTCTTGTTCATTATTAAACGAAGAGTTCAAGGAAGTCCTTAATCTTTTCTACCTACCATGGTTGTCAGAGACAAGATGCGGCGAGGATGGAAGAAAAAGAGGAAGGAAACAGGTTGGCGCTGTCCCACGAAGAAAAGATGCACCTAATTACAGAGTGAGCATGGACTGCTTTTCAAAGTTATTAATTCTGACTTGGTCTTCCCTTTGGGGAAGGAGCAATTTATATAGTATACATACAGCTTGGGGAGAAAAGAAACTGTCATTCATCACAAGAAGAAGGAAGGTCTATGCCTTACATGGTTGAAGCTGCTAGTGATGTATCCCAGGGCTTAATACTGAGGCCAGTACTGTTCACCATCTTCATTAATGACCTGGATGAAAGAGCAGAGTGCACTTTCAGCAGGTTCATGGATGACACAAAACTGTGCAGACTGGTTGATGTATCAGCTGGCTGTGCAGCCATTCAGAGGGACCTTGACAAGCTGGAGAACAGGGCAGAGAGGAATCTCATCAACTTCAGCAAGCTTAAAGGCAAAGTCTTACATCTGGGGAGGAATAACCCCAGGCATCAGTGCATGCTGGGGGCACACTGGCTTTAAGGTGGCTTTGCTGAGAAGGTCCTTGGAGTGGAAGATATCCAGGAGGTGGACAACAAGATGACCATGAGCCAGCAATGCACCCTTATGGCAAAAAAAGCCAGCAGCCTCCTGGGCTATGTTAGTGAGAGCATTGCCAGCAGGTCAAGGGGGGTGATCCCTCTTCTCTTCAGCATTACTGAGACCACATCTCGAGTACTGTGTCCAGTTCTGGACTACCCAGTACAAGAAAGATACGGACTTACTGGAGCAAGTCCAGCACAGGGTCACAAAGATGATTAAGGGACAGGAGCACTTTTCATACGAGGAGAGGCTGAGAGAGCTCAGCCTGGAGAAGAGAAGGGTCAGGGGGATCTCATCAAGGGAGGGAATGAAGAAGAGGCAGCCAGATTTTTCTCAGTAGTGCCCACTGATAGGAAAAGAGGCAATGGACACGAATTAATAATAATGAAATTCCATCTGAACACGAAAAAACACTTCTTTACTGTGGGGGTGGTCAAGCACTGAAACAGGTTGTCCAGAGAGGCTGTGGAGTCTCCATTCTTGCAGATATTCAAAGCCCAGCCGGACATCATCCTGGGCAACATACTCTAGCTGATCGTTCTTGAGCAGGGGCATTGGACTACACGATCTTAAGAGGTCCCTTCCAAACTCATAAATTCTGTGATTCTGTGATTCTATGAATTGATCCTATTATTTGATTAAAGTCTGTGTTGTGGGTTAACCCTAGTATGCATCTAAAAAGCACATAGTCACTTGCCTACTTCTCCCATGGTGGAATGGGGGAGAGAATCTGAAGGGTAAAAGTGAGAAACCTCATGGACTGAGACAAATACAGTTTAATAGGTAAAGCGAAAGCTGCGTGCACAAGCAAAGCAAAACAAGTAATTCATTCCCCACTTCTCATGGGCAGGCAGGTGCTCAGCCATCCCCAGGAAAGCAGGGCTCCATCATGTGCAACGGTTACTTGGGAAGACAAACGCTGTCCCTCTGAACGTTCCCCCTTCCTTCTTCTTCCCCCAGCTTTATATAATGAGCATGACGTCATATGGTCTGGGATATCCCTTGGGTCAGTTGGGGTCAGCCGTCCCAGCTGTGTCCCTTCCCAACTCCTTGTGCCCCCCCAGCCTGCTCGCTGGTGGGGTGGGGGGAGGAGCAGAAAAGGCCTTGGCTCTGTGTAAGCCCAGCTCAGCAGTAACCAAAACATCCCTGTGTTATCAATCAACACTGTGTTTTCAGCACAAATCCAAAACACAGCCCCATGCTAGGTGCTGTGAAGGAAATTAACTCTCTCCCAGGCAAAACTAGTACAGTCTGTCTTCAAGGGTAGTGGTGGAGAAACATAAAAAAGTATCTCTTTTTATCTTTTGAGTTGTTGACTACCTTGGAGATCAGATTAATTCCTTAGTATGTAAAGTGATAATGATTCCTGACACTCAAATCCCATCCTCAAGTTTTGCCCTTCCCAGTAGTGACTGAAAGATATCAAAGACCACTAATATGAAAAAAAGTGTTGAGATCAGAAAAAGTTCTTCCATACAGAAAAGAAGATGTATGGGTAATAATTGGCAAATTACCCATATCACCCAATTATGTTTTTAATAGCTTTTCCAAAATATGTATGTGTAGAGATTTGTGCAATGTGTGATTTGTAGATGAGGGGAGAGCTGATGCAGTACTTGAGTAACTTAGGACATACTCTGAAAGGCCATAGATGGTTGCTTCTATGTGTTGGCAAGTCCTTTCAATTGAAATCCTGGGGAGACTTCTCTTGTATTAAAAAATCTATAGCTGTTAGGACAGGGAGAATACTCTAGTGAAGGGATGTCACTAGTAACAATAAGACTGAATTTACAGAGAAGTTAAAATATTGATTTTGAGGTATGAACTGTCACTTTGTTTCAGTAGTTGCTAAATCAAGATGCTAGCTTTAAGAGCTGTTTTCCTGACTGGCATAAACCACCTAACAGCACACTACGACTACGGGGTGGTCTTGCCCTACCCTGTGTCTTTCTTTTTTGCTGTATGCTTTGCTTCAGTTCTTTTGATTGTGAGACTTGCGGTGAATAGGATCAGTTTACTGACCTGAGTGAGGCAGTCTAAGGGACTGGTGGGAGGACACAGACAAAGGCAGGACAGGGAAAGCAGAACCGTTCCTTTTGGTGGGAATGTGGTAATAGATCGGTTTAAACTGATAATGAAACCGCGCCCTTGCTGTTCACTGCAAAACCTATTGTCGACATCCGTTTACTGGATCACTGCACTGTACAGTTAGATAAGTGACAAAGATACTGATTCATGACAATGTTTGTGGTGTTTTGTGAACGGGTAGTCTCTGCAGTTACACCTGTGACTGTTTAGCAGGCTGACTTTACAAAACCCTGAGAAAAATTGTAGTAAGACCTTATAGCTGAACTTGGCCTTCTGCATGAACCTCCGATGGCTGCTTTTTTGTGGGATTTTCTTCAAATCTCTCAGCTCCCTTGTTTGCAGCTGAGCAACCATCCTTCCTCATCCTGTGCCTTTGCCTTTATTTGTTCCTTTTGCAGCATAATTCAGATGTTAATCTGTCCCAATCACAAGCCACGTGGAAGGAATAGTTGACATGCCACACATTGTTCATGACATAGTTCTCATGCAACATCACTGCTCATCCTGTCTCTCTTCATTTGATTGCAGTTTTTCTAAAATGTAAGATTTCTGGGGAAAGAGTTGTTCTATTTTTAATATAAACGCTTCTATCATTGCTTAAAAAAAATAGGAAACATTAATCTTCATATGCAAGGATACAGTTCTCGAAACCCTTCATGAACACATCTCTGCAGGATTTGCATTGTCAGTATATGAGATCAGACTTAACTTTGACCTTCTAGATCCTTTTCTGCTTACTTCGATTTTCTCTTTGACATCTTCCTACATCATTTTTCTTTCAGCTCCTCTTCAGTTACTTTCCTACCTACTTCCAAATTTCAGTTGCCATCTGCTCTGCTTCTTCCAAATAGTGGCATTTGCAAGTCACATTCCCTCTCTGCTCTTTCCAAGAACGAAGTTTTGGTCTAGCTAACAATGATTTTTGTGTGTGTCATGGTGCTCTCTTATTACCTTTGGAAGGGGGAATTTAAAAGATGTGTTTCCTCAAATAACTAGACATTAGACCTTTTGGTTCTGAATGTTTCTATTATACAGAATGTCAGATAGCACTGTAAGTACTATACTATAAACATAGAATCATAGAATCATTTAGGTTGGAAAAGACCTTTAAGATCATGGAGTCCAACCATCAACCATGCCCACTAAACCATGTCCTGAAGTGCCTTGTGTACGCGCTTTTTGAATACCTCCAGGGATGGTGACTCAACCACTTCCCTGGGCAGCCTGTTGCAATGTCTGACAACCCTTTCAGTAAAGAAATTTTTCCTAATATCCAACATAAACCTGCCTTGCCACAGCTTGAGGCCATTTCCTCATGCCCTATCTCCAGCCACCTGACAGAAGAGACCAGCACCCACCTCACTACAACCCCCTTTCATGGGAGAGATCTAAAATCTAACATATTTACCAGCTGGGGGTAAAAAAGTGATTTAAAAATGTTCCCTAGAGAGGGAGGTTGAATCCTTCCAAACAAAGACTTCAACGTTATTTGCAATAATGGCAGGCTGAAGTTTGTCTATACGTTGTGCTCTGCTAATTCTATTCTCCTATACTAAGCAAGGGATTGAAATGGATATTCCAGTCATCCCTTGTGAAATCCATATAAGAAAGATTAATCTCATTTTCAGTTGGAATTATCCTTAGTTCCAGTAGGATACCCAGGAGAAAATACCCAGTAGTTCTCCAAGGCTCAAAGGCAATGCTGTGTATATAAAAGATTAAAAATTATGTCCATTCTTCCTGTAAAACTTCTGAGAAAGAAGAAAATTCAGGTTCAAAATCATGTGACTTTTGCCAAGGTTCCTGGAAGCTTGCAGTCCAGACTTTGGACTGGCGTATTTCAGACCTTAAAGTGGTGGCCCCAGGAATACTAGCAAATAATGTCTGTACCTCTCTGACTGAAGAAATAGTTCGATTCAAGTGTTCCTTGTCCTCACCTCACTATTTTTACAGAAAACCATAAGATTTTACTTGATGGCACATGATTTCTGCTCTCCAAGGAGTGCGAAGTACAGCAGTCCTGGCAGTTTCATTTCTTCACTGATGGCAAAAAAAAGAAAATAAGACAGAGAGAGCAATCAGTGTGACACATAACTGTTACACTGGATTTTGTGGTATCACTTAAAGAGAGAGGCAGGGTGCAGCTCAGCCGTTTGTAACCACAGAAACAGAAAATGTTATTTGGAAGGCAGGAGGAAGTACACCAAACCTGCTATGTCTCAAACCTGACAGTGTCTCTTTAAAATGTTCTTAAACCTGTTTAACACACCCCTACTTTTCACCACTCCCTGGGAACATGCACCTCTTATAGCAACTTGTAAATCAAGAAAAACCAAACCCAGCAATTTACTCTCCAGTGTGTGGTGGCTATTTTCACACACCCAACCTGGCTGTATAACTAGACTACAACATAGCTCACTGACTTGGAGCTTTCTGCTTCACCCTAAAATGAGTTTAGCACTATGAGTTTAAAAGTTTCAAATATTCTGGAGCAGAATTGCGTATTTCAAAATGAAAATTAAGAAAATATAAAGCAATAAAAGGTTGTGATTTAAGCACAGTATTATGGAGGTTCTGCTCACAGGTTCATAGAAGATGCCAAACCTAAGTTATACTGGTTTGTCTGCAGTTACCTACAAGTAAAGCAACTAAACCCCAAAATTCAAGCCTTACTGTTGCTATAGCTAGAGGGTTCAAATCCAGAAAGATCTGACATATTTCTTCTAAAAATAGAAGGAAAATTTCTTTTGCACCCATGAATGAAAGGGACAGAACTGTCAGGAAAGCACAATGATTTTTTGTTTTCTCTCTCTCCTCTCATCTTGCAATTTCTCTGTGGGTCAGGCTCCCACATGGCCAGATTATAGTTTCCTTGTCACACTTTTTGTGTAAGTGGCCACAGTGCAGTAGGGAAGCTGTTTTCTACAATGCATCACAGGACAAGCAGTTTGCTTGAGAATGAGCCAAATTTTGATGTAGTATAGATGCAGTACTGCTGAGGCTGCAGAATGAGCTTTCTGACTAGAATTTTGGCCAGACACAGAGAAAAAAAAAATTTGCATGCTTTTTTCCTCTTCCTTTTAATTTGGCAAGAAGTCATTGCCTTCTGCAAGAGCAAAAATGTTATTTGAAATCCTTCCATTACATGGGACTCATCTGACATGTTTAGGTGTTTACAGTGTAGATGCCTACATCTGACTTGTCATTTTAGGCTCCCTTTCAAGACAGTGGAGAGAAATAGTAATTTCTAGAGCCCCATGCTCTGACCTACTTTAGTCATCTACATTAGAGTGAGATTACATTAGGGGTGTCTTGAGTGACAAATGTAGAGGTAGGAGCCTAGCTTTTGAAGTAGCCTAGCTTTTTTGTTAAATAGGGCCTGTGATGGAAAGTCTCGCCCAGCTCTGAGGAAGCAAGTGTTTGAAAATAGCTGCCTCTAGTTTGGCTTCTCCTTTAATTGAGTAGAATTCAGGTTATTTACTTAGACATTAATTGGCATTTAGTTTTCTCAGGCTAATAGCCTGCATGAGGATCCAGAGCAGCCCACGCTTGAAATTACTGGGTTCTTCACCCTATGCTCCTGTAGCACCGTGGCAGGATCTGGAACTTCAGGAACTGATCTGGGACTCCATGATTACATCCAGATAATTATAATAATTCTGTTCTGACTCTCTTCCTTGTAATATCACCCAAATTAGTTTAAAATCATCCTGTTTTAAAGCCCAGCTTTGTTTTCATTGCACTTAACAACATCAGCAACAAAAACAAATGAAAAACCTGCAGCTCAATTCTTCGTGTATTGAACATTAAAACTCCTGTAAAAGATTGTTTCTGCCAACATTCTTTCCAAAGTACTCAGAGTTTTGAAAACAATTATTCAAAAGAATATAATTTACTCAGAATAAAAGGGAAGGAGAAGTTGATATTTAAAATGTACTAACTTACTCACCATTCTATTAGTCTATTGGCCAGTTTATATCAAAGGACAAGTGTTTTGTAAAGGCAAGAAGAAAGCTCAGTTGTTTCATCAGCTTAGCCCATGAAGCCCTACTTGCAGATGTATTAATTTAGGAAAGGTATTCTCCTTTCTTTCACATAGTTCTGTTTGAGATTGAAATCTACACCTGAAATTTATTCGTTGGAATATTCTTGGAAATGCTATTAATCCTTCTACTTCTGTGGATAAGGGAAGACAATGAGACAGCTGAATTCTTCTCCAGAGAAGCTGGGAGGGGAACGTGGAGGGAAGATGCCACTTCTGTGATACCATTTTCTATTTTCTTCCTGCAGATGACCTACATTTCAACACATATCATGAATCTGCCTTGCTATTTTTACCTGTTATATGAACAGATAAGCAATTTTATTTGACTGCAAAGGTATTTATGAGTAAGGAAAGGGTCTTAAACGTGTGCTAACAAAACAGTGCTCTCCATATTTGCATATATACATACTCTCCACATTTGTTATGTAACTAGAGTAGAAATTCAGTCTGAAGAAACTGAAATGACAGTGCTGAATGACTCTCAGCTGAGGGGCTGAATGACAGCCCCTTCACGAAGAAGACTGGCTTATTTTAATACCTAAAGCACCAACATTCTACAAAAATTTGGTATCATCTTGATTGTATTGCTAATTGTTTACATCAACATCAAAGAATTGGGAAATAATTTTAATGCAATTTTAGTTATGTGCCTTATACAAATTTTGACCATAGGGGCATAACATAGGAGTGGCAGTCCTTGCTCAGCCTAAATGTTCTGTGTCCAATAGTGGCCAAACACAGATGCTCAGGAAGAGTGGAAGAACAGGGGAAGCATGTGAGTTGCTTTCCCTAAGTGTCCTTACAGTCTCTATCAGTTTGCTTGTTAGGGTCTTAGCTAAATGCAGTTTCTGTTTACCTAGTAACCATCAATGGATTTCTCTTCCACAAGCTTGTCTTGTTTCTCATTGAACTGTTTTATGTATGGGTACACCCACATACATGCATACACACACACAAACACAAGTACAGATATACACATGTATAAATAAACTGTTGCATTTCATAAAATATTGGAAACACGGCTTCCTGCAGCAAGACTGCTTACAGACATATTGTAGGAAGAAACACCTCTTTTTCTTTCTTTTTTTTTTTTCCTATTAGCTTAATTTTGATGCTGAATAGCTCTTGTATTGGGGGAGAATTAAAATACACCCTTGCCATACTGTTTGTGATTTTTTTTAGACCACTTACACCTCCTTTCAGACAACCCTTCGCCACACTAAAAGGGTCTTAGCTGATGCATTTGTTCCTTGTATGGAGAAGTAATTTTGTATCTTTGATCATCTTTTTTTGTCCTTCTCTGAACCCTTTTAAGTTCAACTCCATTCTTTCCGATTCCCATTTTTGGCCTTTGTCTTATTTCTGTAGTTACTGATTTTGGAACACATTTTCTAACAACTCTTCTACAGGAAGCCGTTCTGTACTAACTGTACCACAGCCAGCATCTTCCAGAAATGGGGAAAAACCTGCCTTTCTTCCATGCTTATATTCAGCTTTGATGTGGATAGAGAACAGGATCACCATCTGTTACATTTGGCTGGCATGCATAGCAGTTATGTGTGCTGATAATGCTAGTGTGGAACCCACCTGTCAAATGAAGATTTCATTGAATAAGTGGGATATTGGTTCACTGGGTTTTTTTGATTGGTGTAAAATTTCCATATAGGTTTTCAAATGACAATCAAGTTCTCAATCAACTAATTTAATCCAAATAGTAAAAGAAAGAATCATCATTACAAGAGAAAAAGCTGCTTAGCCCTAGCAGATAATCCCAATGCAATACCAGGAAAAGGAGGGGAAACCCAATCTATCAGATAAGTATAATTTAAAGTTCTTCACATGGATATTTTATGGGGCAGATACATCTCCTTATCTGCACCATAAAAACAACAGCCTGGAGGGGATGTCTCCTATGTATTTGCAGTGCTCATGACCAAATAATTGCTATAAGAATGTTTCAGATAGGGAGCAGGAAGAAACTTTCCTCCCCTTAACTTCTTATCTTCTAACATCTTCTAACAAGATGGCTTTCTCTGAGAGCAGCACTGTTCGTTCTTTCCCACACCTCTTTCTCAGTGGGGATTTTTAGGGGATGGGGATATTATAAAGTCTTTCTTATTCTTTAATGAAAAATGGACATCTAATTGTAATTCTCACACTCCCACTACTATTGGTCAGAACCTGATTTTCATTTCTTTAGTCAGCCATATGAATGTTCTTTGTTAATTCAGATCATGGTAACACATTAACAAATAAGCTATTTATCAATAACAAGCTACAAAACTGGTTATGGCCATTCAGCTGGTAGCACCACACAGGTGTCATTTGACCTAGCCAGATTTTCAGCACAATTTTTCTTAGATAACTGATTTTATCAGTAACTCTTTGTGTTCTTTAGCTAAGGTAGTAATGGCAGTGGTGCAAGATCAAGATACACAAGTTTAGCATGCTATGGACTAGACTTTCAGGGACTTCTGCAAGATATTTCACTCATTTGCAGAGTAGAGAGGTATTCAAATTGTGGGAAAATCAGGCCCACTAACATTGAAGATTGTGTATCTCCATGAAATGTGCTGGCATCTGCTATGATTAGCATTTTTCTATGCCAAGCAATTTTAAAGGAAAACAGAAGACACTGCTCAGCCATTTTCTGTGGCAACTAGAAGCAGTGAAAAGGTTTAGACATTTTGCATACTATTTAAAGCAATTTTTTCTTCCTCCTTTAGTTTGTGAACTTTGCCACACCTTTTGGGAGAACAATGGGCTGCCAAATACATCTGCATTGTCACTAGGGTTTTCTTGGCATTTAAAAAATGCGTATGAAAAAGCTCTGACAGTGCTCCTTCCTGTACACAGGAAGGTGTGGTTAAACAACCAGACTGCATACCTTGCTTTAACCAGCTGAAAGGTCTTCCCCAGGAATGGCAACCTGCAATAGCAATAGGAAATGTAAGCTGGGTGGGCAAAAGTTAATCCATAAAACACAACATCCCTGGTGCATTCTGGTATTTCATATCAGACTTACTGAAATGTACTCACTTTAACGGTAACATAATCTAGTGAAAGTGGCTTTAAGTTGTTCTGCCTCTGCACAACAACAGTTGCTATATGATATTACAAAATTACTCTTCTCTCTACCTATTTTAATCACCCAAGTGATAAAATTCTGAAAAATGCAACATAAAAAGAAAAGGGAGAATTCCATATATAATATCTACACATTCATTTAGACAGTGGTGAGACCAATATCTGAATGTCATAGCAAAAGGTCTGTAGCGCTATTGTCTCTCCAGTGAATATTTAAATTTCAGGGAGGTAGAAAAACTGTGGTAATTGTGTTCCCTCCTATGAAAAATATCTTGTAACTCAGTGGTTAAGGTAGTCTGCTGGTAAAAATGGGCTGCTGTCAAAAGGAAGAATTATTTGAACTTAGGTTTAGCCATAGGCTAAGTAACTTTTCCAGTTGGTAGGCTGTTGCTTTCTCGTCCTGTTCTTTGACAGGGTTAGGCATGCTTGGAGATGAGCCTTACATGTGGAGGAGGCAGAGGAATGCTGACTTTCTGAGCAGCAAGGGGGGAACAAAGTTCCCAGGTGCTTGGCACTGCCAGTAGTTGCCCTTTGCAAGCCTGCCCAGGACATTGCTTATCTACCTTTAAAACCCATATCTTAGTATGAGCTAGGATGTCCATGGAGAAAGGGGGTTTCCATCTCACATCAGATGGGTAGTTTATTTTATTTTGAGATGTCTGTCTAAGAACAGGAGGACCAGAATCTTCAGGGGAAAGTTACAGAAATCCCATGGGAGTCTAATGATAGAATAACATGCCCATGGAAAAAAATCATGCTCCTTATTTCTCCCTCTCCTCTCTGTTGCAGTCATGAACACTGCTGAGATTCACACAACTGTTTCTAGCCTGGTTCTGAGTCATGCATACCTCTTGGTAAGGGTGTACCCATAGGCAATACGTTCCCTTGGTTAATCATTTTGACCAGGGGTGAAAAGTACCTCTGTACATAGAGGTAGCACAAGTGCCAAGCATCCCCTTATTTTATGTAGGGCTGGACTGGGGATTAAGGGAGGAACAGTCCTTGTGTTAGTCACCTTCAAGAGGAAGGTGTCACCCTATGCATGAGCACCACTTCCTTCTCTATGATAAGTAGTGTTATATTTGCTGCACTGGGTTCATTTTTCCCTAGATGACCCTTCCCCTTTTGACTGTTAGAACTGCTGCCTACGTATACAGGTGATCTTAGACCAAGCTTAAGCAAGAAAAATGTATGGGTGGCACAGATGTGCAACCCACCTCCCAGATGAAGGTTACATTAACTAGCTGTGTCTGCCTGCTAAATGCTGCCTGGCAGCTGCTGACACTTATCTATATGTTTTAGAGTGTTTAGTTTTAGTCATCTTTTGACACGAGTTATGTTGAACACAATTCACTTCAGAAAAATCAAGTCCAATGAGTAGAACCACACTAGTTAACTAAGTAGGGGTAGGACATGGGCTTGAGCAATATCCTTTGTTTGACCTTACCATTATCATGCACACTCCTTGACATAGTTTTGTTCCTGCCAATTAGCTATCTCTGAAAAAAACCTTGGGCATGGATCTCTAGTACAAGCCCCACGCTGCTTCAATAGGAGCATGGATGAGGCCACACAGTTCTTTTTGGAAAGCAAGTTTAGCCATTTAGATACAAACCATGTTGTGCCACTTGTCCTCAGGCCAGAGACTGGGCTTTGGTATGTTTTACTTAATAGGATAAATGTAGCTGGTTTATCTGTGTCTTGAAACTAAAAAATTTGAACAGCACTTGCTAGAATGTCTTTAAATCTTTGGACACACCAGTAATAATAATAGCATCTTATAACCCAGAACACAATAGTTTACTAATCCTACTTGGAAAGTCTGAAGTATTAAAGGACTTTTCTTTTGGAGGACTGCGTGTATGAAAAAAATGTATTCAGTAGTGTATTCCTCCCTTTTTGGGAGGAGTCACAGAATGGTATTTGTCCAAAAACTTGCCTACTGAGTCATTGCTCATGCCCATCTCTGTCTTGTAAATCTACCTAAAAGCTCAATAGATCAAGGCTACATTATGCTATTTTCATATGACAGCCATCCTATAAACGTTAATAAGGATGTGGAATTAGAAAAATATTTTGCAGTATGTTTTCTACTTAAAAATGGAAACTCAACAAAAATTGACAAGAAAATCATGTAGAGAAAATGCATCTTACTAGCCATCAAGGAACATAGACTTTCTAGAAAAGTATAAACTAAAGCTAAGTGCACAGAACACAACCTTCTTGTTCAGAGAGAGGTGGGAATTGGGAAGTACAATGATTTCTTGCCACTGTAGGGTGTTACATGCATTTGACTTTAATAAGACTAAGCCATTCAAGTTTAAATGATGGCATTTGTGAACTAGTTCTGTTCACTTGCCTGCCAGTGCTACTCCATTTTAAAAGTCAACATCCCCTACTGGCAGTTTCTTACAAGGCATTTTAAGAATTCTTTGGATGACAAATAAGCCTAAGCCTCCATTGATGATGAGGTATTTAAAATGAGCTTGCTAGAAATGGCCTCCAAATATGCTAGCAGCCTAAGCAGCAAGACATAGTGACCTCTGATTACTAATCAGCAATGTGTCCCTATTGCTTATTATTGATAAATTAAAAAGAGGAGTTAATGTTGGGAGAAATTCTAAGACATTTCTTGTTTTCTTTCATAAATCATGTCAGGCCATGCACTCTGCTGATGTAAATCAAGCTATCAGAATGATTTTGGTGGAGTTATATCCCATTATATCAGCTAAGGATGTGACCGTTTATGTTTGTATCTATTTTTCAGAGAAGTTCCTCTTTTTTCTTGCAAGAATGGCAAGCGAAAGCAGAGTATATACCCAACTCCCAACAAGCAGATTACATAGACATTATGGTGATAGGTAGATATGAAATTAGTTACTGACATCACCAAAACACTTTACTGTTTGAACTAAAAAAAATTCCTTCAACTCTGATAAATCAATAGTAAAGCATGGCCCAATGTGGTGAACTCGTAGATTAGGTAAATTACATCCTTTGATTAAAAGTCATTGGTGGACAATACAGAGGCATATACGTGCTTGTATTTTTTGCATTGTTCTTTTTTGACATTGCTGAAAAATCTGCGCCCAGAATGCTATCTCTTTGTGCTACAACTGGGGAATTTTCTTGTGAGCAAGAAAGGGAATAAGGGAGACATAATTCAAATTCTGATATAGTCCGAGCAATTAAATTTCACTGTATCTGTATTTCTGTCCCTCCTTCAATTAAATAAGGACCTTAAACTAGAGAATGAAAACAAAACTGTTCTCTAAACCTGACTGCAGAACAGTTCACACAATCTGGTGATGACTGGATTTGTGGTACAATTTATTTGCTATACTGAGATCCAGAAGCAATGTTTGAGTTCCTCTGAATTTCTGAAAGCTGAATTTCTTCAGAGTATGGGAAGCTTGTTCATGGAAAATAGTTATGGGTCACTTTCACGGTACGCTTATGCTGAAAATGTTCAATTCCTGATACATGGCACTGCATCATATATTGTTTATAAACCATGTACAATACTTGTATGTGATTACCATAGAGAAAATCGGAATGATTAACAGTAAGTCAGATTTTCTTTAATCTGAAAAAAATGTTGCCGTTTTTTAAATTATTTTTTCCAGCTTTGAAAAATTAAGTAATCAGCATAGCTAACATCAAAAATTCACCATCCATTGAATTTACTGGTTGTTGCAGGTCAGTCAATAAAAGATAGCTGGTCTGCTTTATTCTCAAGCTAAGATCAGTACCATTGCTGGAATTTCTTATATGTATGTATTTTCCTGTAGAGGGTCTATTCCGTCGTGCCAGCCACTAAAGACTTAGCAAGGACTGTCTTAGAATAAGCCTCTGGCTTATTTTAGGTAGCTGAACTGACTTGCTGTGCCCCATAGTTTTTCCTCCGTGTTAAAAGGTTATAAATACAGGAAAATATCAATTTAATTTCTCCAGACTGTATTAGTTGCGCCTCTATTTGTGTTTCTCAAATGTTTTGGCTAAAGAAGGAAGCACTGTGAGACAAGTTAAGCTTACCTCTGATTTACAAGCAGAACTCTTCTGGTTGAATGTAAAATTATAACAAATTAATATAATCTAGCACCTGGATTGTGAGTGGAAAATGCTTCAAAACAAAAAGATATTCCTAGTCTCAAGTGTTGTTATTATAAATCAAAGCTATATGTCCATTTCAACTCAAAGTGTATGTAGATTTTTTTTTAAGCTAATTCCCATTGTGCATTGCTTATGAGGAAAGACATTTGTTTCATTTGGGAGGCATGTGTGTTAAAATTGTAAAATCATAATATGTCTGTAAGGAGATTAATTTGTAAAATTTTCTTCTTGATTGTAAAAAGATCAACATATAGCAAGGTGTACCTGAATATGCCAGGACTGCTATAAATATTTTTCACTTTCAGAAACCCAGAAGATGAGATGTACAAAGTTCAGAAAGGTTTGCTTGTATGTATTCATTAATTCTGAAACTTGTGGTAGTTAGTAGTTTATACTTGGTAATTTCCTGTCTGCTGCTCTGCTTCATCAGCTGTATTTCATCAGATATAACCAATGTTTAGACAATAACTTCATGCTACTAAGCACCAAGCCTATGAAGAGGTAACCATCAGCAAAAATAAGGACTAGAAATATGACTAAGTTAATTTGTGTCAGAGTTGTGCTTTTCTGTGTTGAAAGAAATTCTTAATTTTCAAAAATACAATAGGACTAAAGGTTACTCAGAATCTTGTATAACCACATCTTACATATTTCATTACAAAAGCTCTCCAAATATAAAATAAGTGTGGGCTTGTATAAGATACTTTAAAAACAGACTCTGTATCTTAAACAGAGCCACAGGGTTGTATACAGCATTCCTATAAGGAAGTTTATGTTCCTTGCTACTGTATTTAATAGTAAGAAAGTTCTTAGCCTACAGAGAAACATGTTGCAGCCATTGTAAAAGAAAAAAAAGTAATGAAGGCAGTCTCTTCTCTCCTTTCTGTTTATTATTGGCTGTACTGAAGGAGAATGCAAATATGCACAGATAAGAGGGACTTTCAACAAGATCTCTCGTGGGAGGGTTTTCCCCCACAGATCTTTTGTCTCTGCCCACATACTCAGAAAGCGCAAATACTTAATGCATATCAGATTGCAGTGTGTGTTCCCCACGTAACATGTTTGCAGAATTTTCCTTTGATGAAATATGGTGTTTCTTCATGTTCACCTGTGTAAATACCTGAAACCCTGTAGCTGAGAGGCAGCCCTATATCTCTGCAATGTATTTTTCTGTGGAAAATCCAAATGAGCATAGCATATTTTTTTCCAAATAGTAATTGATTGGTTTTCTGTTTCAAGGTCTGTAAAAGCATTTCGTTTTGTGAAACCCAGCCCTACTGCACTTGAAAAGTACAGCAAGTACAGAAGTATAACAACTCACCGGTACTTTTAATTGATCTGGTATTTCTACAAGGTGCCACCCTTTTCCACACCTCCTACCTCCTCCTGAGGTGACTCAGCCTCTGAAGGAGCAGTCTCTTGACTTTTCAGACAGCTGGATGGGGAACGACAGTTCAGCTCTCTGTTTGCTTTGATTGTACCTCACTTCCAGATATCTCCAGGTTGACTTATCACACTGAGCCACGCTAGGACACTAACTTCTACCATATCTAGGTAAGGGCATTTACTTTTCTGTTTTTATACACTATGTATCGGAAGTCCTACATTTTCGGATGTTATGTGATTTCTTAGTGTCTAACTAAGGATCCCACTTCAAAGGATCTGATTTTCAAGAAGTGTGAAGAACTTGACTATGAAAATTCAACTCTTAAAGTGTCTCAGTTTAGGTGTTCAAATTCCCTGGACCTTTCTGAAATGTTCTCTTGGCCATACTATCTTAATTACTTCATTACATACATTATATTGTTAATTGTAATTTATTTCAGTGCTATTTCTCTCATGACAAACTCACTCTTCAGACGACTTTTCCCAAACGGCTGTTTTAATGTCATTTTTGCTCTTTGGTTTGCTTTACTGTCTCTTTATTCTTTCCTGGGAATTTTTATCTAAAATTAAGAACTCATTTACTTGTATTTGTTTCAAGTGTATGATTTTGAAAAAAATTTAGCTACAGTTTACTTTTTAAGAACAAGCTACTTGTGAAGTATCCAGAAATCATTTCCACCCTTGCTAAAGGTATAGCAAAAATACCTATTCTTTGTATCTGTTTTGATACAATGACTTATCTGCACCATGAATGGAACCCATGTATAAAGAAGAAGCATTCTTCATTAAAAATATAGCAAAGTGAAAGGAACAAGTTGAAAAAAAAAATCTAAAATTATCGGCCCCCCCTTCTACACTCTATTAAAAAAAAGCATGCCATTTAAAACCAATTATATAGTTCTAACTTGAAAACACATACAGATTTGGGTTCTGACTTAGCAGCTGATTTTACATTAGTGACAGTTCCAAAGCTTAATTTCTTTCAAAACAGAATCTCCTCCGCCCACATCCTGAAAAACCAGTTTTGAGAGCTCTTTCTGCTACAAATAGATGAATGATCTCTGTTGTACATTCACGTGTTCTCTAGTCCTACCTTGCCTGTTCCAACCTTGCCTGTTTTCTCTTTTACACACATACACATGTTATACCTGTTCTCTGTGCGGGTTGTTATCAATTCTGTGGCCTAAACTGTATAGTAAAATACTTATTTAAACAGAATGTATTATTTCCAGAAGTTTACAAATGTATTATATGGCTATCGCTCTGATGTGTAACTCTTGAAAAAAAATTCACTCTAGGAACATGTTTTTATTGTTCTTTAATGTCTGTAAAATAAATATAGTTATTTTTACATGTAGTTTTCAGAAGAAGGACAAAAAGACTAATTGCCAAATAAAGAGAATCATGTTACTTATAATTTTGAAGCATATACATGATACCCAAGTGTTTATTTGTTTATCTGAGTACACACTTGGTACTGTGCTGAATTAGCAGCACCATTGTTCTTTTACTTTATGTCCTGACCTACAGTCTTGAGCTACGACAGTGGATGCTGGTGACAATTTTGAACGGAAGAAAGTACAGCATCAGTTATACATACAGATCTGCACCTGACAGAGTGGGCCTTTAAGGCTGTTTAGGAGATCGTATGCTTGACTGAAATAGCAAGTTTAGAAATGTGAAGGATGGTATAACTTTGAGTGGCTCTAGATGGTGATTTGAAAAACAGCCTTTACCTCTATGATGAATTGAAGCCATGTTTAGAAATACAAATTATAGTTGAAGTATAGGTAGCCAGATCTGACATATCAGTCACAGCAATTCTGATATTTGAGGGTAGAAATGATGGATATAGAAAACAGCAAAATTGGTATTAACTTCCAAACCAGAAAGATTTCATGTCACACAATTATGGACGTCTATCTAGAAGAACAACTGTAATGACATGTCTCCCCAGTGCCTTATCTCTAAGGCTTGGAGATCTTTATCTTGTATCAAGTCAGAATTACTTTAGTCAGTTGCTTGCTCACACATCTAGGTCTTACTATATTCAAGAGAAATGATGGAGAAAACAACAAAGTTTGCTGACCTGACGTAAAAGTCATTAACTAAGGCAAGGAAATACTGTGATGTGCTTTGAAACTGATTAAGTAGGATCAAATGCACTTTTGTTTAAAATGTCGTATTCTCCACATTCATCTCATATAAATGAAAGATAAGCCATGTAGTATAGAATTAACATTAACAGTTCCAATGGCAAAAAAAGAAATAAAAAGTAAAGCTGAAGTAAGCCTTCATTTTATTCTCTCACCAACAGTTATTCTATCCAAAATTTCTCCTGGACTGCAGTGAAAGCAAGCAAATGGGTTAAAACACAAAGGATGTGGAAAATCAATTTCCTAACCTTTTATTAGATTTCTAATGGAGTAATTCTAAAATTTTGAGCTTTGAGTACTCACAAGACACTGAATGTTCAGCTTACTTCAGAGCAGAATAGTCCTTCAAGAAGATGACATTTTGGTGGAAAGTTTCATATTTGGGATAAAGAAAGAACAAAGTATATATTTATTTTCTTTTTCATATGACAGATATTAAACATTTTTGAAAAGCTGGAACTTTAAGGATGCATTGCAAACAGTAGTCAGCAAGCTGTGGCTGTGTAGAGCCATGTATAAGAAACCTGTTTGTTCCAGCTGGCTTTTATGTGGACATGCCAAACACAGTGGCTTTTTTACAATCCAGGCTGCTCCGGCAATGCAGCATGAGAAGTTGGAAGACAGAAAAATTCTGAAAATTTTCTGTTTTAAACTAGTTGTTTATCTACAACTTTTTGTATCACCCAGTTCATTAATAATAGTAGGAAGTTTGATATTTTAGGCGTTCACATTTGGCAATGCTTCACTATAAAAACAAATGTTTTGACTTTTAAGAGAAGGAGGTGTACCTCCCTCAACACTCCTTCAACATCTACTGTATTGAATTACTTATTATACAGTGTGATGATATGTGGTGCCTCTAAGCTGTGGAAAGAAATATTAAAAGCAAAATACATATAAATTGAATATTTATAAATAAGGTCTTAATCACTGTCATAGCTAGAAGCCAAAGAACGAAGACTTTTTTGGTTGTAACTAGTTCAGTTTGATGTGGAAAACATGATTCTTACAGGAAATGTTTGTATTATTCTTATGTATTTTTTTAAATACGGCAATGCATGTATGTGAAACCTAATTACATAGAAAGCTACAGCCAAGAACAGAAGGAAGGCAAGAGGACTCTGTGTTGGAAGAATGGGTGTGTTCAGACCAGCTGAAAACTAGAAGGTTTAGCTTTGAGAATTTAAGGCAGGCCTGAGATCTTCTGCTGATCAGTCACTGAAGGATGTGGAAAGGAGATGTAGAAGTGTGGCTATCTGTGATAAAAATGAAATTGGAGACCTGTGCTGCTTTCTGAATAACTGGCTACCAGCTTCGAGGAGCATTTGACTTTTCCTGAAGTCATGTCTGAAGCTTTTTCTGGGTTTCTTCAGGATTGTATTTGGATTTCCCCAAAAATGGCGGAGGGTCTGAATCCAGGATTGGCATGTCCTAAAACTCTTTGGGAACTGCTCATTGGACTGGCTGGGGCAGTTTTAATTTTCTTCTAAAGTTTCCTGATGCTGTTTTTAAATTCAAATTACACTGGAGCTGCATTCCTGTTTGTTTTTGTTTTGCATTCCAGCTGAGTTGTTTTGCTTCAGTGGTTGAGATCTTATTAAGAATGCCTAAACATAATTTACTACTATACTATACTATAGAAGCCTATAACTTCTCTTTCTCACAATTTCATTTACAAAGTTAAAAACTTTTTTTTTATCTCCCTTGAACTATGGGCTGAAGATAAGCAGTTCACTGACCTGTGTGAATAATGTGATGGTTCCAGATCTTTATGAGCTGAAGTTTTTAAACTAATGTGATCCTTACAATCTTCTGTCCATTCCCCTTTCCACATGCACAGACACAAACACACTTAGTTCACAATAGTAAAGACCAAGAAAAAGATGCTATGACGGATTGTATTCTGCCTCTTTACGCAAGATTCTTTTCATTTCTAAGATCTTGACATTTAAATCTTACTCTGATGATTCTTGATTGTCTGTGCAAGAGATTAAAGTAGGATTTTCTTTTTTAATTTGCATTTTAAATTTTAATTGATTAATCTTTGATATACAACTTGAAAGTCTGGAAGCAAGAAGTAAACCTTGAGGACAATATGGCAGTATTCTGTAAGACTAAAATGCTTGGGTTTAAAATTTCAGAATACCTGGCACATTTTCAGGGCTGACTGTGAAAGGGAGTATGCCTGTTTCTTACATTCATTTATGCATACTACTTTCAGGCTGGGAGGCTAGGTAGTAGTTTATTATGGATGCTGTACACATATGCAACAGAAATATTGTTTTGCCCTAAAAACATTAAAAAATGAATATAGGAAAGAGAAAAACCAGTTTTAATTAAAGGATGGAGGATGAAAGAAACACACTTGCTGGACTTTCTTTTGTCATGCATGGATACAAGAGGGAATTGCAAACCTGCTTTCCAGCTGCTTTCAGGGTGTCGGTGTCATTAATGCATTTGTAGTTATTCTGTAGATTTCAAAGACAAGGCTCAAAATGTATGGATTTTTTGCTTTGGTGATAATTTATATTTCAGAACACGTCTGAAGTGTTCTTGGTTTTTTTTAAACAAAGGTGTATGATACTTCCTTGCTAGTTATGTGAGAAATTTCAGTTTCCATCATTGATCTATGGAAAGGAAGTGTATAGTATAACATGAGGTCTACATAGTGGTTTCCTGTCATTAGTGAGAAATATTTAAATCGCAAAATAAGTATTTTAACAAGATAGTCTAAGCTTTAGAATGACCACATTTGGTTTAATTTCCAAAAAAAAAGACTCCATTTTCAAAGTTTTATGATTCACTTCTGTTAGAAATGGCTTTAAAAGTCTTTATTAGAAAATAAATCCAAGTTCCTTCAATACAAACTACAGCTTCTTCTCCCAATGAAGAAATGCAAGCACTCAATGCTTGTGAAATATACTGAAACGTCAAACTTCCTATTATCCTGGGACTGACTGAAATAAAAACCTCAGATGTCCAGCTGTTGCTATGCTGAAAACATAAAAAAATCAGAGTCCTCTCTATGATTTTGTGACAGTTCAGGAAAACTCATAGCAAGATTGGTTATTATCTAACACCGATTGCTTGATAACCTACCTGAATAGTATCTAGGAAGTTCAGTGCATATCTGCTTAAAACTTTATATCAGTAATTTTGAAAGACATTTTGTAACTTATTGCAAAATAAATAAGGCTCACCACAGCCCTGAGCATATTTTTATTGGGTGGGAACCAGATCCAGCACTCACATGTTTTCTACATGCACTGTACCAATGCATGCTTGATACCAACAACTAAGGTTAAAAGAAAGGAGTGTGGGTCAGAGCCTTCCAATCAACATGCCAGAATTTTAAATGCTTATAAACATCTGCAGTTTCACAACTGGGTAAGATATATGTGGACTTTTGGACTTCAATATTATTTTTGTCTTTATATCTTTGTAAAAAGATCTGTATTTGTATACGTCCACATTTTGGGTTCCTGCTTTCTTTTCTTGGTAATCATAAGCTTGTTTAGTAATTGGCACTAAAAACACACAAAAGAAAAATCTGCTCTAAGGACAATTGTGGCATCCACTAGTTTTATATGTTTTATTGTCAGTATTACTTTTAGTATTTTTGCTAAGCTTTTGCCAAAATTCAACATCTTCTTCACCTGCCATCAGTAAAGAAACAGCCACAGGCTCCAGTCTCTCAATCCACTCTATCTTAGGTGAGTGAGCAATGCACTCTACATCTGCAAAAAAACCAGGACAACTGTGTCACCCAGAGAACCAGGAATGTTTCTAAATTTTAATGACAGCTTCTGTCACAAAAACTGTTTTCTGGTGCTTCTGTAAATTTTAGCAGCCTGACCCATGGAGCTGGCTGAGAGCTTTCCAGCTTAACACTGTTTTCTTGGAAGTTGCTGCTTTTCAAAAAGGAATCCATTCGCTAAAGAGGGTCAGTTTTGTCCACACTCTTAAGTCAAAGTTAGGATTGTTGGGTTTTTTTTTTTTACTTAAGGGGGAATTTTTTGTTGTTGAAATGTCATTATGTTCTGCTTGATGCTTTCTCTAGGAAAGCTGATGTTCAAAGTCCAGTTTCAAAGCATAACATGAAATCTTTAGTGGCTCAACTCACAGCTAATTATTATTATTTTTTTTAAATCAGCAGTCTTGGAGGGTCATTTTTTCACCAGATTTGAGATAAGGGGAGAAGTCAGTGACTGGAAAACTGCTGCAGGGCAGAAGAACCGCCTCTGTCCCAGACCCCCGCGTTAGCTGCAGGCCACTGAAGCTGAGACCCGTCAGCGGGGCTGGGTGAGCCCACGTGTGCTCGAGGCGCCGCTCTGAGCCACGGGCTGATACCGTCTTCTCATTAGGCTAATCACCTCGCCCTGTTCTTCGTTATTCCGTCTTGCCCTCCGAAGGCTCTCACCACCCAACATGTTCTCAGAGAAGGAGCTCCCAACAAGGAGAAAGGGGGACAGTGTGACAGGCAGAGAGACAGGGCAAGGATACTGTTTTGGATTTCTGTGGTGGCGTTTTTGGTAGCGCAGGGACGGCTGCTGCTGGAAGCTGCTGGAAGCTTCCCCGGCTGGGAGCTGGACCCGCCTCTGGGAGAACAGATTCCAGAGGGGAAACCTGCCGGGAGTCGGGGGATCGGGATGGGAGAGGAACCCCTGTGCAGATCCCGAGGGCAGGGAGGAAGGAGGGGATGCCCCTGCAGCCCATGGGGAGACCAGGCGGCAGCCTGTGTCCCCCCAGCCCACGGAGGGGAGTGGGGGAGCGGAGGCCCCACAAGATGGCCGCCGCTCCATGGGAAAGCCCGCGCTGGAGCAGCCTGGGACTGAAGGACTGCGGCCTGCAGGAGGGACTCACATTGGAGAAGTTCATGGAGATCTGTCTCCCACGGGAGGGACCCCATGCTGGAGCAGGGGAGGAGTGCGGAGTCCTCCTCCCCCTGAGGAGGAAGGAGCGGCAGAGACAATGTGTGGAGAATTGACCCCAACCCCCATCCCCTGTTCCCCTGCGCCGCCGGGGGGAGGAGGGAGAGAGAACCAGGAGTGGGGCTGAGGTGGGAAGGAGGGAGGTCTGGGGGAAGGTGTTCTAGGGTTTGGTTTTACTCCTCATTATCCATGTTTTGATTTGATTTGTAGTAAATTAAATTGATTTTGTTTTTTCCCCAAGTTGAGCCTGTCTTTTGCCCATGACCATAAGTTGTGAGTGATCCCTCCCTGTCCTTGTCTCAACCCACAAGCATTTCTTCATATTTTCTCTGCATCCCATCAGGGCTGGAGGGGAGGAGTGAGTGAGTGGATTCATGGTGCTTTGTTACCGGCTGGGCTTAAACCATGACAGATACACATAGTCATCATCAGGGAGGGAAAAGCCACTGCCATGCCTGAGCACGTTTGAAGAGGGCTGCAGCTAGCACTAAGTCATTTTACCCTATCAGACTAAACTTGTGAGAGGAGGTGATCAAAGTGGCAAACGAACTTAAACTGTCTTTGGGGCTGATTCCTAATCTCACTGCCAACTCTCTGTTCTTTTTTTTTCATGTTTTCTTTTAGATTCCCACAGAAGGACACCCCACTGAACAAAATGTCAGCTTTCAGCATAAGGAAACAGTCTCCTCATCAAAGCGGTAACATTGAATCTCCTTCATTTTCTGCTCTCAGGGCACTTAGAGGTTGAGGCACGGCCTCCCTCATTTCTAAGCATTGCCATGCCCATTGTACAGCTCCCTCACAGGGCATGCCACCACTCTTTGGCGGTGACAGGCTGGTTGTTAGATTCACGGTAGGACCTGCTTCAGCTGCAAAGCTAGCAGTGTTGTGCATAAGCTTTTGCTGGCAGAGATTCAGGCCAAACCACCACATTGGGCAGTGCAGTGTGGTGTGGGGGAGCCAGGCTGTGTGGTGCAAGATGGCAGTTCCCCCTGCTGAGGCCTGTGGTTGCTGTGGCAACCCCACAGGAGCATGGGACTGGGAAGGCGGTGGGCAGACAGGGCCTCCGTCAATCTCAGCACTGTCTCTTTGGCTCGCTCAGGGGAAATGAGGAGAAATTGAGGAAAATTAGAATGGGGCGAGGGGAGAGAAAAGCTATTTAATAATTGTCAGGTGGGATTTTTTGTTCCTCTGGAGGGATGAAATTTGAGGAGGGCTGGAGTTCGCTTTCTGTGTAGAGAAATGACCAGAGCCAAACTGGAAACACGATGAAACTTTCCATTTCCCCAGAACATACAAAATACTTTGAAAGACTGAAGTGTTTTGAGGCACATGAGGACCTGGTTTGGGTGGGATGTGCCAGGCCTAAGTACACCAAAATGGGTACAGCCATGGTGGGGAACAGCTTGGCCTACCGTGTTAAGGACATAAAATTTTTATTGCCAAAATAAGAAGGGGATAAGCTCCATCTGCCTGTGCTCATGTGACCTGAACTGTTGTATCAGATCTATATTTAATTTTTAATTGAAACTGGGAGACAATTCATTAGACCAGAAATGAGTACTCTTCAGCAAACTCAAGGCCTTATGCATGAGCAAATTGCTTGTGATGTTTCTTGAAAAGAAAACACAATATATATTCCTTGGCTACTGCCTTTACAGGACATTTCCCAAAATCTTGTTTGCACTAAGCAATTAAGAAAGCCATGATTTCTGTGCAATCCAAGTGATTTTTGGGTAGGTGATAACAGTTTTCCTACAATGCTATTGGAAAAATATCACAATTAAAAAAAGGAATTTCTATTTGGGCTTAACTTCTAGTCTTGCATTTTAAAGGGGAACGTTAAACTGGCACAACAATATTCCACCTCACCTCAAACAGGATGATGATATGAAACTTAGGTGGGAACAAAAAGAACTGAGAATACTCGACAACAGTCATTGAATATTTTTGCTTGCTTCTGGGCCAAACTCCTCATAAAGGGAAACCAAAGGAGATAAACATCAGCTTTCTAATACAGTGAGGAACATATATTCTCAGAAATCAAGTGAACATCATATTGTTAGTTCCTCAATATATTAAATATCAGCGTTGTTGGGCTAAGATATTTTAAGTTGTTTTCATAAGTAAATAAGGCTTCTATGTTCACCCAGTGTGTGAGTGTGCATGTCTGTCTGTCCCTCCCAATAACCTTTGAAACCATACACCAATTTTAGTTAAATTTGATGTAAAGTTATAGATCTTAAAGATATTGTTTTTATTCAAAGTTCAGTAAAACTAGGTAGCTGGTTAGAAAAGAGACTGTTCATTCAGCCACTGAGGAAAAAGCTTCAGAGGGAGTCTGACCCTTTTGAGAAACCTGAAAATCCACACATCTTGGGCTGGATATAGGTGGAAGACCATGTGATCATCTCAAGATTAGCTTTCATTTGAAATTTGCATCCTGTCACACATCTACGAATACAAAAATCACAGACAACACCCCAGGAAACAGGATTGATTCCTGGAATTACTGTTGTATGTATATTTCATAATTCCTTTATCAGATCTGTGATATTTGTTTACATTAAAAATATATGAAGCTGTTTCATATTAAGGGTGAAACTGAATTTAGCTTGGTAAACTGGGCTTCTGCAGTCCCTTGAAGGGATTAAGCCACAAATATTTCAATGAAACGGTCTGCACCGAACAGGAGTGATAGCTGAAGATTCAATCTGTGCTAAACTTCTACATATTTCAGCCTTTCTAATAGTACTTTAAGTTTCCAAAGTTATCCCATACATTCATTTTCAAGACATGTTTCTCTGCATTTGCAGATAATAAGAGCCCCTCTGTTGCAATTAAAAGCAGACAACAGGCTACTCATGATATTAATAAACGACGGACCCTTTTGCAAGATAACAGCTGGATAAAGAAGAGGCCTGAAGAGGAAAGGTAAGAAAGATATGAAATACATTTCTTCTGTATGCCATGTACATTTTCTTGGAGGGTCTACTTTTTCATGAATGGTATCAACCAGAATTACATGAATTTAATCAAATAACTATTATTTGCTTATCTTGATGAGGTATTGATTGCCTTTTGGAAGTATTAGTTTGCTGGACTTTCACTAATTATGTTTTTCATTGGGACTTTTGAGCACTGAACATTTAATGAGATGTCTGGCTTCTGCTCTACAAGAAAAATTGCACATTTCATATACTTAGGTTGCAAGAATATGATCTGAATTTTTCTTTTCTGCAAGCATGAAGATTATAAATCTTGGCAAGTTCTTTTAAGAAGGTTAAGTCAGAATCAGTTGAAATTTACTGTAATGCAAACTAGGACTTGTATTACAGTAGAAAGTCTATCTTGAGACCAGGCCCTCATTATATGGTTCATGAACAGCATGTAGGAAGAGCTAATTCTTACTCCAACATGTCTGGAGTCATCTAATGCAGAGATATGTAGCTGGTGTGGTTACGGTGGCAGTGGACAGCTATGAAATCTGATAGAGGACAGAAATCTTTCACCAAGAAACAATTTTCTATTTTTAATATTCAAATTTTAACTAACCACTCTCTTTCTTTTGCTTGAAGTGCTGATGAAAACTATGGAAGGGCTGTGCTTAATCAGTACAAATCCCAAGACAGCCTACACAGGTACAGTAGAGTATGTGAACACCTTTCTAATGATATTGCCAAAGAAAACTGAGTATCCTTTTAGAATATCCTGTTTATAGCAAGAGATTGCTTTGTTCAGTTTCAGTCTATACATGTTTATACTGTAAATCTGACTTTGAAGTCAAGAATTAAGTTGATCATTGCAATGGATGCAGGGTTGGATCTGTTGACACCTGGGTGGTCTGAAATCCTATATGATACCTTAATTTGAGATTTATATAATGTTTTATTGGTGATGAGTTGTTTAATAAAAACAGTGACCAAAATGGGATTTCTAACCTTTTTTATAGCAGTAGCACAAATGAAAAGGAAGATCAGAAAGCTGTACTTGGACGATACAGGTCTGATACTACCTTGGACAGGTAGGACTTTTTTCTGTATGTATTTCTCATACCTATGAGAGGTCTTAAAAATGAAAGCATGAATGGAAACAGTGGGGTTTTATAATTTTGTTGTTTATTAAGTGTCTAAGTAGAAGACTTTGAATGATTTTTGCATGAATTATCAATGAGACAAATGGAAATGTGATTTGAGAAAAGGTTCTTTTGACATCTTGCTTTTCTTTTTCTGTATCAATTTCTGTGTATTCTTGTCCTCATAAATGTAAGTATCTCTGCACAGATAACCACTCCTTCAAAATTTTCTGACTTTTAAACGATAAATCAAAGTCCTATCTCCAATAGTTAAGCACAACACGGGTAAACCCCTAGTTCTTTGCAAATCCTTGCTGCCACTTCATACCATGATCAATACAAATATCAGAATCATATGCTTGTCATACAGGTCCTTAATTTGAATGTCCTCTTCAGCCTTGACCTCTGTTAAGACATGCCCATGCTTGTGTTTGCAGATTGTTTCCATGTTGCATCTTCAAAATTCAGCCCTCATTAACATCTGGTATCCACAACGTGCTGAGGCTATGAATACCAGCACTTAAATGCACACTGTGGAAAAAGTACACTTGTTTGCTTGGATCTTAGCACTGTGTTATTTTGTTTGATGGTCCTTACTTCTGTTGTAAGAAATGATGAAAAAAAGTTACGTAAAATTTACCTTCTCCATATAAGTCTGGAACAGAACAGGCTACAGAGCTGTGTGAAATCACCCATCTGTCAATTCTTCTGCAAGCCAGTGAATACTGCTGTATTTGTACACCAATGACAAGGAAGCCATTCTATAACTTCAATTTACCTATTGCTCTTCTCTGTATCTTTTCTATTTCCATAGCAGTCTTTTTGATCTGGGGGTCCAAATCTCCATGCAGGTATTTAAGATGGGCGCACACCTTGTATAGATAGAGTATAACAGCGGCTTCTGGTTCACTTGCTATTCCTTCCCTCATACTTCGTAATACTGAATTTGCTCTTTTGAGTACTGCTCAGAATTGAGCTTTGATTTTCATAACATTACCTATATAATTCCAAGACCTGTTTCCTGAGTAATAATAGCTGGTTCAGAGATCAATTCATTTTCTTGGCAGGCATTACTTTGCATCTAAGAAAAGTGAATGTCATCTGCCATTTTAGAAATCTGATATGTTAGCAGACGACTTCTGAAAGCCTTGCCAGTCAGCATTTGCTTTGACTACCATGAGTTAATGTCATTGGCAAGCAACATAATCTCATTCTCCTCCTTTTCCAGATAATTTGTGAACATAAGGAAAAACACAGGTCTTGTACAGATCCCTCCTTCTGAAAAATTGTTGTTTATTCCAAACCTTTGTTTCCTGCTTTTCAAGCAGTTATTTATGCACGAAAGGACCACATAGGAGATCAGTTTATTTAAGAGCCCTTAAAGCAAATTTCTGTGAAGCTCTGGAAATCCAAGTAGAATATGTCAGCTGTCACTCTTATCCACATGCTCATTGTCTTCAAAACAATTTTTAAGGCTTGATCTCCATGCATAGAAGGCCTGATTACTAATTTAGAAGTCATAGGACAACTCCATTTTCTACAGCGTCGCCGAACAGCATTGTCCTTTTGTAGTATATCTGTGCCTTTTTGCTTTATGCTGACATATTAAGATGTCTGAATTATTTTAGGTTGTAAGCTGACTGTCTTTTGTTTTCATATACACAAATATCTAATGTAAAGGGTTCTTAACATGCAACAGATGACAGAGAATACAAAGAAAGCATTATAGGTATGAATATACACTTTTGATAACTAATGCAGAATATTTCCATAAATTGAGTGAATAATGATGGTTCTACCATGAAATGATTACAATGAGGAAGCTGCGGTCAAGTCGTTTATTTTTCCTCAGTGATCACTGGTCTTCTCAAAACTGTGGAATATAGCCATTCCAGGATTAATGTGTGCACACCCATTGCCAGCAGGCACTTCTGTAAGGGATGACCACGTGTTCTGCATATCCTCAAACTTGCAACCTAAGGCATAAAAGGGTGTGGTGTTGTATTTTCTCTTAGCACCTTTTTGTAGCCTGCAGACAAATTTGGTACTCCTGCTTGCTCTGTGAAGGATGTTCTCCATGAGGTACAATTCCCTTATTTTCTTATAAATTATTTCTGGCAAGCATAACCACAGTACAGAAGTCTCCAAGCTTAGAACAGACCAGTTTGCAGAACAGCTATATTGCTTAGTTGCCTCTGTGAAAAAGAAACATTCATTGTTTTTTCCAGTTCAAAACTAAAAGGCAGAGTTGAAAATGGAGCATGTTCCTGGAATACAGTCTAAAGGACTGCTCCTAGTAGACAATTCTTGAGAAGAATTACCTTGGTATTGGAGATCTCTGAGCTGTTTACAGAATTATTGTAAGTCACGTTGCCTGTATGGAAAATAATTTTTGTCTGGCTAAGACACTGTATAAAACGGTAGTCTTCTATCCTGCAAAAGGTCTTTAGGAGTTATCTGTTTTCAAGCTAGATATTGGAACATCTTTCCACAATTCTGTGTTGCATCTCTTCTGGCCATGACTGTAATATTCCAAAAGCCAAGGGCTTAAAGAATCTGGATCTATCTGGATGAATGTCTCTTCAGTAGCTAGTTTTCAAAATGGCAAAATAGTAATTGAATTCTAATTAAAAAAAAAAAATCCAAAATAAAATGTTTGAAGAGTATAGGAGTAATTTTGAGTTCTTCACTGCATGTGTAAATGCAACAGTGAAAACATATCTAAAAGCCATATTAAGTACAGCTTTTTGCTTCCTAGATACTGCCATATCCATGTTCAAAGAAAGCATTGTTTGATATGAATTTTGCCTAACCCAATATCTACAAAATCTGAACATCAGTTTCAGTATTAAGGACCTAGGAGAGATGTTGCAGATGATTACATGCAATTGCACCATTGGCTGCAAGCACAAGAAAATACCAAACACTGCTGTTAACAGAAATCCATAGCTTGATGGCAGTAGGTGCACATGTACTTGTACTGGCATGTAGATCTACACATCATAACTCAGACAACAATTGCATTGTGCAGATGATCACAGACAGCCTTTCTGGATAGGAGGCAAAATTTTATTTATCCTTTTATTTCTCTCTTATTATTAGCAACTAACTAAATATTTCACAAAAGATGGGAGAAAACTTAAAAATCAGATAGTGATGATGAAAATTACGTTGCTATTTTTCCATGTACTATATGCTACTAAGTCCAGAATAGCTTCCAGGAGGAATAAATCCTAACTGCACTTATAGCAATTAGATCTGAAGAGATGGGACTTAAGCAAACAAGACACTTCCATTGTCCGCTTTATTAATAATCAAATCCTTTGGAATGGTAGAAATTATTAGAAAAGGAACTGAGAGCAATCTAGAAACCACTGTTCAGTTGTGGTATGAACCTGTTTTGCACATCTTGAACACTGCATGCAGCATTTCACTTAAGTGAAAAAACTACAATAGAATCAGAAAAAAATAAAGAGGAAAGTGAGAAACAGTGATCACAGGGAGGGAGTAGCTTTCATATGTGGAATATCTGAAGAGACAAAGATTCCTCAGCTTGGAATGATATAGGGAATGTGAGTAAGGAAGGAATATTTTCTGTTTGTTCCACTGTAAGAATGAGGAGATACTCTACAAAATGTTTAAGTAATGATTTAAAGAAAGAAAAGGAAAGAAAGAAAGAACATTTGTTTTTCCCTTAACACATGTATTAATTGTAGGAGTCACCACCACAGGATATTGTGGAGGCCAGAAATTTAAACTGGTTCAGAAAAACATTGGATGGATAAATGGAATGTTGATCCAAAGGTGTCTGTTGGAGACAGCATTCTGGGTGCAAACAGAGGATATTCTTCAACCACTGTTAAACAGAAGCTGAAAAGTTCTACAAGGAGAAGTTAACTTTACACTTATCTTTCTTCTTTCAATTTTTTCAAAGCTTCTCCTACATTGGGCAGCAGCAGAGTAGGGTGCCAGATGGACCCTTGAAATCTTTAAAATGAGCAAATACAGAACTGCTTAGAGTGTTGTGCTGAAATTTTGAAAATATGAATAGAAACGTGAAAGAAATGCTGGTTCATTGGATAGTTGTGAACTAGCAGAAATGCTTGTGTTTGCACCCGCAGTGATGCTAGCGAGTTCTGTGAGACCTCTAGCGATCTTCCACGTAACTGTAACTGCTGCTCACCGTGGCAAGCTGCCCGTGATGTGAGATAGTTTTTTTGCACAATTAAATTTATGATTTGAGAAAGGCAAAAAGGCAGAGATCACATGGTGGTGCAGATTGTGTCCCAGAGCTCTCTTGAAGGCTTTTCATTAAATACAACAGTATTCTGTGATACTTGGCTTAAGGCAGTATACAAAATGTTTTGTATATTACATTAGATTAATAGTTCTAGGATTAATTATTTTGGATCTATAGCTTCAGTTTATAGATGGGCATAGATAACTAAAATTAAGTAATTTCTATATGTAAATAAGTTGTAGCTCAAAATGTGTTTCAGCTGTTTTGGCCAAATATTTAAGATAACCCCCTCAACTTAGTATTTGTAATCTATTTCAATGTACGTCACTTTACATTTGAGCTTTTCAGAGTCCCCCTGTTCTTATTAAAGGATATTCCATATATGGGAAGAAAGTTGAAATAAAATAAGTGCTTAAACTGTTTCAACTATAGTAGCTACAATGTGCTTTCTGTGAAAATTCGGAGGGGTTTTAAGCAACAACTAGAATTCATAAAGGACTTGAAAATCATGTGGTTGTTTCTTGGTGTAAATTTCACGGCTTAATAAAATAAATTCCAGCAAAAATAATCTAACTTCTTTGATGGATGTTATTCCTGTAGGTCACTACCATGCTTTATCTGGGATCTTACACCAGGGTATTTTCAGATCACATTGATCTCTAAAAGCTGTAAAGAAAATGAGATTGTTACATCTCTCAAGGGATGGCGAGGGAGAGGGAAAGGGGGTAGTTTATGTACTGCTTGACTGAACATTGCTTTCTTTCTAGTATTCTGACCTAATTCAAAGGAGTTGTAATAAATGAACTGTTAACAACACTGAGGCTTGATACAATATATCAATTAGAGTTTGAACACAACCTTTTAAAACAGTTTTTTTCAGTGAGCTACTTAGACTCTTCAGATATTAATGCACTAATGATATATTAATACAGCTTCTGTTCTATACCTATTTTGATACTGGCGAATTTTTAATCTGTACACAGGGCAAAGTGATACTCCATCTTTTAACTTCACTGAAAGTGTTTTTTTTAAAAAAGATCTAGAGTGTGTATTATAAATACTTTCTGTGTTTCTGACAGAATTCCAGCCAGAAGTGATACTGATAAAATAAATAAGTCCCCAACTCTGAATAATAAGCAAAGCAACAGGTATGAGTTTTGAGAACTTTACCATCTAAGTATTATGTATTATAATTTATCTTGTATCATTTATCATACATTATCATCTAAGTATTATATATTATCATAGCTTTTGATTACATGTACATACCAAGAATATATAGAGAAATTATTTGTATGGCATATGGCCTAATAGTAGGCTTCATTTCACCACCTGAGATCTGGAGTGCAGACATCTATATCTAGGTTATCATAGACTCTTTTTATAGGCAGTGAGGAGAAAAAGGGTCTTTTGGTGGACAGTTCATCTGATGTCACTCAGATATTTGCTTTAGAATAAGAGGAACTTTCCTTAAAAATGCCTATTTTTCCCCATAGGTTAAGAGAGACACCAACTCAGATTACACATTTACTCAGCATAGCATTATTTAAGAAACGCTGTATTTTAAATACAAAAAAGAAAGAATGAGAATGTTTTGAAAACAGTTCAGTGTGGGTATATTCTAGACCTCTACATTTCTCTGCATGAATTATACCAAATACAGTATGTATTTCTGAGGAAAGACTACATGAAAAAATTCTAATGAAGGTTTTCAGTAGAAAATGCCATTGAACATTGCCAGTGGAAAACTTGAGTACCAAAACATACTAAATACTATTTTGGTAGACGGGTTAACTGATTTTTCCAGTGGAAGCTTTTCTTTTGTTGGAAGATCAGTCTTTTGTTTAAAACAGGTCAAAACTAATTTTAAATTTAAAATAAGTTAGCACAAAATTTTTGATATTATTAAAAAAGTTGTTATGATTCAGAGATGGCCACTTCATATGTGTAATATGACTACACAACACTGAAAGTTTATTTTCTAAAGAACTTACAGCTCTTACCTAATTAAAATTTTTATTTAAAAAATGAAAGTCAGAAGAGCTCAGCCACCATACTTATAAATGTAAAGGGACAAATATATTGCTTTGTCCCTTCATCAGTGCCAGTAGTGTTCTATCAGTAACAAATTACACTGAGTATAGTTGCTAGTGAAGACTGAGCACAGCAATTAAATGTCATCTTGAAAAGTGTTGAGATATTACTCTGAAGAGCAAATGAGTATCTCTGGCATTTAAAGTTCAAGTTAGGTCATTTTTTAAATTATGGTTTTGCACCATTATATTGTAAATCATGGTGATGATGACACATGAAATATCATATAAATTAGATTTTATGTTATTTTTTCTGGAGATGATTTTTTAATAGACCTGCCACGAATTCTGAAGTGGGACTCAAGTGAGACTTAAACAGTATATACCTTTTCCTGCTAGAGAGCAATAAAATGATTTATAAAGCTCTGTTCTTCAGTTATTCTCATTACATTAAGAATTGCACAGGACAAGACAATTACTTTTTGATAAACTTTATGAGAAAAATCACTGACTTGGAACTCATATAGTTAGGAGTATGAGGAATACTGGCTCCTTTTACAGGTATATCATAAAATAGAGCAGCATTGACATAATTGAATAAGAAACATAAAAAAGTATGAAAAATAAGGATATTAATATTTTAGTGGTTGAAGACTGAAGTGTAGGTACAGAAGTCAAGATTTTAAGAAGTCAGAAATCACTTTTTGTATCAGGTAAAAACACATCTGTTCTCTAAGCATCAGAGTCTCTTAAGGTGTCAAATCTTGTATCCTTTGAGGTATTTCCAAAATTTCAGTTGGCATATATAAACATAGTCATACCATTTACCGCACACAGTTGGTTCATTCTGATAGTAGAAATATGATTTCTTATAATTGTTTTTTTTAATTTAAAATTATACATTCATTGAAGGTTAATTAATTAAGTCTATTTCCTTAACAGACAGTCTTGGACTCCTAATGCAGCATCCACAAACACTGCTGCAACTTCTCCAATCAAGAAAAAAAGGTATTCATTACCATCATTGCTTGGTTGCCAGAGGACATATAGCACTATTAAACCTCAGTAATGTATTACAATTACCTAAAAAAAATTACCAACTTTCTCCCCTAGCATGCTCTAACTCCTCAGCAAGCTTCAAGAAATAAACTTTAGCATGTTCTGACTTTTTCCATGGGAGTACTGCGTTGCAAGTTTGTCTCTGTAGAGCCAGTTTTGTGAGCCCAGTGGACATACCACAACAGATGCTATAGCGTATGCCTTTTTAGTGTCTAAGTTTAAAGCATTATAGCTCACTGTAATTGCGACCAGTTGAAATCTCTGATGCCGAATTTGACTCTGTGCTGTTGCAGTACATATGAACCACAGAGTTTTCTGCATGATACACAGCTAGCTTTAAAAATCTGGATTTCAGATAGTATTATCTGAGCAAGACTAAAAACAGGGTGTAGAACAAAGAACTACATTTTTAATTTAAAATTTACTGCTGGTGATAGCCATATTTTTATGCATCCTTCCCAGCTGCAAATTCTGTCTGTTTGTGATTTTTCTTTTCCATATTTCATGCATAAAAATCTTGATCAGTAGAATTATGAAAGTAGAAATTAAAATGTCATCATTTTCATATTAACAACGCTGCTTGTTCACTGGAAGTTTATGGTGTTTTCAGCCCAGTAGTTCTCTTCAGGCTCTTTGAAGATGTGAAAGGCCATCACTGAATTGCACTGTTTATGGTGCAATTGCTTTTCCCTCACAAACAATTGCTGGATTCATAGTTTTGAGGGGAAAAAAAACAACCAAAAAAAAAGAACTGAAAGTGCTTGTGATGTTTATGTGACCTCTAATACCAGCCTGAATGTGTTTCTTGGGTTGATACTTGACACCCTTTCCTTTGTGCATTCTCTCTGGTTGTCCTTCCCGTGAATGATCCATTTATTTGTACCGTTCAGGTTGCAGAAAAGACCACCTAGAGTCAGAGAACACATTTTTCACAACAGTAATTAAAATTATTATTTTCAATTCCATTCAGTTGTCTGAAAAAAAAAAAAAAGGTCTAAAAAGTATCTGCATGCAGTATTTCAAAACACTAATAATTTAAGAGAAGTTCCAGGTATTTCTACAACACTTCTGACATTCTAGCATTCATAGTATGCTGTTCAACTGCACAGCATTAAGCTAATACTAAAAAATTTATTTGTTAACATTGACAGGCAATCTTGGATG
Organism: Haliaeetus leucocephalus; assembly: GCF_000737465.1. Taxonomy (NCBI): domain Eukaryota; kingdom Metazoa; phylum Chordata; class Aves; order Accipitriformes; family Accipitridae; genus Haliaeetus; species Haliaeetus leucocephalus. Next base: position 287,563 of record NW_010972497.1, on the reverse strand, counting down.
CCTCCCTCGGTTTCGAGTAGTAAGACCACAACAGAAACTGTGGAAACTAAACAGTAAGTACTGATGATTGCTAGTTATTTCCTAATTCTTGGCTAAAGCTGATTCTGGGAGTGAGCCAACAGTGCAATTCTTTGAGGGACCGAGTTTGATGATTGAGATGGCATGGGAAGAGAAAGCATCCCATACCTAAATACTTGTTTGGGCTCTTAGCAGCTTGATGCCCAGCATTGACTAAGGTCTGGGTATATGAAGTGCCCGTGACTTGAGGTTACATAAGTCCTCCCAAATTTTTTCTACAATACTTGTATGCTTTCTTCATGGTTTTGCTTTGGACTATTCCAGTTAGCTCTCCACAAGACAAATCTGCTATAAAGCGACTAGCCGTTAAGGGCAGGAACCTATTGGTGCTGTTTGGTCTGACAGCCAGGGCTAACCCTGGGCCCTTTTGGTTAAGTGTGGACAAAACCTCAAGATCTGCTTAGTCAGCTCTCAGTATGGTGTCCAAGAAATAGTTTAGAAGAAAAGCTCAGGCTAAAGTTCCTTGCAGTTGAATGTTTAATGTTTATTTCTAAACTTGTGGTTGCTTTCTGGCAGACCAGAAAGAGAACAGAGAACATTTCTTATGCTCTCATCTAAAAGCAGAAAATGGATGGTTTAAAATATTAATGAATGAACTTTTGTGATATTCTTTGCTTAGGTCCCCTATTGGCTGCATCATGGCCTTGTGCTTCCCTAGTTTTAATCTGGGAAACTTCCAACATGAGTCTCATGCATATCAGTGATGAAAATTAATGAAACAGAAATGAACGGATACATTGTCTTGTTAGGTATAATTCCTTGGTAGACCATTGCCTAGGGAGTTTATGACATCTCTGTCACAGGAAGACTTTAAGATGAATCCTTAAAACCAAGTTTAGCAATTATTTTTAATCTTATTCTGTGTTTACTACTGTCCATCTGTTTAGCCAAGATTCAAAAAGTCACTCACCACCCAGCAGAAAGATAGCTCCTAGATGCTAAAGTTTATTTTGTTTTAAGTCAATGCTTACTAGATATTTTTAATATGTCAACTGTGATGAATTTATCTGGCTTCATTTCAATGTCTCACTGTAATCATGGTAATTTTGAAAGCATAGGATAGGATGCATCCTCTATATGGCATCTGCCCAGCTTCCAACAAAAACCTGGGATTCCTGTGTCCTTCTCAACACCAATTATCCAGTTACTCCTCTACTCTCATAGTTCAGAGAAGACCGAAATACAGCCATATTCTTTCTGAAGCTTTTATGACTCTTCCTGGATCATCTAACAACAATGTCACCAAGGACAGTTGATTAAACAGTGATGAGCATTAAATGATTAATTTGTTTATCTTCTAAAAGTGCTTTGAAGATGTGAAATCTATTTCAAATTGTGAATATCACTATAACTAATAATAGTCACCAAAGGAAAGTCTTTTACTCTCCTGTGAATTTCAAGTAATAAAGTGCTATGTATAGATGCTAATAACCACAGTTTTAAAAGGTCACTACCAGTCTTAATGATAGGTGGAGTAAAGTGCTGTGTCTTCTTCAAATATGAGAATGATTGATTGTTCTGCTGTCCTCAGGAAGGGAGTTCAGCAGTCACGGTTTTGTGGGGTTTTTTTGGTCAAGGTTTATTATTTACTTACCTTTTCTGATTCTGAGACCTGATTCTAGCCTTCTATAGTCAAGCATGACATGTAAACTTCCACAGTGCTTTGCCTCAGTTCCAAGCTGATTAAGCACACTTTACAGAACACTTAAAAGACATTGCAAATGAAGCTAAGAATATAAGCAACTCACTGTAATTGAGTTTTTTGGTTGTGAATTGTGTGCTGAAAACAAAACACTATTGATCAGAGTGATTGACTGGAGAATGTTAACTGAAGAATGATTGTCTTAGTAACGTATAAAGAATATGATTAGAACTTAGTATTACGCTACTTGAGTTAAACATGTTATGTTCCACATTAAGAAACAAAGAAAAATACCATCTTGGAAGGAAGGAAAAGTAAAATTAATTGCTGTTGATTGATTTAAAATCTTGCAAAGTGCTTCGATACTAGCATTTTGCTACTTTGTTTCTGAAATGTTTACTCTTTTCTTTCTCTAGGACCACTTCAGAAAATTCAGAGGCTCCAAAGATGTATGTCTTTTTTACTTTGCTTCTTAGTAGATTTAGAAATGAAACACACTCCCGTGCACAAACCTTGATTATTATTTTACATTTATTTATAACACAAAGACTGTATAATCTACCTGGGAGGGTTCCTCCATAGTCAGTGTCACAGAAGCACATGAAGAAGACTTCCTTCCTTGCAGAAATGTAATTATTTTCACATTGCTTAGAACATTTCATTGGATATTTATTCAAATTGAGAAACCAACTGTAACTGCATAAAAAATTAAAAACTGCTTCACAATTTTAGTTCCACAGTTATATATGTTGTTAGTGCAAATAGTCCTTTATATTAAACTGATGGTCTAAAGAGGGAGTGAAAAAGAGAGTGTGAGCAAAGTGAAGGGAAAAAAGTGGTAAATTAAAAACCTGTGCACATGGAAAGGCTTGTAGTAGAAGGCATTAACATAAGGTGAATTAATGTAAAGTACTCTAAACTTATTTGAGTATCTGCAAAGGTTGCTCTAATTTTAGAATATAAATTTATTCAATTAATTCATTAATTAAATGTACATTTCATATGGTCTAAATTAGGAAAAGATCACTTACTTAACCAAGCTGTAATTTCATGGCTTCTAATTAAAGCAGCTACACAACTTGTCATGGTTTATTTTGCCATCCTAACAGAAAGATTCTCTAAAGACATAACTCTCATTTCCAACTGTATTGGCCACCTTCTCCCTTTCTTATAATTTCTTATAATTTTAGTATTCTTGTAGTGGCCAATCTGACTGTTAAGACAAATAAGTAAAAATAGGAAAGTGTAATTGTTTACTTATTTAATTTTTAAAAAATCAGTACTTTGCTAAACAAGTAAAATGCTAGTCTTTACTAAATAAGTAAAATTTATTTAGTAGGTAGCAAATGGTAGAAGGTAGAAAAGTATTTAAAAGTTCCTTTATTACTAAAATAATTTTGACACAGTAAAGAAACTCTGCTTTATTAGAATATCCATGCTAGAAAAACAGCTAGTCTTAGAATACTAATTTTTCAAAAAGCTCAGTGGATGCAGTAATCCAGTGAACTAAAGCATTACATAGCTCTTTACATATGTATTCTTTACATATATATAATATATGTATTTATATATATTATGTATATTTATATCAAATATATATATATGATATTTAAAGAAAAAAACAAAAAAGTTTCTCAAAGAAAATCCGATCTCACTGTGGTTACAGTTGTAAGAAATACTACATCTGCAATGATAGCCCATTTCAATGATACAATGTGTTTCCAAATATCTTCTTGTGCCTTAAGTATGTTTTCACCATTCCTATTGCAGGGCTGCCTTTTCATCAGATCAGGTGACCCCTCAGAAATCAAAGACTGATGTGGATGATCAAGCTACAGCAAGGTAACATAAGCAGATATAATGAAAACAGTGCTTTGATAAACATTGATAAATGTGATATTAAGTACTCTGATTTCCATATTTGATAGCTCATTTGGACACGGTGTGTGATAAATGCAGCATTTACCTAGTCCTAACAATTGGCCTAGAAGTACAAACTATGAATTCCTTCTTATTGACTTGATAAGTTATCATCTCTGATGTTTAATTTTTTATTCTTTCAGTCTGTCTAGACTGAATCTTAAAGAGCAGCACATAGATAGTTGCTGCAAATGTTTGGAAACAGATGAATTGAAGTGGTGTGGATTATACAATATATTTTCTTTGGTCTTCAATAAATTGTGGGGGAGGTAATATCTACACACTACTATGTATATAAACAAAAAAACAACATGTGCATTGTAGTGTTAACATTTTAAATAGTAAAAACCCAACATATACCATTTAGTGTGACAAAATTAGTACATTTGAACAGATGGACTCGTTCTTGTGGTATGAGTTAGATGGCATATGTACTAATGTATCTTGGAAAGTGTACAGAATACCATGAAAACTATTGGTGGAAAAGACAGAGAAATTTTATTATTTTTTTTTTACTGAAGTTCCAGCAAATCATATGGTTCTCTACTGATGGAGATGTTACATTTTTCAAAACAATCAGCAATAACCATGCAAAAAATATGACTCTCTGACCTTGACCAGAATAAAATGCCTGAATATGCAATTAAAAAGTGAGTGAATTAGAAATAGATTTCCAGATATGCACTGAGAATTACAGTAGCTCATTTTGCAGTGTTTACCTGGAAATATTAAATGCTGCAGACACTAAAATCAGTTTAAATTAGCTAATTTTATTTAATTTGATTCATAAAGTACAGTTTTCTGAGGTCTGAAGCCACATTCTATATTATTTTGAATCATGCCCCCCTCTCCCAAACCTCCAGTATGTAAAAACAGTACAAAATAATTAAGAAAGACATCCAAAAGATGTCTGACAGTGTAATCCCTAGGAAAAAAGTAATGTTTCCGTGAAATATTTTCCTGCCAACAAATGTGGGTGATCTTAGAAAATTAAATATGCCACTGTATTAACTAGGGAAGTCATGGCCATTCTTCACTCCTAAAGGCTTGTTAAGGTCTTACTTAATCCTCACCCTCAATCAGTTCACATTCATCATCCCCCGGTGGCTTTCATTACCATATCAAGCTTTGTATTCCTGTCCCTCCATTGGTGGAGAGGTGGAGGAATATTTTACTGGTCTGCAAGTTTCTATGGTAACGTTGTGCTGCTACAGCTATTTGTGTCACTATATAAACTATAAGTAGCCTGTAATCTTAGTAGGCAAAATTCAGCCCCCTCTACTCCTGCTACAATTCCTTTACATTTGGCTTGTGCTTCAGATGTCATCCATCTGCTGCTGCTGTGTTAGCTTCATAAAACTACAGATTTTTGTTAAATTTACGCTAACCAAAAATGCATTAAGCAGCTGTCAGCAGAAGTGCCTTTTTTCTATTAAAGATGTCACATAAATACTACACTTCTGGCAAAAAATGGTTGTGCCACACAGGGGAAGTAAACGGTAACACCAGCATTTATTAGAACAATATTTTATATTACATCTTTTAATTTCCTATATTTTTACTTAGAATGGAAAGATTTTCAGGTCATGCTTTTTAAAGTCATACTTAATTGATTATTTGTCTTTCACTCAGGATTCTGATAGGGATATTAAAGGAATAATGAATTAATTTCAGTATAAAGTAAGTGGAAAATGGCAATTGTTTTCTATCAAACTGGTCAGCAATACACAGAAAATCTTTTGGAAGGGATTTACCTGGAAAGGATGTCCGATACTATCTCTTTTGGCTAAAAGTGTAAGCTTCATTGTGTACTGTTCCATGCAAGGCCTAACACTGAGTCTGTTAACATAAAAAGCAATTTTTGCATTGTTTTCAAATACAACAGTTAGATGTGGCATCCATCTTAAAACACAGAGTATACAATAATATATATAGCATATCTGGAGGCATGGACATACAGACCTCCACCTTATGGATATGATTAACAGAATGGAGTAGGCATCTCATGATTAGTTAAGGCATTTATAGGTACACTAGACAACATAAGTAGGCTAGGATCCAGAAGAAGTAAAGATAACCACTGTCTAATAATTGTGTATTTTTCAGAGCATAATAGGTCATCCTCAAATCAAGGCTCTTGGTATCTTACAAATGCAGCAGCATATGAGCACTGCAATGGATACATACAGAAACTTTTTTCTGATTTACTCAATGGGTCTTTTATTCATTGCTTATCAAGTTCTTTTTGTGTTTTGTTTCCACTTCAGTGAAGATCCAAGATTCTCACTCTGTGTTTTTCCATTACAGAACTGTTGCAACCATTAACTGCAGGTGTTTAAAAAAATGCATTTTTTAAAGAACCATGTTCTGTAGGTAATACTGTTAAGCCACTTCAAATATCCCAAGGGTGTTTAACAGCTTTAGTTGATCTTTCCTTAATGATTATAGTTAGGATCAAAAATGTGTATTTCTATAAACTGCTTTTATATGGTGTTCACTTGTATTCAACTACGCTGCTTGCTCGCATGTGATCTATACAGAAAGTAACGGTATTTGTCACAGTGGGCCACATTTACCAGTGCAGTAACAAAGGTATTACTACCAAAAGATGCAGAATAATCAAAAAGCCATATTTCCAAGAGTTCATAAATTGTAGAAGTAATGAATTTATCTTTTATTTTGCATAGATGTATCAGAATTTGTGTTGGACATATGTGAGGAGAAGCTTTTGAAGTGATAGTAACAGGGGCTATATAAGAACTTAGAGATCTCACTCAGCTCTTAAAGCATCCTTGGTGAGATTGTCTGCTACCAGTGAACGACTCTTAGTCTGTAGGGGCACAGGGCATATTGTAGAAATTGTACAGAAACATGCCTTTTTGGTATGCCATCAACAGCAGAGCTAGGTTGAAGAAAATGTTGCAGCTGTTTATTTGTATGTATGTGGGTAAGAGAGGCAATTTCTAGAGAAAAGAAACAAGGAACTAGAATATTCTTCTGACATAATTAAGCAGATACTATGTTCTTGGCTCTTTAACATTTTATTTTCTATTAATTACGATACATTGAATATTAGTTCTGTACCAGGTTTTCTTATATGGTGCAGGGTAATTAACTATAAACACTCCTGTCAGATAGTAGCAAATTTAGACAATGCTGTAAATATGTTTGTATTATGCTCCTTTTTAATGATATTCCTCTTTGACTCGACATGTGTTGCCAGTTTTCATTATAAAAGATCATGAAAGAACAACACGTTAATTACCTGTGCTTAAACTATCTCTTGTAACAAGGACACATTTTTCTGTGTCTATCAACATTTGGCAACTTTGAAGAGTGGAAAAAGTAAGATACAGGTTTTTTGAAATTATTTTAAAAATTTGAGTAAATAATTGGTATCAACTTGGAATTTTTCAAACCAATGGAAATAAAACCATCATGTCAGGTCTCCTAAGTGAACATTTATTGATAAAATTTTTATTGTTCTAAAGCTGCAAAGAGCACAAACCTGAAAGAACACGTAGGTGCATTTTGAAGCATTGGCCAGTTATGTGTTCCCATTACATGAAAGAGAGAAATCTGTTCTATGGAGAGAGACAGGCAATTCCAAACAGCCACTGGAAACATCCTAGAGAATTATCTTAGGTTCGACTAAAGTTTAGATGACCAAAATTAGAAGGCATGACTCCCACACAGGTATTCCTGTGTGACTTTTCCATTGTGATGTCTTTTTTGTTTGCTTTCACTTTTTAGTGAGACCTTCAGGAGACATCTAAAATGTTCTGGAGGACACTTATGTCACTCAAAATGTTGGAAGCAAGGATACTAAAACAGAACTCACGTAGGCAGAATTCAGTAGTTGTAACTGCAGCCAGATATTGCTTTGGCTACAATGACAATTTTTTCTTTATGGTAAAGTGAAGTGGCTTTACACTTTCTAAATTGTTTTTGATAGTACAAATTAATACAGTCATTTTTGATGATACATATTTGCATTTCAGCAGAAGGCATTTCCTAGTGACAGGGACCTTCTGCCTCCCAATTCTGACAGATCAGGCATTCAGTGGAATGTCGGTTTACAGCTTTTCTGCATGTTGATATAAATGATTTCCTGTTGCAGAGCTTATGTGAAGAGATCCAAGCCAATTATTCCTAACTGAAAAGTTAATACAGTGTTTACAGGGTCATACATATCCTCCAAGCAAAACTGAATAAGTTGTTGTCCTTTTTTCAGTGATCTTTCCCAGTCCACCTCCTATAAAACATTCTGATCAACAGCTTCTTCCTCTGTATTTAACTCCAAAATCCTCTGGGTGAAGCATTACACTGGTTTTGGCACAGTATAAATTGGCTTTCACAGTTGACTGCAGACCTCTTCTGTTCCCTCATCCTTGGCTGTTACTGATGAAAGGGCTGAATGAGGGCTCCTGGCACTGATTAGTCAGCATAGTGGTGTGGAAGGAAATGCACCCTGCTTCAGAATAAATGCCACTCTTTTCTCAGAGAACGTCTTTATTCATTCTCAGTTATACTAATGATAAAATCTGATATAGGGACAGTAAAGCAGCCATGGATGGCAGATCAAAATTCAGCTGGGCCCATGATGTTAAACTTTATCCAGTGAGATGCCTGACATACTTAATGTACTCTAGACCAACTCTTTTAGTTCAGATTTGGAAGGTCCAGTTGGCAATCGGTTGTTTTTGTCTTCTTCTGTGCTGACATGACTAGGTCAGAAATGCCCTTAAGGTTCTAGCCAGACTTGATTAGTGTGGTCTTTGCATATTCCATCATGTCAGAAGAAGAAACTGTTGATCAGAATGCTTTGTGGGAGGTCAACCAGGAGAGATCACTGAAGAAAGGACAACAGATGCAGCTTGTTTGGTATCATATTTAGAAATATTATATATCTCTTATAATATCATCTGTTAGAAAGAGGGAGTCACCTCAGTAGTTTTTATTATCCTGCTCAGGGCTTTTAATCAGAAAACAGATGGAGATCTATTAAAAATACTGTGTATGAGTCCTTTACTAGATCTGCCTCTGGCCTCACTGAGTATCCAGGGATTTGACATGAAGTGCCGCACTGATTAAAGACATTACAGCAAGTCTTGTGAAACTTGTGTGGTCCTTCAGTTTTCTGGTCCATAAAACAACACCTACAATATTGGTGCTTGGGTATTATGTGGACTGTTTGTGTATCAGCAAGGAGGGATGATGAAATTCTAGGTAACAAGGCAAGAATGCCTTCAGGAATTAGGGAACATCTGGAACTAGAAATGGGCTTAGCAAGACTTTTACAGGTTAAGTAAGCATTCACTGAATGACTAGGGAGTTGTGGTCACATACTTTCCTGTCTGATACTTGAGGTTCAAGAGCATGGCTTGGGCCTGTTTAAAATTTTGTTTCTCACTCTTTCCCACACATGTCCAGGTTCAACTTCAGTTTGGCCTTAGCATAAAGACAGTCAGCAAAATGTGACCAAAGTTTTTAAAATCTATTTCTGTTGACTGTTTTCTTCATTGCCTTCCCAATTTGCAAATACAAACATTAGAAAGGTTTTTGTTGCTTTCATCAAATAACTAATGACATCACTAAAGCTCTGTAGGCATGGTTCATGTTTCCTGTTTCTATGCCATTTGAAACTTTACCTGAATGTTTTCAAGATTAAAAAAAAAAACAAAACCAAACCCCCCAAACCAAACCAAAAAACCCATTAGCTGTGCTTGAAAGTCTGGATGGGATTCATTTGTGTTTTCCTTCTTGATGGTGATCTGACTTGTCACCAGTTAAACCAGAATTACGGAACTATTATCCACTGAAATAAATGAGATTCACAAACAGATCTCACAGAGCAGAAGGACTGAAAAGTATTAGATCATTATCTCAAGTGAACCGAGTTAGAAATCAAATGCAGACTGAAAGGCAAAGCAAAATGTAGACAACTCAATTTCTCTAAGTTTTTAATACAGAGCATAAGAGGAAAAAAATACTTTGTGATTGCATCATACATTCATTTTTATAATTTTAAAGATTACTTACTGAACATGTCCATAGGTCTTTTGCACATTAAACAAGGAAGACATTAGATACCCAACATTAATAAAATGAGATAACACAAAAGACATTTGTTCTGTAAATGAAGGAACATTTGCTGATATTGTTTCAGGGTCAGAGATATTAAGCTTTTGAAATTTAGCCAATTTCTGGAGAGCTTATCACACAAACCCTAAATAATTTCCCTTTTTGTTTGGGTCTGAGAGGCGTAGGGGTCCAAGATATGGCAGAACAGGAGTGTCTGGTTAAACTAAGCCATAAATTTTGCATGCAGCGTGCCTTGACAGCTTTTTTTAAACCTATTTTACTTATCTTCTTTGCTAGCCTTTTATTCTGCTGGACTCTCTTCATTAGTTGTCAAATTTCTAATCCTATTTTACACAGGCAGCTAGAGGCAAAACAGCAGACAGCAGCAGCAAAATTCATGGTTAACAAGTTTATAGCATGAAGCCCACAGTGGCCCAGTTGCACATAGGTTTTTCTGGCCTTGAGAGTGGGGCTTTCTTGTAGATTCATAGTGCTATTTTAAGCATTTTTGTGCAAGGGGATGTTAAAGGCAGAATAGACTTTTTCTGGAGGTGGTCCCTTACAAAGGAAAAAGTAAATGAATTAATAGAATTATCTTCCATACTTCAGTGATGCTAACAAACACACCTAGGTCTTATTCTAAGTCTTAACATTTTTATTTTATAATAAATTCATTGTTTTTTTCAATACTTGATCCTTTTGTACAAAACGTGATACAAAATCCTCTGTACTGCTGTTCCAAGTATTTTTATACAGAATACAAAAGTATATATTTGTTTTCCTGAGTTAGGTGCTCCTAAAAAAATTCCAATCATGTCCTATGGCGGTATTAAAATATTTCATCTTCTTGAATTTACGAGCAAACTATATATTCTCCTCCTGGCAGGCTGTCTGACCTACCTCATTCTTATCCATTTTGAAAAATACGCACTCTAGGCAGAATGTTCACAGTGATGTAATGTCTGTCTCTGAAAATACTATGCTTGGAGGTGGCATCCTTTGGAATGACCTATGAAAAATGTCAGCATCTATTACAAGCCACCTACCATATTTGAAAGAAATTTCCCCAAGTTTGTCTAAACTGCTTTGTGTAGAAGTTTTATGCTGCTGTTTTCCGTCATCATCTGTATTTTTTAAAATTGTTGACATATTTAATAAATAGGAATTCAATTCAGCCATCCTTGGACATTGAAATAGTTTATTTTTTCAAATGACAGTTATATCTGCAACTGGAAAACCTTCTCCACAACAGCCTTTCACTGCATCTGATATTCTGATATTCAAGGAGCTTCTTTAATGTATGAATATATAGGTTAGTCTCTTCTCCACTTTAATACTTGACATCTCTTTTAGAAGTATTAGAAAAGGTATAAATTGTATTGCTGATTTTTAGCATGCTAACAACTCTCAAATGAAACCTAAACTGAAATTCTGTTTAGGCTCTGTATTGCACATCCACTCTAATTTTTAATGTGAGACTGGGTTATGTGGTGATGTCAACACTGATACCCACTGTGTGCTATTGCTAAAGTAAATGTAGCTTTGCTAACAATGAGACATTAAAAAACTCAGCAAAAGTATGCCCTGAACCTAATCAGATAAGTTCTGACCTATCCCCTATGTCCTGCAGCTTGCCCTGCTTTACATCTTATCCTTTTATAAACAACAGCTTTTAAACTTTAACTTCAGTTGTTAATAACCTGAACTATGCTTGAACCAGCAGTTGAAGTTGCATATCGTATGACCTCTCCTTTGCACTAGCCAGCCACCCAAGGCAAAGAACTTGCAAGATGTCAGCCCTGATTACTTGCTGCAGTCATGTCAAGCAGATGTTTCATGAGGGTGAAAGTCTGAGAAATGTTACCAGTGCAATAAATTAATATCTTCTAAGGGTTATGTTTTACAGAAGTTATGTTCCATAGGAACCATAAAGCATAGCTGAACAGGTCAGTCAGCATGTATTTTTGTGCTGTAATCTGCAGCTGCAACTGTTTCTGTTCACTTTTTAGCACTCTTCAGTGTTGGTGTTCTATAAATCAGGCCGCAAGTTGACAAGGAGTGCACATGCAGCCTAGACTTTTATTACTTTTGTTACTATCCCTTTGGACAGCAAGTAAAATCTTCCTTGCAAGCCAGTCAGTGCATTGGGATACTCAAAGCACTGAAAGTAATGTATGAGGAACTAAAAAAATGCTGTTGGCTGCAAAGTCTACAGAAGGGAACTAGCTCATCTATCCCTTGAGTTGCACCAAGGATTAATATGGGCCAGTACACACATTTCTGAATGAATGATTCTTAAATTATTGGAAGTTTGTAAATCTCCCCCCACCCCCCACCCCTGCGATGATTTCCAAACAGGTAATAGGTCAAGGTTGAACTATTTTAGATAACTCCTCTTTTTTTGTTTGAAAACTCTGTGCAAAGTCAACAGAGCAATTTAAGGTGAAGCAAATCTGAAGTTACCTGGGAAAAGTGTTAAAATACATGTGAAAACTTAAAAAGATTGTGTTTTAAAGCCAGAATCTTTCCTGCTGATCTACAGGATTTTCTTCCTTCCCTGTCAACAGAAAAATGTTACCTACAAGAAGAACAAGTATATAAGTGATATAACACATTCCCAGTGTTCTACAATCAATTTCTATAGCATTATTAATTCAATTGTGTAGCATTTCATAAAAAAACACTAAGATATTTTAACATTTCTTTCAAAGGTTAACACAAGAAGTTCTAGTGGTGGGAGCATATTTTACCTACATTGTATTTGCTTATTTTTATAGGAAGGTGTCTTCAGTACATTTATCTGATTCTGAAGGAAGAACCCCCAGGAATTATTAAAAAATATGAAATTGAAAATTGTAAAAAAGTTAATACAATATTTTATATCTATACCATGAGTAAAAATTTCAAACATATCTGTTCTACTGAGCTAAGTCTCATAAAAAATGTATTGGAATTTGATTCTGCAAATGCTTATATTCCTTTGAAAATCAGACATAGAAGCATACTGGCCTGCAGGGCACGGCTTTGCTACTGTCACAGCCTTTCTGTTGCTCCACACTGTGAAAGTCAGCAGAAGTAAGCAGAAAGGCTACTGATAACCCTGCTGAGTAAACTGCATATAATCCTATGATTGCAACCAGAATGAACAGAAGTCCCAACTCTCTTGCTTTCTGTGCTTTGGGTGAATGTGCAACACTGAGGCCGATACATATGTGAGGGTTGCGTAGCACATAAAGATCATAACTGAGGTAGCTGCAATTGCAAAGCTTCAGTAGGCTTTATAGAAGACTTGACATGCATATTTTAAATACCTCTAAGAACATAAAGGAATGGAGGATGCAGCAGACAAGAATAATAATGTATATTTTACTCAAGCCAGACACATACACAGCTGGAGGTTTTTTCTTAATACAAATAGCAAAAATATAAGCCAACAAAGTAACTATCTGTGGTCTTATTAGACTTATTATCATTTTAGTGTTGCTACCTCCAAGTACTGAGGAAGCAATTTGCCATCCAGTTTGTAAAGGAAAGGATAATTTTGGATAATCACAAGACTCTGGCTTCTGGAGGAAAACTCTGAAAAGTGTGAAATCTGTGATAATATAAAGAGAATTTACAAAAATATATAATATGTAGATTTATTAGACTGGTATGGAATTCTTGCTAAGTGGCAGTAGACTCTCCTTGCATTGAACTGGTTTTGTTTCATTCCTAAGCAAACGGAGGTCTTGATAATCTCATCAAAGAGAGACCCAAAGCTGGCAAACATGACCAAGAAGAAATCTGAAAAGGCTGTCTTTATCTTTCACTGAGATGCTGTTTCATGACAGAACTGTTCAGAATGAAATGTCAGTAATGAGACTGTATGGAACACTGTTGACTACCAGGTTACAGAACAGGTCCTACAGCAGAGGGACTGTCATATCATCATGGGCATCACTCTTTTCCCATTGCTTTCTTTTGAAGAGTAAATTATTCAATTTTTTGTAGTGAGTTAAGGTTACTAGATAGTAACTTTTTAGGTAAAGTTGCTGAAAGTTCTTCAGTAGAGGAGATTGCAGTTGGAAAATGCATTTTCATGAAAATGAAGTGTTTTATAGAAATGTTAACACCAGCACAACCCTTTGAAGGGAAATAAAGGCAGTCAAAGCAACACCCCATGTTTTGACTTGATACTACTAAATGTTCCATTCAAAGAGTACAAAAGACATTGATTTATATTTCTAATAGTTACATTACATTAATATATATTACCTGTTTAATGTTAGTATATTGAAAAAGAAAATTAATTAACCAACAAGATGTAATTCAAGGAAGATTTTTTTTCCCCCTTATATCAGATAATAATAGTAAATCACATCCTATTTCTTTTACGGAAGTTCAAGGATCAGTGGATGTAACTAGTTCTCAGCATTGCTCAGTTTCAACACGAAATTTCTTATGACAAGGGAGAGTTTAATTGGGAAGGAGCTGGTCTAGATAGCCTACCAAATAGACTAATGGACTTTTTGCTGATTTATCCAGAAAGACTTAGTCCATAATTACTTTTTAGCTAAGAAATTGTTCATGCACATATCAGGAATACTTGGCTAATTGTATTTTCTGGTAAAGATTTTTGTTATATCATAGCATATTAAAAGGGAGGTACTCTTTGAAGTTGTCCATGATGCATGTTCAGTGGGAATTATATTTTTTGACATAAGTATTAGTTATAACTTGTTGTTTCCAAAACATAATTTGGTCCTCTTGTTCCAGAAGAGTGTGTGCTTATGTGCATATGGTGGGCATATGGCTGTGTCTATGAATATCTTTGAATTACTAAAATGATGTATGCTTTGAACTTTTCATCAGTTTAATTTTGTCTTTCATAAAGAATGTGTCAATTATAATTTCTTTTTAAGTGAGTGTTTAATTTGACTAATTGACAGCTGGCTATACTAATTGTGATTTGATCTGGTTTTTGTTCTGTCTTTAAAGGAACCAAGATCTCGATAACCTCATCAAAGTAAATCCAAGTTCTTTCACAAGTGATAAGGAGTAAGTCTTCAAAGTTTCTCAGGCCCTACTTTTCTAAGGCAGTGAGTAGTTTGTAACTGTGAGAATGTCAGGAAAGGTAATGTTGCAAATCTGTAAAAAGTTTATAGATTAATAAGTAGCATCCCTTATACTGAATGATGAGTATAACAGTACAGATTAACTAACTGACATGCGCGCTATCAGCTGAACAAGAAATATCTATGGCAAGCTTCCATACATGCCTTATATGCTTCCTCAACAAAATTATTAAAGAAATATTTTAATATCATTAGAGAAGGGGCATTAAACAAAATATTGCAGAACTCATGGATGATAAGTGTTGCCCCAACAGGGTGTAACAAAGCATTTCATTCAGCAAGGGCAGTGATCCATAAAGAACAGCTAGAACTTACATTTTCGAACAGCACATCAGTTCAGTGTGTTTCAGGCAAAGTATCTTGTGGTCCGTAAGCAGCCCTTCAGCATATGGAAAGGGAGGATCTGCCAGTGTACTGTGCTAGTAAGAGCTATGTAATATTTGTCACACCTAACACTGAAATTCTACAGATAACTTCAAGAATAATGTTCTAAACAGTAGCAGCACATAAATGTTGCTAACGTGATCATCTATTTTACAGTAGACAATCTCACATATATGTATACATACATACATATATATTTGTACACTTAGCACTGACCTGTAAGTTGAGTCTGATTTTTTTGCAAATTTTAATTCACAGAGAATTTATTAGGGTAGAGTCCAATACTTTGAGACACTACTGAATTTTAGGAGACATCCAAAGTTTTAAGACTAATAAGCCTATTATGGATTGAAGTAAGCAAGTTAGCAGCTTCACAGAGCTTAGTCTTTTCCTTTTGCTCCCTACTTCTACCTAAAGGGGATCAGGGTTTTTTATGTTAGTTAGAGTGCTTTTCATAGGTCATACCATTCTCTAATTTGCTAAACCATTTTAAAATAATTTTTAAAAAATCCAGAGGAAAAACTAACCACTAGTGTAATTGTATTTATGAAATTAAAAAAAAGTGTTTCCTTCTATGTAAACTTTGCGAGTCTTTAGATGCTTACTTTTTCAGTATAAGTACAGACATAATCAACGCTTTAAGTGTTAACTATGATGACACATGGAGGTAATTTCTTATCATTCCAAAAGCAAAAATATGTGGACATTTGGACATATTTTTAGGTGTTGTCTTAAGAAATAGAAGTTTCTTAGTTTAAATAAAAATATATTTTTTGCAAATTAATGATGCAAACAAGCATTAAACTGCTGGGAGCCTGTAAATGAATACTAAGTTCTTTGAAAGTTCATGTTTCTCCTTCACTGTCTTGACTGGCAAAGAACAGTCTTAAACTACTGCATTGATACAATTAAACAAAGCCTTTTTATTTTCTTGGCTGTACTAGATAATATTTTTTATTTAATTGTACAGAACTTTACCATGTTACTGAAAAACTGTAAACATATTTTCTTATTATGGTCAAACCCATAAGTATTTGCAAATTTTGAACATAAACTTAACTAATGATTTACTTTTTTCCCTTTAAATGTGTGCATAAATATATTTCTTTCTTTTACTACACTTTACCTCTTCCCAGATAGGGGGAATATTTTAACAGTTGTATTTGTTTGTTGTTTCAGAGGAAAAGACCTTGAGGATTTTACTGAAATAAATACTGCTGGTCAGAAAAATAAGAGGCAAG
This sequence comes from Haliaeetus leucocephalus, assembly GCF_000737465.1. Classification (NCBI taxonomy): domain Eukaryota; kingdom Metazoa; phylum Chordata; class Aves; order Accipitriformes; family Accipitridae; genus Haliaeetus; species Haliaeetus leucocephalus. Next base: position 271,097 of record NW_010972497.1, on the reverse strand, counting down.
GCTGTCATAATCTTTCCCTTATATATTTATAAAATGTTTGTAGTTGGTTGGATATTAGTATTAGTTCTGTTCTGTAAAGATCATTAGAGGAATCAAAACTAATATTTTTATTTCATTTAAACCATAGAATTTTAACTTTTTAAAATTCCGCATTGAATACAGGCTAGTAAATACAAATAATTCAGCATGGAAGAAATGCAGGTAGTACTTGACTTTATCTTATTGCAACTCTAAACAGTCAGCGCATGAAATGCTTCATCAAACTGAAAATTGTCCTTTAAATACAAAAGAAGAGTATCATAAATAAATTAAAAACCCCTCTTTTTTCTTATTATCATTATTCATTTTCAAATGAGAATCAATGTGGCCTTTTTTTCATCTTAAATAATTCCTCAATGGATAACATTTTTATTTTTAATTACAGGCCATTTATTATAAAATATTAATGTAAAATTATATTAATGTATTATATAGATGCCATATATTAATAAGTGCATTTATTATATAAAACCAGCTATTTCACAGCCAGTGATTTATGAGTTACTAGTATAAATGTGGTCATATGGTCCTAAAGATTGTATACAACCCTAGATAATAGTAGCTGCAACAGGAACCTGGGCTGGATGTAACGACACAGCAAATAACACACTTTGGCAGCCATTTCCATAGCTCATGGTGCTGGTGCCTGTACTGAATGAAATTATATTATCAAGTTAAAATGATAGAGCCATAGTCAGTTTAGAAGATGTAGGCAGGCCCATCACCTGTGGCATGGCAACACAATGCAACACAGCGGTCATAAATTGAAACAAGAGAGATTCAGACTGGATATAAGGAGGACTGTCCAGCAGTGGAGCAGGTTGCATGGAGAGTTGTGTCATCTCTGTCCTTGCAGTTTTTCAAGACCCAACTAGAAAAACCCCTGAGCAACCTGGTCTGACCTCAGAGCTGCTGCTGCTTTGACCAGGAGGTTGGACTAGAGATCTCCCGAGGTCCCTGAATTCCAGCCTGGATTATCCTACAATACTGTAATGAACTTAGCATTTTTGAGTAGTTTGTCATTCTTTTGTAGTGTCACACTGTAAAGAAACTGAAAAATATTGAAGTTTGAACTGATAACGCTTACTTCATAACTAACTAAACACTTATGACATGAAACAATTGTGATACATACTCAATGTAGTCAGGAATCTTCCTTGTGAGATGCATATAATTTTTTTCTCCTTCAACATAAGTAATTCAACTCATTTAATATGTTTAGGTTGAATAAAATAATTTGATTAATTCTGAGGTCTTTCTCACTCTCACAGAGCTGAGGACCTTGGTGATCACACTGAAGTAAAGTCTGCTGATGACCAAAATAAAAAGCGGTGAGACTCAATCCATAGTTCTCTAAAATTTAAAGAGCCAATATCAAGAGTTGTAGCTGTTTAGTGTGGTACTAGAAAATGTGAATTCCTTATACAAGCAAGCAGAACTTGCATAACTTGAGTAATATATCTGTATTATTTCTAAAATGTGCCTGATTAACCAAATATAACAATATAGCTGCATGTATTTTGATGACAAGCAATGACTCAAACCTAGTCTTGTAGTGAATGAAAATGCCTAGTGATAAGATTTTCATAAGTATTTTTGTGTTTATCTAGGTATTTTGTGAACTCAGCTGTTAGCATCTCAAAGAGTTATAAGTAAATGCATTCCTAGTTTAAAAGTTTCACTGCTACTAGGTTTCATTATTTGCAAAAACTAAGAACCATTTTGGTCAATTAAAGTGAAGTTAGTATTACGCTTTTAGGTACCATTCTGATGGTGTCTTTTTGAGTCTTCCATTTAGTTGTATATCTAAATGAAGAGGAAGAGCAACTATCTGTATACATAAGCAGTTTTGCTATTTTTTAATATAAAATATTTTTATCCTAGCAGTCCCACTTGACAGTCTGACCAGAGAAGCACACACTGAGTATCTACGGTGAATGAGTTTCTTTTTTAGTTCTGAAAGGGGGCCTGCCAGATTACCAGTCAAGCACAATAAAGGGTGCTGCTTCATGCAGCATGCTATGCATATAAAACAGTGACCAGCACTGAGCGAGGTTCATTTAGCAAAGCTTCAGACCTTGGCAAGCTCACTGAAATGAATCAAACTGCAGCCCAAACATCCAGAGTTAAGGCTTATAATCATCAAGTTGTTTCAGAATATAACCTTTGGCAGAACCAAACAAGAGCAGCCTTTGTCTGAGCTGTTTTGTAAAATCATCAAAAACATTATTAGCACTTATTCCTTAAATCCTATAATTTGTCTGACAAGGTTTATTTTTATGTTTTGTTGTATGTCATGTTTGTGGCAGGGAAAACTGCAGGAGACAGGGTTTTACTGGAATTGTAATCCTGCTTTTTGAAATAAGAGTCTACGTATCTGTTTAGCTGGTCATTTCAAATAAAAACGTAACTAGTATATATAAAAAAAGAAAATTTGGAACTAAAATACAGCAAAACCAAGAATAAAACACTATAGAATACTGCCAAGAAAATGCAGAATGCTATCAACCACTGAGACTTTACTGCACAGTTGAAAACCTCAGTGGGCACTTTGAGGAAACTAGAGTTCTGTTAAAGTTAGATGAAGTTTCTGATATGAATATATCTACGAGCATAAACTAGAGGACTTATAATTTTAGGTCAATGATTCCATTATTCTTCACAAGCAACAATTTAACAACAGTAAGAAAAAGATAAATTTCTTTTGCCTACTGTTTCTAGCTCAAGCTTCTACATTTATGTCTGTAAGTGTAACTAAAAGCTGTGTAGCTGAAAATTATTTCTAAAAAGTGTTTATTTTCTTGTTGTATGGTTTCTTTTTTTAGGATAACTGAGCAAGCATACGCAAATCCTTCAAGGGCTCCAAATAATCTCCCAGAAACAAACTACTCCAGTGAAAGAAAGACCAGGTACTGTGGACAATTAAATGAGCCATAACATCTAAAGTGCCATTTCTTGCAAAAAACTGAAGAGAAACCATCTTTATGCAAGAAATTTCAGGGATGTTTAGAAACCTTACACTGGTCTCTGGAATCACACCAGTGCCCTTCCAAACTCTGCTTCCAGGATCCCACCCACAGAAGCCCACAAAGCATAGCTGTAATGCACAGAGTGGGGAGCACGAGCCGTACCCTGTGTAGCTCTAGAGATGTAGCTGAGGCATGGAATTTAGGAGAGCAGTTAAACCAGAATTCTTATATAATCAATAGAGGAAAGGCTTCTCCTGCATGTTAGGTACACCATGCTCTCAGGGAGCTTATTTCTTTCCGAGGCTGTAAGGAAAACATTGCACTCTTCACTCAAGTGCCTTGTTAAGTTCCTAAAACTATATGGGATGAATCTCACTCATGTATCATCTCCTACACCAATCACTGAAACTGTAACATGGGTTTCTGACTTTTTGACCAGGTACAAACTTTTAAAAACCATTTATCTCGCAATACTCTTGCTCTAGCTGGATTCTGTCTCTACAAGCAAATGTATTGCAAATCTGAATAAAAAATGTGGTGTAGGGATATTTAATAGAACTAAATAAATACCAGGTCTATTGATAACAGGAAACTATTGAAACAAAAGAAACAATATTTTTTTCTTCACTGTCAAAATGTATTTTCAAGAAACATGACAACAAAAAATATAATATGTAATTCCTGAATGAAAGACCTTTTTGGACTAGGAAAACCTCTCTTCAGTACCAACCCACCCATCTATGTGGATTAATTAAATATTAATGTAGACGGGATTGCTCAAAGACATAGTCCTATACGTAAGGTGTTGTATTGCCGTATAGTGGTCGCGAACTGCCTGAATCAAGGCTGATGACTTGGAAGGGAGAGGAGAAATCTTCTAATAGGGAAATAGACTTACTAATAGGGAAAATAGCAGTCACGGTCTGGTACTTTATGGGAACTATGGCCAATGTCCCAATCCTTAAGTTTATGCACACTCAAGCCTTGGTGTGGGTATGACTGGGCACAGAGCCTTTGATCTCTCATTTTCTTACATTTGCTGTAGGAGGTTGGAGTGTGGTTGAAACTTGGGTATTCTAAAACTTCTGCATGGCCTTGAAGGCCAAGGCCATGAATTGGTGGAGAAGAAGAGAAAATCCAAACAGCATACAATTTTAAGACTCAAAATGAATATTCAACACAAAAATTAATTAGCATTTTGCAGCATTTTGCAGACATACAGTGTCTGAGGTGTAATGTTCTGATTATCTTTGAAAATTAACATAGAGTACAATAATACAAGAATGGCAGGGCAAAGAATGCGCTTCAATATGCAGTGCTAACTTACACTTGACAAAATGTATGCCCCCTACCTGAAGCTCTAATCCCAATTTAATTCATGAAAGCTTACTAAATGAATGGTCTTTGCAGGTTATTCTTTCAGGGTTTATGCAATAGGTTCTACAGAGTATTTATTGTTGAGTAGTTTGCTGTATAAACAAGTCACACAATAGCAAGTAAAGGAGTGGGTGATATGAACTGAAAGAAGGGACTTGATCAGATACGCAGTTCTCGGGCTGCATTGTGGCTCAGTTTTAACTTAGTGTCTTGTCAAGCTGTCAGACTATGCATTTATTTGAAAAGGTTCTGGGTTTCCTCACACTTTCAGTTGGCAAGACTAGAAACTGATGCTTCAGGAATATTTTTGCTGTAGCTTTGTGATTTTGTTCTATACAGTATAATATTTTTTTTTAAAGATGTGGTATTTATGTTTGTGTATTTCAACCGTAATACTCTAGCCAGTTATTAAAATCCAACGGATGCTGTTCTTTACACTAGGACACTTGAGGAAAGTATTTTTCTCTATACAATGTTCTGTAAGATAAACAGTGTTATTTTCAGGCATGCTACATCTAAATACCCACATTATGTTGAGTGTGCAATGCACAGTACTCACTTTGCCTTGATCTGAACCCTGATTTAACTAGATCATTTGAAGTGTCAACCTGACTCAGCACTAAGATCCTGCAGCTAAATACAATGCATCAAATGGAAGATTCGGGAAAAATAAGCTTAACAACAAAAAGAAGCACACACAGGCCCATACTTTACAGGAATAGACAAGTGATATTCCTATGCCACTTTTCACTATAGCAAGGGACTTTAGGCACCATCAACATACTCCAACCTGTGACATGTGTTGTGCACCTGCCTAGCTTGGTCAGGGCAAAAGTAGCCAGAAAAACTCTTTCAAAAGGTGATCACTTAGCTTCAGTCTGCTTTCCTACTTAGTTAGCTTACTTTCATCTTGCCTGAAATGTAAATGGAGCACTGGGTGTTCATTTGAGGAGATACTTTCTCTGTGGTGAGCAAACCCAGGTTTGCTACATTACTATTAAATAAAAGCATATTGCTATGTTCTATGAAACATAAGTAAAACATTTCTCATTTAAGCTTGTGCAATTTTAATACATTTCTGGTGTTGAATAGAAATCTAGTAAGATATATACACATTGTAAAAGGCAGGTATGTAGAAAAGTGTATCATCTGGGCTGTGTAACATGTTACATATGCATGTTACCAGTCTGTTATACTTTCCCTTAAAAAAAGACATGTTCTGCAGATACATATGATTATAAAAAATTGTTGCTAACATTGCTAAACATTATTCAAGAGCGATACGAAACATGTAATAAGCACCATATACCTTATGAATTTCTGGAGGAATAGGATAATTAAATCAGTTCAGAACTGTTCAAAACGTATAGCACATGACTTCTTCAGCTGTCACATACATGCTCATCCCTTCCATGCAAACAAAACTGACAGTTAAGTAACTAGAACTGGGACTGTTAAAAAAGGAAGATTTGACTTCCCTTATAGTTAAATTCAGTATATTCCTTCCTACTCTGCTAGAAGGAACAATACAGTTACTGTAGTAAACACATATCACACATTGAACAGCCTGTATTATAAAGACTCTCACTCTGCTTCCAGGGATATGTTGTAATTTTGTTTGGCTGTTTGACAGCTTTTCGAGGACTAGTGAAAGAAGGGGGAAAAAAGGAAAAAATGCAGTGTGTTACCATTTCCTGATATGTATCATTTAGGCTGGGATATCAGCACAGGCAAACCCAATACCATCATGTAGATTTTCTTCAATGAGCTTGTGGATTTCATTTTGAAATGTTGAAGAATCATTCAACAACAGCACACAGTCTAAAGACACTATATTTCTAGTTTATGCTTTTTTATTTGATATATTTTTCTTAATGGTTGTGAAAATACAGAAAAAGAACTCATCACCAAGTATGATGATTTTTTTAAAAGCTTGTTACATTAGTTTAATTTGCATATTATCATCACTGTAGTGAAGCCTTTAAAAATAAAAAGTACTGTTTAGTGATTGCTGTGCACTCACTGCTTCACAGCAAATCATCATATGATGCCTATGAAGAAAATATAACTGGAAATACTATCAAAACTGTTTACTCTACTTCTGATCGGTAAGTACACATTAATAACATTGTAGAGTATCAAAGGACACAGACATTTTGCATAAGCGTTCAAGTGTTCAGACAAAAGGGAGCCGTGGAAGTCACCATTAGGCTCGTCAGACAGCTTTTCATACAGAGCTCCCTTTCAGTGGGATCTTGCCATCAAATCATTACCACAGTTCAGCAGCCTAATATTACATTAGGCTTGTCACAGCTGACATTTTAAAATATCTATAGAAACAATAGCCAATGCCTTAAGTGATAGAGTTGGCTCTGCAAAATTTCCTTCCTTTGTGAGAATGGTGTCTGTAATGACCAACTTTATGTACAGCTGTGGAGGAATAGGTTCACATGACAATGCTGTTAAAAACTCTTATGTTTTCACACCAGTTAAGATATTCCCAAATATAAGGATATTTGCTCAATCAGTAATATCTTACCTCATGGGGAAAAAAAAAAAAACAACATACCCAATATTTTCAGTTCAGATAATTTGGACAGTCCCATTACTTGGAAATACCAAATCAGAAAAACTTGTATCCTTTCCAACATAACTATAAGGAACTCTGGGAATGATTAAGTATTAGTACAATAGTTTTACCATCGAGTAGAAAGGAGCAAGACCAGTTGATTTTGTAGTGCAAAACCAACACCAACAGTTGTACCTAGAGGAAGTACAGATTGATGTCACATAAGAATGCAAAAAAATCTGAGAAAATTGTTAAAAATACTGTTGTTATGAATACTAGGTAGGCTGTTCTATACATGTGTTCACTATAACTGCCATGAAGGTAGGACTTCTGTCTGCAGTGCAGAAAATTAAAAATGTTTTCAGGCACTTCTGCAACATAGAGGGGAATTCTTTTATCAGACTGATCAAATGACAGCAGTTTAAATTCAACTACCAATTTACTTTTGTGATTAAAACATTAAAATCATCACCCTCCACTTCATCCCCATTTAGTATACATGCTCCCAGACATTCAGCAGCTTAATACAGTCTCATTTACTGTTTGAAATCATTCAGTTCACCAGAGAAGAGCATTCTTTCTATCAAGGTATTTTTGCTACTTGACAATTATGCTCAGCAATTTGCCCATCACAGGAGCATGTATATTACACCTGTCAACTAGAATGGAGGGAATATAGACATGACATTTTTCCATTTATGGCCATTGTGCAGTATACAAATGTCTTTCCCACGTAGTGCACTAAGCTTATCAATTTTCTTGAGATTTCAATGGTAGCTCTTTTTCTGACAGCTGATGTTATATTATATACACAGGAGTATAATTGGAAAAGATATATGTACATACTGCAGGAAGCCCTTGGGTATAGATGCCAAAATGATCTTAGATGCCTTGCAAATTTGCTGTCACTCGACTTGCTTCAAGGTAAGAAGATTTCACCTGCTACTAAGAAATATAATTTGAATGTAATACCTGCATTATATTACACATACAATAAGCAAATATTTAGGCCTTAGGCCTTCTCCACCTGGGAGAAGAGGAAGGCTTGCACACTGGAGGAGAAGATTAATGTAGGAAATACTAGTCTCTGTCTCTCTCACCCCTAGATAATTCCTTCTTCTTTCTTTCCATCTCTCTCTCTCCCTGTCTCCCTCTTTTCCTCTATTCCTCTATTCTCCCTCTCCCTGCCTCTCCTCTCTTGAAACCACAAAGAAGATAAAGGATGCAGTGGAACGTACCCTGAATGTCCTACACATTTATAAGCTTTCATTAAACATGCTTCCAGTCTGATATAGTGAATTATATCCTACTTACACTTTCTTCAAACTGTAAAATTTCGTGCTATTTCTTTTTTTATGAGGTTTTGTAGATGTTCTTGATTAAGTGACATCTAAAACCATGACTTGTGCAGAAGCCACACTTAAAGGCATTAGTAAGAGGTATTTAAGCCATAGAGGTGAAATCATTTTACCCACTGGCATTAAAGATTTGGTTAAAATTTGGGTCTTATGGATAGTTTCTCCTGTAGGATAAAATAGTGTTGAAATTGGATATGTCTTTGCCTCAGTCTTATTTATTAAAAATTATGTAATTTTTTTTCCTGTTTCCAAGAAGAATGAAAGCACAGAAGACATTTTTTTTGCTTGTCATTCCAAAGGCTAAGCCTCAGCCTAAAACTCACTCTTAAACTTTTCTCAGGGTACACCTACCAGTGCTCAGTCCTCTGATCTGTTTTCTTTATGCCTCGTTTGTCTTAATTCTGCTTGCATCTCCACACATAGTTTGTTGTTCTAACAAACAACACTTGGCAAAATCATCACATTAGCATAGCTCATTTTTCTGCCCAGTATTGCATAGTTTTTACTTCTGCTTCTGACAGCAGTTCATTTACCTAGTTTACCTAGTTACTGCATGAAAAGTAACCCAAAGCAGAATACAGCAGTAAAGTTGTACTTAATGTGTAGGAAGTTACGTATGCTTTTTGTCTCACATGGACTTTGTGAGCTCTGTGAGCACTAGAATGCAATTTATTCCATGGAAATCACTATGTAATACCTCCTCAATACTATTATTGCAAGTAAATACAAGCTCTGGTTTGTTCCCATTCTTTTTAGATAGACCAACCCCCAGAGAGGAATGGGCTTTTTATGCAGTTAGAGTATTAACATGTAGGTATTGGCTGAACTATCTGTTAAATATTTAAGCTTATTTTTTAAATTACATTCTTTTTGCTACCTATTCCCAAGTGGGGATCTGTCTGGCCAGCAAAATTTAGCTTAAGTTTTGTGTAACTACACATTTATGAAAGCACTGGCAAAAAATTAAACAACTAATGTAGGTCTGTGGTTCATGCTTGTAGTTATGTATTTAGCTAAGTAGTGCAGTTTCTCATCATTAATATTCATTTAGCTCCTTACAAATACCCTATATCCATTAGAGATTTGCATGTAGCTGACAGCAGTATAAAGTCTTTGTTTCCTTGTAAAGTTATATACCAAAAGTTCAGTGAGTACATAATCCAAATTGTAGGTTTTTTCTCTGTATAAAAAATGCTAGCTAATCTTGATGAACAAAGTTTTGAAAACACGTCCATCCTTTTGCCGATTTATGCAAGGAAACATAAAATGAGTGAAAAGAGCAGACTCTTTTATTAGTACCTTAATACTAACAGCTTATGTAGAAAAGATATAGAAAAAACATAGTTCTGTAAAACTGGGGGGGGGGGTGGTGTGTGTGTCTCTAGTACTCTAACATGTTACACTTATCAACACTGAGTGCTCAGTTGCAATTTCATACTAGCCCTAGTGAGCATGTGTAACAAGGCAATTGCATATTGTCTGGATCCTGGATCTAATAATTCACACTGCCTTTAAATCCATGGTGTTGATAACACACAGTTTCTTTATTCATTTAGCTGCAAAGGGATGTTCTGGGTAAGACTGTTAATTTTTAATTTTAATAAAGACTTTCAGTCCAAATTTATCTGAATAGACAGCCATTGTGAAAATTATGGAAAGGCTTACAGCCTTTCTGGAATGGCTGTCAATTCAGTTACTGAATTGCACTGTAAAAGTAATGCTGATTTTTCACTTATCAGAGGATGAAATATCCAAAGAAACCAGAATTTGCTATTCTTTTATTCGATTGCAAAAGAGATGATGCGGGTGTCAAGATTCTGGTTTATAGATCGAATTACATTGCTCCTTGATCCACTGTAGGCTGTCCTTGTGATCTTGGGAAGTCAACCTCTGTGTGTATCTGTGTGTTTTCATATGCGAAACATGGGAGATGCTTCTGTCTCTCAAAAATTAGCTTATTAAGACATTTATGAAAGCAGTGTCCAGATTCTGCAATAATGGCAGACATAGTTAAGATAAAGTATCATAAAAGATTTTGAAATAAGCAGGTTTAGATTCTTTAAGACCTACTCCGAGTTGGATGATTAAGTCTGATCTTGCTTCCTGTACTCAATGAAGAAACAAAAGGATCTCAAAAGAGTGATTAATCTTATCTGAGAATAAATTTCTAAGCTAAGGCAGAGAAAGTACCCTTTGGAAATGTCTGGGTGTAGAAAGGGGTTGGTGAGTATAATAAGAACCTAGAGAAACAGTTGAGACTTAGATATCTGATTTTTAGATGTCTAAAGGTGAGCTCTTTAATTTACTGTTCATTAAAACTACTCTGTTTCAGAGTTCAGATTTGATGATATTGCAGTACTCATAACCTCAATTCTGGTCTGGCATTGCTTACTTCCTGAAAGACAGCATGCTGGGAATGAATATTAGAGAAGGGTTTAATTTTAATTTTTCTTGTTATTTTACTTGTGTGTTGAAGTGTGAAGTATGTAAAAGACCACTGGAAGATCTGAAAGCAGGAGACAGCATCTGGATTTACAGACAAACTGTGCATTGTGAGCCTTGCTATTCCAAAGTTAAAGGTAAGATTCAAGATGTATTTTACTGAACATCTGAAAAACAATGTAGAGAGCTTCATTCAAATAACTTCAGTATATTACAACACAGCTATTGCTTTTGCTCATTTCTGTATACTTAAACCTTTCCAAAGTATTTCATTCAGTAAGACTAGGTTGCCTAGGATGATATGCAACCGCAGGTTCCAGACACAATAATTATTCTGTACCTGTGAGGGAAATCTCTTAAGGTCTCATTGTAATCTGTAGAGTCCTACCTGTGTGGTCAATAGAGACACCTATAGCGAGGCAAGGGCATCTCGCCCTGAAAGTGACAAGAATAAATTGAAAGGCCATCTGAGAATCAGGTTGTTCTACTGAAAGGAGTAAGCCAGGGTTCAGAGGTATTTTCACATTATGTAGCCATTGTGAACAATAAAGAGAAAATACAAAATCTATTAAATCATAATGAAAATATTATACTGTGACTACCATTCTTACCTTTGTGAGGAGCACAGTGGTTAAACAAATGTGCAAGGCAGTGAAGAATGCAACTTTTGTTTTATTAATTTTTCTAGAAGTTGCTAGATTTTAAGTCTTCTCTGTTCACAGCAACTATCAATTCATAATACTATAAATCAGTACCTCTGTACCAAATAAAGACAAATGGAAATGTAGATTAAATGTTCTGATAAGCTGGTGTTCACCTATGTACTTCTGAGATAAGATCATGTTAACTACAATTATATTAATCAATTTGTTTTGTTAAAATACTTTATGGTATTATTCTACTGCAAAATTTGATGGAAAGAGTGAATTTTACAATTAATCAGATTATAAAATTAATAAGGCACTGTGACAATTATAAAACTGTAGAAAGACATACCAATGGTCTGTATATTAAGCATTATAAATTGACATATACTATTTCAGCAAATGACAAGATGGGACAGTCAGACTTCAGCAGACTTTCTAAAAAAATAAATTGATCTAAAATTTCCTTGTATGCCATTTAGAGAATACTGATTTTCTTGGCATATCTGATCAATCTTTTCTCTCTTGCAGAAAAATGGATCTACTAATTCTGACATACAGAAAGCATGACAAAGAAGTTCCACTAGTGTTTAGCTAAGTGTATTGGCCTGTTAATTCAAACTACTATGGGAAATGATTCATTTTTATTGCTAGGAACAAATAGTCTAAATGCAGTCCTACTGCATGGTTTCCAAAGGAATTAATTTCATGAGAATTTAGATGCCTTTTCATACACACATTTCAGGATACAAAACAAGATATTGTTCAATACATTCATCAGATCTGTGAAACTGCTAAACTGTATGCAAAACTAACAATAATTTATTGAAATTTTCTGAACAGCTAGACATACCTGCACATATGTTTTGAAGGGGCTATATTCTCTTTACTGAAAACACATCTCCTCAGGTATAAAGATCTGTTATCTTTGAATAGCATGAATGGGATTAATCTCATCAAAGATTAGTCATTTAAAAGTCAGCTATTCAGTTTAAACTACTATTTTCACACAGAGTGAGGTGGGTTCACTCTGCACCTTTGAGGAGAGAGATCAATCTCCAGAGGAAGATTCATCCCAAGTAACTTAAATGGTAACTTTAAGATGGAACAAAGAATCTTTGGAAAATGCATCTCTATTACTGCAGAGGGATTCTAGGCAAAAATCATTAGAGCATTTTAATTAACACTCCATGTTTGTAATTCTGGTAACTATTGTATTACCTTTTTTTTCCCCCAGAAGTGCACACTTAATAGTTGCCATGAATCATGAAATACATACTTTGCATGACATTATGTTGTTATATTTATCTTTCCTACTTTATTAAACTGACTAGTATCTAAACACCTTGGATGGATTCATCGTGCCTAAATTTAAACATCTATGTAGACATCTACTTCTAAGTTACTTGATCTATTCTGTCTTTACAGTCATATAGAGAAGTAGACATTTTTAGGAAGTGATTCAATTGGTCAGATTGCAAACATCTATTTTAGCATGATGTTAAGCATGCTCTGAATGTACGTATTACTTTCCATGGTTTGCAAAGGAACCTGCAGTGAATAGTTCAGGTTTCTAGTCATCTACATTAGGCCAGATGATAGATAAACTCCTTCCTTTGAGACTACAGTGAAAGCATTTTTTTTTCCTTTTGGACAGCATATGTGTATTAAAGTATACAAACTGAAAGAAGAGTTCATGCTTTGTTATAATATGTTTCCACAACACTCAATATTTACCTGTCATATTTGCCTAAAATAATAAACAGTTCAGTAGTTTACTGGACAAAAAAAGGTGTTGACTACTAGTCTCTGCCATGAGATGTTTTAGATCATGGTTATTCAGAACTGATTTTATTCCCTGACATCTCAGCTTAAAAGGACTTCCTGGATATGACCATGACAGAGTTAGAGTGGTCGGAGGCTGCAGGACCTGAGCAAGAGCTTAGAAAAGTGAAAAGTGCCAAAGCCATAGATTAATATTAGACTATTGAATGGCTGGCTGTCCCAGCCAAACTTGCTCTCCTCATCTGCACATTCAGTAGTGGAGACAGGAGGTATAGATGTCTGTGTAATTTAAACCATTGGGCCTGTAGCTGAATAATGATGTAATCTGTCTTGCCTGGCTTAAAAGATGTTCAGACTGATACGCAAAGGAGATGTGAAATAGTAGATAGTTTGTTTTGTTAGTTTTATGGAAATTTCTTATGAATTAATGGCAGTAGCTTTAATGAACCTGTTATTATAGATACTTTTCCTGGTATGTGTCTCTTGTTGATGACATATTCTAGTTAAACTATACTTGTTATTGCCCCGTGCTTCACCGGGAAACAATGAGACTTGCACAACAGGTGGAGAGACGTACTGGTGAAATTTTAATGTTTGGGTCACAAATTTGCTCCTGTTCAGAAGCCAACAGTTATTGCTAAGGCTCAGTTACAATGGAAGATGTTAGATGTTCACCTGAGCCAGCACATTAGAATCCAGGACTTCCTAGTGTTTGAGGGGATGAGAGGTTTTAGTTCACTCCACTAGAGACCAGGAGCAAACCCTGGATCCAAATATCTGCTAGTTAAATTCTCACTGACAGAGAAGTAGCAATAAGAAACAATAAATAATAATTCTGTGCTCCTTAATTCATCCTTGCTGAACAGCTCTGGTAATTTTGCCATGTGGTTTTTTGTTATTTTTTTATTATATATTGTAAGTTTGCTGAAAAGAAACACCGGGTTTGTGATGCTTGATATTTACCATATAAAAGCCAGCATGGCAGTACTCATTAAAAAAAATCATATTAACATCTCAATACCAATGTATCAAAACTTAATTGGTTTTTGTCCTTTTTGCATATCATTAGCATGTGGTGTTTTATTTGTCTTTGACTAGTGCTTCCATGAAACAATCCAAATGAACAGTTTGCTGGCAGCTGGTTTAATGAACATGTTATCTTCAATAATGCACTAAATTAGACTGAAAAGCTGTATTGAGAGATGATGTACTAAATTATGTGGGGTTTTGTGATTCATCAGGCCCATTTTTTCAGTGTGTAATGGATACTTTATTTTACAAAGCTGGGGCATAGCTCTACAGCGGGGAGAATCAAGCGATAAGAGGAAAGGAGTGAAATAATGCATATAATACATATTGATGCATTTAAATATGTAGATGGCTTCAAAGCTACTGGTATGTACAAGAACAAGGAATGTCACAAGAACAGCTTTGCTGTTTTAATATATTCTCTTGTATCCTGTGTAGGTTCTTATTGAATGCTCAGCCTGAGCATCCCCCCGCCCCAGCAGTGCTTGACACAAGGTGACAAATATCTGTAACATTTTCCTCTCGTTCTCTTCCTCTTGAAATAAGTATCTCTGTGAGTTTGACAAGACATGCTTTCCCTTACTCCTTGGTATGGAGATCCATGTCGTGCTGGGATAGTTTCATGTGTTCAGTTTATTTACTCAGAATATATATAGGTCAGAACTCTGCTACTCTGCTTGCCTTCCTTGATATTTTAACATAACCCTGTTGTTTAGAATGAAGTATCCACTTTCCAGGTTGGTTTTGCTTTCTGATCATACTTGCATGTTGCTCACTGTAGCTACTCTGTTAACACCAGGAGGTGGTTTTAGCTTCCAGTCAAGTTGGTATCAGGCTATGAGAGAGAAATGTAGCCTTCTTTTCTCCCTTCTGCTGCACTAAAACACCTCGTTTTTCTTCACAGACATCCTTCATTCCATAAAGACAAAGGGTAAAGACACTTAATACTTAGGTAGGTTTGACGTGCTGAAGTCTGAAATTGCTGACCAAAATAGCTCTGTTTAGCTGCTTAACGGATGCAGAATCACTGAGGTCTTAAACTCATGAGATATTTCTTTCTTTGAGTTTAAAGGCCTACTGTCCTGTTTTGTGCTTTGCTTGGTCTGAGCAACTCAGGTCTAATCTCCTACATCAATAAAACTGTGACTTAGAAACATTCCTTGCATTTCAGGGAGGAGAATCTGCAGATACTCTCAAAACATGTTTGGCACACACTTCTAAGATCAGACCTCCTCAAAAACCTCCTGATAACTACTGCCTTTTAAAATCATGGAGGTGGTGTTCTCCTCTTTGAACAGATCAATGGCCCAGAAAGTGGGAGGGCCAAGTTCAATTTCCACCCCAATGTACCTGTGTTTTAACCAAGTCGTGTAACACAGTGGAACAGGCTGGTGTGTGGAATAAACTAGATGTTCCCATTAATGTTTTTGCCAAGTTCCCCGACCTGTGCAGGGAGGATCCTTATGGCCCACAGGATAGCTGCACTGCCTGCACATTCACTATGTGCCTATTGGCCCCTCAGGAATGACTGCAGATTAGAAAATATAGAGACAGTCCTGGAGCAAAGACCAGGTCCCGGAGTTTCTCCATCTCATCTGAGTGGCCCAATCCATAATTAAAAGCAGTCTGAATGATTCTCTGTTTATCTCTGTGAATGCTGTGTTCCTTTCTAGCAACATTAGAGGAGTTGTCTGCACTCAAGATTTGGCTGGAGTAGGATGGTGAGGGAGTGGAATTTGGGGGCTTTTCATGTGAGACTGCTAGAAATGTCTTCATATGATGACCTCTTCTAAGCCTTAGTATCTTCTTTGCCTTTCCAGTCTCTGAGCTCTTTTGGACGGGAACTAATTCCTTCTCTTTGTGCAGTGCCCAGCACCGTACTGCCCTCTGGGTGGTACTGCTGCACCTGTGTAAGTGGCTCAAGAAAAATTCAGATTTCACCTCCCTTTCCAAGCAAGCTGCTTGTAAATGTACTATTTTTGTGGAGTTTTTGTAACTGTGTCAGTTATAAATTGACAGCTACAGTCTCATAGCCTGTGCCAAGACTTAAAACTGGTTGGTTTTGTCCTATTAGAGTCAATATCTGAGTATAATCATGCCAAAAGCACTTGTCTGAGTCTTGGCATTGCTGTGCAGTCATCAGACATCTGTTTAGGGAGCTTAGACAGCTATTGGGGTCAAAATAATGGGCAGCCAACATTTTAAAACTACCTACTCAGGAAAAAAAAAAAAAAAGAAAGAAAGAGAATCATTTCTGGAAAGAAAGTGCAAAGTTTTTCTGGCATTCAAGCCATTTTTCCTAATGGCGCAAAAAAATAGTGTTCACATGTCAAAATACCCCAAAGAAGCAGAAAAAGGAGAAAAGATTAAGAAACAGATGAAAGCATTATGCAAAGAAGCCAATTAAGGGCAAGTAGAGTCAGTGATTTTGAAAACCGGGGATAGGAATTTAAAAAGTAATAGTGTTGCCATAAATAATGGTGCCATTGAAATCAATAGTCAAACTTGACTGTAAGATGAATATTCCAGAAAACGTTGGTCTGTCTTTACATCTTCTGGTTCCTCTAGGGAGTTTGCACCCATGGAACTTTGAATTATGTTATCCCTGTATGTAGTTCAAACCTTGGAATTAAGAATGAGAATCCAGCTAACCATACTTGTAGCATTATAATCTCAAACAGTCAAATATTTAAAATACTAATATTTGGAAAATCTACAGAAGTATATGATTGATAATGCATTTGAACACTGCTTTTATCTGTTTATACAATTGATAATGCACTTGAACATTGCTTTTATCTGTTTACCGAAGTAACAGATAAGTAAAAGTAACAGTAAAGCCTTTTGTAGTAAAATACCAGTTTTCTCATGACCTAATTCTCCATGGGAGCAAGCGTACCATTTTTGACATGAATGACATCTGAGGAAAGCTGAAGGAGGAAAGCAAGGAAGGAGCACTATTTTTTCTGCCTCTTCTAGTGTAAGACATCCCAGATACTCAGAGGAGAGCACATGCTTTGAGAACTCCAGTTTCTGGTTTTTAACTCAGAGATCACCAGGACTGTTTAAAAACTCCCCTGCCTTCTAATTCAGAATCAGGATCTCCCTGGTAGGAACATAAATGAAACAGGGGAGTGGAGCTAACAGGGACTTTGCTTCTCATAATGGAATTGGAAAAAAACACAAGGAAAAGATCTAGCTAAGAAGAACATGCTCTTTTTGTAACACCACAATTCATACACCCTTCATCAATCCAGTGAGCATACTCGAGAAATGCCTTCGCTGCACCGCATTTCTTCTATTTCCAGAGTGCCTCAGAATGGGCTGATTGTATTGCAGCTCTCCCCCAGCCTTGGAGGTGTGTCTGGCACTGACTGTACACCTCCAGAATGGACAAAAGGGACCCAGAGGCAGAAAGATTGATAGATCCATCACTACCCCGACCCAGGAGACCTGGCATGGCAAGAAGAATGGCAAAGGTTTTTATGCTGGTCTAATGATCCGTTGCAGGAAAGATCTCAAGTACTCTGCAAGTTCTATAGTATATGAAAGAGAGGGTCTGGAAAACAAGTTTGGATTTAGGTTTTCTAACTGTACCTAAATTCACCTTTAGGTATCTTTGCCATTTATTGGATCCTTTGTGACTGAGTGGGTCATAGATAGTGCAAGGACAGGTTTTTGCATGCTAGGCTTTTTTTTTTTGATCCCATCTGATGGGAAAAAAGAAATCACAAAAATAAATTACATGGGCATTTCCGGATATTCGGCAAAGATTTTTGCTTGATCAAACTGAACTTGGATGAAAGTTCAGACACTTATTTTTTGAAACCATTCCCCATCTGAAAATTTAACACACCCACTTTGACACAAGAAAAACCTTCCAAGCAACTGCAAACTTTCCATGATCTTTTGACACAGTATCAGTGCCGCTCAGATGTGCCTTTCCAAAAAACATATTTACTGCTGGACTGAGGGGGTTTTGTAATATTTAATTTTTCTGAGATATGTCACATAACCAATGCTAAGCATATTGTTGCTTAGTTTTTTAACATGGTAACTTTTAAACCATTTTACAGTATCATAAAGCATTCAGTCTGTTGGCCTATACTTACTAAAATTTTACAAACTGTAAAAATCACTTAGTTATCCATATGATGGAGTTGCTAACATGGATAGTAATTTTTTTGCACTTTATTGCAAAGCTGCTGAATTTCTTCAATCTGCTTCTCCAACTATATGCAGATAGACAAAATTAAAGATGACAGAAGACAGAAAAAAAAAAAAAGGAGAAAAAAAGGACTAGAATTAGTTGAACCCTCCAGGATATTAATGTCATCATGAAATAAGGCATTTTTCCTGTGTCAGTGGCCACTGTTCCTTGAAGACAAATCAAGCTGAAATCTGGATTCTGGCAAAATGCGTGTCATGGATTTTTAGCCTCCTGGAGAGAAGCTGTACTTGTGTCATTATGATCTTCAGCATTTTACACTTAAACAGCTTATCTGCTGTTTCAAAACCTTTACTCTTAACATTATCAGCTCATTTATTAACAACCTTGAACTCCACATCTTCCCTCTACCTTCTCCTTCTTATTCATCAGCGATAAGGTTCTGTGAAGCAAATTATACTCTCCAATATACTTGTATGCTGGAGACAGTGCAAATGCTCAAGCTTCTTTGAAAGCATAATTAGTCTTTGTTTTTGATGAAGACTCATTAGAAAGAAGCAACCCATCCTGACTTGCAAGATTCAGGTTGTTGCTTTCTGTCTATAAGGAAAGGAAAGGAAGAGAAGGGAAGGGATTAATGCATTTGAAAGCCAGAGTGATTTGATATGGAACTGATGAGTCAAAATAAAATAACAAACCATTATATTAGAGCTGTCACGGATAGTTCTGTCTAGCTGGATCTACAAACTAGCAGACCCTAAGCTTAATGCACAGACAATATCTTTGGATACCATAAATGCTGGTTTTCTGGAGCAACGGGGGCTCACAGAAAATGATGCAGTTTTGAATTTGATCTATAGAAAATCCATTCTAATCATGATTACAATGTACTTCAGTTTAATATTAAATCAATAAGGAAAAAGCCAGAAAGAATCATGGTAGTTTAAAAAAGGAAACCATATAATAAAGAGAAAGTCAATTAGCAGGAAATTAGCAACAGCTAGGGAGTCAAAATGTTTGCAGGAGACATTGAGAATAAAGAATCTGTGCTATAACTCTGGGAAAATGTCTAATTGCTCAAACATTTTAGGGCAAATTTATAAATTTAACAATAACAAATTGCTAGGACCAGGTAGTATCTATGCAAAAACTCTACAGGAGCTCAAGTGTGACATTGTTGAACTTCTCACAGACATTTACCCCATCATTCAAAGCAGGCTTGGTGCCAAACAAATCGGAAGCATCAGCTGGGACATCAGTCTTGAAAATACATGAAAGCTGCTCTGGGGAACCACATTTCAGTTAGTCTGATTGTCTATCAAACCAATTTGTACAAATTATAATAAATAACAGAATATAGAGGCATCTGGATATGTACGATACATTGGAGGAGAGTCCATAGAGCTTTTTTAAAGCAAGGTATACTCGTGATATATGAGTGTTTCTGAAGGAGCCAATATGCTTTTGTTTAAGCCGATTTCTTTAAATGAGTATATTTGGATTTACAAGAATTTTTTGTCAGAGTCTTTCCCTAAGCTATCATGACATATGAAAACATGGAGTATTAATAGAAAGGAAACAATGGGTTAGAAAATTCAGTTTTCATTATGGAGGGAGACAGGAAACAATGGGAGGTTCAGCCTGACTTCTGTGGGGGCAAGGCTATATAAATTAGGGCTTGTCAGCTTGGAAGAGAAGTAACTGAGTTTTCTATAGTCATGAATGACAAAGAGAAGCTGAATAGAGAATGATTAATCATTCTGTCTTTCTCAGAAAACCAGAACTAAGGGACACCCAATTAAATTACTAGGCAGCAGATTTAAAGCAGATAATAGGAAGTAGTTTTTCTTACAATACATAATTAAATTGCAGTGCTAATTGCCACAGGGTGTTGCAGAGTCCTAATGTTTAAATGGTTTAAAAATGGGGCTTAGCAAATGTAATATTATTACACAGGTAGTTATCAAAAATAAACGGTCCAGATGTCCCGATTCGGCAACTTCTGAAAGCTGGAGAAAATCCCTCTGTATTTTTCTTGTTTCTGAGATATTTTCCTTACAAAGCTACCACCAGCCTTTGTTAAAGACAGAATACTGGATTAGATGGTGGACTTCTGCTGGCATGGTAGTGGCTCTATTTTTATAAAACTACTTTCACAGTCATTTTTCAGACTGGAACTGCACTTTAAAATAACCTCCCCAGACTTGGAGTTTACTGTCCGTGCTCTGACCTTATTGTAAAACATCTTTTGTATAGCCCAGACTGGATTACTGCAATTAATTCTTTACTGGCTTGCCTGAAAGGCAGGTCCTGCCTGCAGCTATTGCAGCATAAAGCAACAGGCTTATTATCAGAGAAGAGCAGATGGGATTTGTAGACTTCCTGCTTCTTTGTTCTCTGCATTGGGAGCCTATCAGTAACTATACTGATTCAAAAATTTCTACTATAGGATACCATGTAAGCAGCATCCTATAGTAGATCTCTACTGATTTAGGGCATATAATTTCTCAGGTCCAGGAATAACAGGTTCCATGGGCACATTAGGATGTTTGGGGTCAGTGTTAAACACATTTTATCAATGCCTTAAAAAAAGAAATGGAACCATCAAGTCTTCATTGTGGTTTGTAAAGAGCTTATGAAGTTCTGAGTTGATCAAACTCATCAGCTAGCGTTGGAATATCAAATGGAGCTCATTAACAATTTATTAGTAACATCAATATTGGGAGGAAAATAATTTGTGTTTAAAAAATGAAGCAATTAGGTCAAATATTTTAATGACTAAGAAGTTCAAACCATCTTTGCAGAAGACTAGCAGGCCAGCATGAAGACCATGAGACAGTGTGTTCATGAACACACATTTTACCTGCCAGCACCTCTACGTGAACCTACGCTGTCAGTGAAATTACATGTTAGTGAAATTAGATGTACATTTAAAATACAGCAACAAATACAACACAGCGAAATGCATTTTTACGCTTTACTAGATCCACCTGTCCAGGAAATGCCTGGAAAAAGACAGGGTCTCTCACACTGACTGTGAGCATGGTGTGAAGTGTGCACAAGTTTAAGCTGTTTTCTACCCATACTGCTGGATGGAAATCAGGCTCAAAGCAGTCTCGCTCAAGGAAGAGCCAACCTTCTGGACCATTTTCTTGGGGATGAGATGTAATGAGCCTGATCCTGCCTGTGATCAATTCATCCGAACTGCCAGGAAGAACTTTTGTACCCATGCTAGGGCACTACACTCAGTCCTAAGCTTTTTCTCCTCAGGAACTCAGTTCTGAAACAAGTGTCTGCATGCAACATTTGGGTAGGTGGCACAAACAGTAGATGGCAGCTGAAAATTTGCAACTACTTTTACTCATAACTGAGGACAAGCATTTCCATGGCGACTCTTAAGATCCTGCGCCATGATGCTACATGCTCTAGCGTGTCTCCAAAAGCATCTCCTGATGTATCTCCAAACTGTTACCTGCGTTCGTTAGATTTTTTTTTTTAACAATGCAATATCCTGACCACACTGTCACGTTCCTGTTCTGGCAATTGAAAAAAATCAGATACCCGTTTCCTGTTTTTTTGCTGGCCCACTAAGTAACTTTGCTTGCCTGGTTCAAAGACAAAAAGTAATTCCTCCATTTTGAATCTCTTTTGAGTATTTCCTCTCCCTCACTGCATCATCCAGCACTGATATTATCATAAACTTCTTCTTGGCTTTTTTCATTGTATATTACTGCTGTCTAATAAACTCGATATTACATACACTGCTAATTATCTTTTTTAGCACTTTACAGTCTTACTGGATTAGCATATGCGTTTCTAAGAATTAAGGCTAGTACCATTATTAGCGATAAGAACCTGAGAGATATGCCTTTTTCTGGGGCTAAACATGTAGAAACTCAATTCTTCTTTTACTTACGGGAATAAAGACTACAGCTATATGTAGTAGTGAAAACTGGATTATGTTACTCACTCTGATGACGCCTGGCAGAACTGGGGCCAGATGGTTTTTACACTCTCATTTTTCCACTTCTTTCTTCCAAAGGGACAGAGGACACCAAACCAAAGTTTTGGATTAAGCCCTATCTGGTTGCAATGTAGTATACTGGGGGCTGTACTTGCTCTCTTCTTTGATAAAAGTTACGTTATCTGGAAGCCAATGCTTTGTGCCCTGCTCTATCTTCCTTTCCAGTCATTCCTGTAGTTCCAGTTGTTATTATTTGCACTGTAAGAGTGCCTAAAAGACTGACAAACATTAGTGCCATTGTCCCGTGCACGTGCAGAAGAAAGTTTTCAGCCTATAAACAAAAGAGAGAAAACTGTGACAGGCTGGATGATTTCAAAGTTGACTTATGCCCTGAACGGAGAATTAGCGTCCGTTCCTCCTTACCTAGGAAACCTGAGACAGCGACGCGGCACCGTGGAGGCAGTGGTGGCTGTTACGGCTACTACTCTGCCCGAAGCTGATGCTCAAGAATTGGGTAGCGACCGACTGACAGCTATTATTAGCAGGGGCTGAGCAACTTCCATGCTTCCTGGAGATTTGTTCTCCATTTCATATCAGAGCTTTAGGAGACTTCAGGACAGTAACTCGGGAGGTTGTCCCCTGCAGCTGCAGCTGGGGGCAATGAACCCGGTGAGGGCTGTGTGATGGCTGGGCTACCTTGGGCAACACTGAATCTCTGCTCACCTGCTAGGTGGGAGGAAGGGACACAAGCTATGGTTCCTTCCAGTACTGGGTAATGAAGGACAACGTAAAACGCTACCATGAGCGAGCATCGTTCATCCCTCTCTCAAAGACTGGAACGTTACAAACCCATCTACGTATCTGGACTGTGTTAAAAAAGTCATTTCGATGCGAGGGCATCTTTCACCTCAGGGGTTCCCCTATCCATCAGCAATGAAGTAAGTAGTTATGCGGGTTTCTGCTGTGCCGGGTTCAGCATTCCTGCTTCACCAGCAACGCACCTTCAAGAATACGCTGCCTTCCTCGCCGTGAATCCAAACTCCTAGAATCAGCACGTTTCTAACCCACAAATGCCTGCTTCGGGCTGAATTCGTTCCTTTCAAACCCAACAAAGCCTGTATTCGTGATTCCCATTCCCATCACACTTTCGATCTGCATAATTACAACCCTGACACCACCAGGCTCTAATTACGCGGCTCACCAGAGGAGCGGCGTCCTGGGCCACATCCAGCCCGCGGGTGGGGTTGGGGGGGGGGAAGCACCTTTGTTTCCAGACCCGCGCTGAGGCGGCCCCGCCGCCCCCGGGGG
>NW_010972497.1:143484-247105 GCF_000737465.1 Haliaeetus leucocephalus | reverse complement strand
GCCCGGCTGTGCCCCCCCCGGCCCCGGCGGCCCCCGCCGCCTCCCGCAGCGCCCGCCCCGCGGGTGCTGCCCGGGCTCTCGCTAGCCTTAGCCCCCCCACATCCATTTGATCTCGTTCTGCTTAAACCTCAACCTGCCTTTTTTTCCTCCCCCAAAACGTGCCACCGGTGCGGTTAACCCGAGCGGCGGAGGGGGGCCGTGTCCGGGCTGGCGTTCCGGTGGGGGCTTTGCCCCCCGGTCTCGCCCGCGCCCTCGGCGGGAGACCTGTGCTCGTGGTCCCCGCTGGGGACGGTGGTCCGTCTTTCATGTCAGGTCTCAGCCTAGTTTCGGCCTCCTCTTTACATAAGGAATTAAAAATAGCGGAATCGTTCCGGCAAAGCCGTTATCCGAGCAGCGCTGCCTCCCCATCCTAAAATCTGTGCCCAATTGTCTCCCGTCTTCAGGGATTTGGGAGGGCTTTTGTCTTTTAGACATTGATCTAAATGCTTGGCTGTGTATCTTCAGCGCCTGTGTAGCTCCAGAAGGCACGGCTGGGCGCCGGTAAATTGAATTAAAAGCAGAAATGAATAGCGAATGAATATAGTGGAAAATAAAATCGACCTAGAGGAATGATAACGCTCACTTAAAAACAAAGAGAAGGGGAAATTAGGCTAGGGAGGTAAATAAATGAATAAGTAAGCCTGGTGCCTCAAAACTTGTCTCAGCAACGTGGACAAACGTAGGGACACCGCTGGAATACTATGGAAGCCGTTGGCTGCGTGACCATGTTAAACATAATTGATGCTCAGTTGTCTTAAAGTGTCAGTAATAAAAAATGTATTATTTATATTTAAATAACTCTTAAGTACCTGCCAAAGTTTCAGTGTGGTTTTTTTATGTGGCTAGCTTTTAAATCGAGCTGAGGTTTTACATCAGCTAAGAATAAAATACGGTATAATGCAGCTGAGATGCATGTAAACATCCTTATTTTTGGTAGCAGAGAAAGGATTTAAAAATTAATCCATATATCCTAAATATGTCTTGAATGATGGTTGTGTGTACTTCGTGGCATAAAAAAATACCATGCTGCAGTCTGAAAATTGCTTTTGAGAATCATCCACAAATTGTATGGAAATTTTTGTCAGTGTTGTTTCATTGTGTGTACCATTAGTCTGCGCAGGGCTGTTTTGAGGTCGTTGATCCTGACTTGAATCAAATTTTACCTCGGTCCTAACCTCTTAACTTTCCTTCACGTTAAGGAATATTGAATTTGTTTGATCCTGTCCTGTTAAACAAAATGTTTTCCCTGTTTATATTTCAGTGCAATACAAAGTCAGTCTTTTTTGATGTGCCTCAGTAGAGTTTCCTATTTGATTTGCCCCCTGGAAGCAATCCTAAATGCTTTTGGGGGGCCAAAACTTACCTTCATGACACACACATATGTGTCTGCAGGAAGAATTTGGTGACAGGGGTTTGTTAACAAATTTATCCCACTAAGAGTGAGTTGTTTTAGCTGTTGAATGTTTTTAGTTCAAGGCTAAATCTCCCTCATTGTCCATGAAAGGTCAGCTGTGTGATGCCAGCTGCTTGGGGCTTTTTTGTAATGTCAGTCTTGAAAGCAAACTGCTATCTGGAAAGCCAAAGACCAATGTGTATCCTAGTTGTTGATTAGTAATTTTAGGCCTTAAATACCTTTGTTTTTTTTTTTTTTTAACTGCAGTTACAAAAAAACATAGAAAAATTAGCATCGTTGCAGACAAGTCAAACCTCTTTTTGCTGTTCAGCTTTTTACACAAACGTCTGATCATCAGTCAGATACTTAGCTTCTGAAGCACTTCTGCAGGTTAACAGGAAAGCTGAAAGCTTTTTTTTTTTCATTTTCATTTTTTTCCAGTGTCATTTTTTAAATGTGTAGCCAGGCACCCCAGGAAGTCAGGGGAAATGAGTCCTCTCCTCAGAGAAATTCAATAGTTCATCTCTGCTGGGATTGCCAAGAGAGATAGCAATCGCAGCGAGGATATTTATTCCTTGTGAGCTGGATAGAGAGTGCTGATTGACTTCAAAGGAAAAAAAAAAACCAACATAGAGCAGACATGGGAGAACAGTTGCTCTCGGGGGACTTGGGTAGCTGTTGAGCCAGAGCCCTGAAGGTGGAAGGCTGCTACCTGTTAGCGGTCCCCTGAGGAGCTCAGTTTTTTTTTTTTTTTTTTTTATCTTGGTCTTGCCTTTTGCATCCGCTGTGTGCAGGCCAGATTCTTTTGCAGCCCATGGAGTGTTTTGCTGGTGCCTGAGAATCTGCCTCTGACTATCTGCGTGGATCAGACGTGGTCAGGCCAGAGAGCCACGAGCCATCTCCCGCGGCCCGGAATAGCTCCCTTCCCTTCCCTTCCCGGGAGATTTGCAGTCTGCCAGGTGAACCGGCGTCTGCTGGTGTACGCTAATCTGCAAGGGCGACGGCAGCAACGCAGGTCCCAGCTTCAAGAATTTCCCCATGAAATCTGCTTTGATACCTGGCTTCCTAATGTGCTGGACCATCTGATTAGCTGCCTGCTCTTGTCTAACGCGTATACACTAGCTTGTCTTGCCTATTTCTTTTTTTCCTGCTGGAATTGAATATTGAAATTGGATTTTCATTGTTTCTCAGTACATGTTTTCTAATCTTTGAAAATCTGACTTGTACAACATCGGGTTCATCTGGGAGAAGATACTGTGTATGAAAATTAAATTATAATCGGCGCTCTGACAAGCGGATTAAATTGTTATAGGTAAAAGAGTGAAATAAACAACAGTGAAATTGTGATTTAAATGTAAAATCAAATACTGAAATTATCTGATCTCCACTAAAGATAAATATAAAAGGGAAAACTGGTAGGACCTTTGGTGTGTGTACAGCACCTAATGCATTTGGACTTTGGACAGTGCTGAAATTCAGACAGTGGTAATGACGAGATGGAAGTTTTTTATGAGAAATCTACTTGAACTTTGTTTTGATGTGCCAGACCTGTAAAGTTCATATTTCGCCACCTACTCTTCTGAGGAGGGAAGAAAACTAAAGTAAACTCTTCTACTTCAGCATATGTTTTGTTATTAGATATCATATTGCAAGGCTTTGCACTGTTATAAATTATTAGTGGGCAGGAAAGTGAGAATACAAAAGTAAACTTTGAAGTATTGCATATCTTGCTGATATTTGTGTGTATTTTGGTTAAGGTTGTACGTCTTGCCTACCAAGACTCTCACTTCTCAAGAGAAATCACTGAGTCCTCTGCAGTGGTGCAGGCGTGTTCTGGATCATCCAAGTCCTGAGATAGAGGCTGCAAAACGTTCCCTATGCTTTAGGTTGGAACAAGGTAATCCTATTCTTTGAATTTCTTCACTAGTAAGTTGGCGTTTTTGGTCTGGCATTTCACTCGTGTTTGGTGTTTTTCACAATTTAGCAAGCTTTACAAATGGCAGACTTGCAGTTTTTTTCCTATGTATGCAAGTCTTCCTTCACTACATAAATGCTAACAGTTGTTTGATTTTTTTTTTTTATTTTCTTTTCTGATCATGCAGTTCTTCAAGTGTTCTCCTCCTTTGCTATCCCTTTCTTCCCCTGCATAACTTGTGTCTTTTAAACTTCACAGTTTTCATCCATTGCTTAAAATAGTGGACATCTTGGCAAGAAAACTTTGATGCTAACTTTTCAAATCTCAAGAGGTACCAATAGTAAACAGTGGTTTTGGTTTTTTGTAAAACCGGTGCTGTAAATTTTTAAAGGCATATTTGTCCACATCTAAGGTAGTATCAGGACTTTGCTAAGTATAGGACAGACCAAGAAAAGCTGTAACTTGACTGCTAGTGCTACTTTGGTGGGCTCTTGGTAGTCTCAAGTACTGGGATCAATCTGGTGGCTGTTCGGTGCCATTATTTTTACTTTTTTACCATCTGGGGTCCCATTAAGATTGTAGTAAGTGTTGAAGAAAGTGATTAAGGTGTGATATTATCTTCAGGTTTATAACTTACTTGGAAAGAAGCAGCAAATGAACAATATAGGAAGACGACAGGAGAAGGAAATAAAGCTAATGACAATATGAGCATATGGTTGTACAGCTGTCATTAAGAGAGGTTGAGCATGCTCTTCTATGCTTTGGAGGATATGGGTAGCTGTGGATTAGTCTTATCCAAAATCAGGCATTTAACTGAATCAGTCTCTGAAGGCATCTGTCTCTTTGCATTCACTATAAGAGATCCTACAATATTATTGTCCTAGCAATGTTTAGTTGAGCTCATTTGCCTGCAGTTCGGTGGGCTGAACTGTGGTGCCTATGTTGGTAATCATCCCACCCAGCTTTAGGGTGGAATTTGGCTCGTGATTTGGCTGCTGGAGTTGGGGTGTCTGCAGTGTGAGCTGGGTGTCCGTGCTTGGCAGTCAATGGGAGTTTTGTCCGTCGAGTCGGAGGAATCTGGGGAGCTGCCCAGATGATGCGGTGTAGGTGTTGGCCTTGGGACGAAGTCAGTAGCTCTCCTGAGCCCACTGACAGTAACGGGCGCTTGGCCCTCAGCGCCCACCTGGCGACCTGAAGGTATGTATGTCTGCGTGGCGTAGGACGTCCCGGTTGGGAGCTGAGTCCCCGTGTAGAAGCTCCATTTAGATTGTCCCACACAGGCTTCTAGTGCCATTTGAGACGGCCTCGGTTACCCTGGCTGACCTCCAGCTTCCACTCAGGATGGGGACAGACCTTCCGCAGGTCCTGTGCCTTACCTCCCGTTCCTTTGATGGTATCTTGGCCTCCCAAGGACCTCCCAGGTGGCCCAACACATCTAGGTATGGGCAACTGAATGAGGTCCATAATGTGCCTGTGGAAACAAGCCAGAAGAGTCTGTGACCTCTTTTTCCCCTTACAAGGTATTATTTAAATTTAATAGGCAATAAAGACACTAGAAAAGCACGTTTATCGTTTCAAATGTAAGTCACTCTATGGTTATCGGTTCAATCTCTCTCTGTGTAGAAGTCGCAGCGAGTGATATATGTCACGTAAGGTTACGTTGAGTTGCTTTGATCCATATGTTCTAGTCATGGTGATGGGTTCACGAATTTCCTGGGCTCTGAAAAAAGTTTCTGAGAAATTATATGCCATGTATAAAACCCATTATGGGAGCAGTATGTTCAAGGAGGGAATGGACTCGAGTTTCTGCTGCAGCAGTTCTATGCTAAAATTGTTTTAATTAATAATTCAGTCAGACTTGATTAATGCTCATATTTCTAAAGATTTTATCACCTATACCTTTACAAATAATACGTAATAAGCAAATGCCATGTTTCTTACCCTCACTTTGTAGAAGGTGGTTTCACGGTATTTATTTCTTCTTCAGTTTTGAAACCAGATGTGAGATTGTGGTAAGTATCTAATAATTCTGTTTTAAAGTACAACAAATTTCTGTAATTTGACTTTCCTGTTTTTTGTTTTGCAGTGCACTCTTATCAGTAAGTACATGTGTATAAATATGTACACAGAATTTTATCCTAATTTTAAAAGTGACTCAGTAAGAATGGCATTCTTCTTTTCTGGTACTGAAGTTTCAAACTTTGTACTTGTAAGTTGAACAGTGTTTTCCCCTTTTAGCCATATGCTTTGAAAGGGCATTTTAGAGGGATTTTTGAAATCTCATTGTGCCTCTTCTGTTTGGCACTGAGTCAACAGTAACACTAATGTACTTGAGAATTATTAAATGTGCAGTCAAAAAACTTTTATAATGTACCAGACTGTGATTTCTGAAACGGCTTATAGGTAGAATTCGTTTTGTCCATGGTGCATTAGCCAAAAATTAATCCACTTTAGATTGTCATAGCTCTTTAGGCACTATAGTGTGCATTGAAATAAAAAGCAGTAAAAATTGATTTTTGCCTGCAAAGTCAGCATATCTGAGGAAGTGCACACAGAGAGAGGAGCTGTGAGCCAAAAGAAGTAAAATTTCACCAGGCTGTTTTTCTGAGTTCTAACTAATTCCTGTTGTCTTCTTATGATTTTTCAATCTGTGCTCATTTATTCCTGCTCATGTAATTTTTCCATATTACATTATATCCTGATTTTCGTAAAAGTTTTCATTTGTTGTTTGAAACATCCCAGCATTAGGATAGCTCAAAAGAAGGCTAAAGGTCTTGTGAGAGACTTCTGCCAAAGCGATTCTAGGCGATTAAATAATACAGGCTGGAGAGTTACTTGGATGATGCTAGTTAACTTTTCACCTTGTTGCGCTCACCAGCCTGTTTCGTTTCTGATGAAAATGTTTGGTTTAAGTATTTCATGGTGGAAGTAAGATTTCATCTTGGCATAAATAAGGGTGTAAGCACAGTGGTGGTCTCTAGCACGTTGTTCTGCTGTGAAGCACTTTGAGAACTTGGACAAGCTTCTCAATGTTCCTCTGGTCTACCACTAAGTAGGTAAAGCTTATATCTAGTTTATAATGAACTAGGCTTGTTAAAAGCCCTGTTTCTGTGGATTAAGTATGCTAGCTTTAAGAAGGATGAAAGTTAAATGTAACCTCCTATGATAAGATGTCTGCTTAGCTTTTTCCTGTTTTCCATGAGCAATTCTAGTGTTGAGGTAGTATTTGTGGTTTGTTTTTGTTTTTTTAATCTGTGACCTGACCTGGACCAATTCTTTCTTTTTCCTCTTCTTCAATCATCTTTTGTTTGAAACCTTTCTAGTTTGCTTTGTTAACAGCAGTTCTCTGTCTACTGTAGGGTCAGCTCCCTCTCCCTTTGTTTTTTAATATTGCTGTCTATTTTAGTTCTTTAGATTCATTCAAATCAACAGGGCCACATCACAGTCTTAATGGTGTGGTAGAGCTTCTTCTGTATTTTCTTGGTAATACTGGGAGATGTTGGGACATGTCAGTATTAAGCCCAGCGAGCAGAAAGATGGTGATGTATAAGCTTCCTAGCTGGTGCAGAAGGGTATAACTCCTCCGAAATTGATGAGAAGGTGTTGATTGACACCCTGGCTGTAGATACCTGATATAGCTTCACTTCTGTAAAATGCTGTGGAGTGGGTGGGTGGATAAACTGCGGAGTTAAGAGGCTTAGTGAGGAGTCGGTCTGTAGGAGCTCAGCTTTTATGCAGGCCTTCAAAGCATATCTCATCCAATTCAGCCTTCCAGACAGAAAACTCCTCTTTCCTGGAGAATATGAAGTATTGGCTAGATTCAGAGTTTGGCTTTGAGTTCTTACTCAGAAATACTGCTTCAGATGTTTAAAAAGAGTAGGCAACAGAAGTCTGTAGGTTTTGCAGTTGGCTGCAGTAATTTATAGTCTTAAGATTAAACTCTGCTTCATTTCTTAAAATGAGTAATGTGCTTCGGGATGAATGCTGTTATGTCATCAGTGGACAATAAGGTATGTTGTGAAACAGAACCATTGTAGTTTCTCTCCAATTGCTTATGATTTCACAAACCCCAGGAATCTCATCAGTGAAATTTTAGCTTTTATTGTACTGGATCCCAGTGTCACATGTCAGTTAAGTTTGATATCCAAACATATAACATATCCAGAAGAAAAACTAGGGGGGGAGATTTAATTTGACAGTACTACATTCTTTTTACCTGTTTAAAAAAAAAAAAAAAAAAATCTTACAGCTAAAAGGGCCCCAGAAAGTTTTACCTGGATGTGAAACTTGTTACACAGAAAGAGGTAAGGTTCTGTCCCATTGTCCTAAATTCTTTTCCACTTCCCAAGGGTTCATAGTGAAGTAATTTAGTTTGGAGTCTTTAAGATGTAAAGTACATTTCATCAACTGTTAAGAATTGCTGTAATAGTGAACTTTAGGGCTGTACTCTGTTAACAGCAGAAGCAAACAGAAAATACTGTAAATGGACGAAAGCTTTTATTTTGTATGCTTGAGCTGGATCCAGTGCTGCACCCAGTGCAGGGTGGGATTTTTTTTATTATTCTAGAATAGGTTTATTTGCTGTCCACTAATGCATCAGAGATGTATGTTCTAGCACTCGGGATGGGATTAATAAGATTTAATACAGCTTTCTCATCCTTATTTTTCATATGTAACGGAGATTAAAGTTTCATGTAAAATGCTTTTGGGGTAGCAAATGATAACGTGCTGAAGCTTGCAGATGATTTGGATTGTTGTTTCCATCATAAATAATACAATTTATAAAGCTCTAGAAGGAACGAAAGAAGTGGCATGACTGATTTGGTTCCTTTTTGTGTATGTTTCTGATAATAAAAGGTGATGAGCAGCTGTAACTCCTATCAGCCTCTGAGCACCTTGCAGGGAATGAGACATCTCAGAGGACGGGATGCATAGCAGTCTTCTGCTGCAGTACAAGCTTAGTGCTCAGAGCACACATATACACGCAGAGGAGTTATTTCCTATTAGATTGCATTTATTTGAAGTAACCTGTTGTAACAGCTGCGTAATTCCGAGCACTTCTTAGAGGTTTTGCAAATGCTGATATCGCTGGATTTTTTAACGTAGCTGCTGAGGATGATTTGTATGTTTCAGCTGGGAAAAACTCGGGTTTGATATTCTACTTAGAAGCGCGTGCTTGCATTTCACACAGAGTATTTCTCTCTAGCACCGGAACATTTCTACTCTGCAAGTACGCTTCAGGGTAGAAGTGTCTCATTGAAAACCCTTGTGGCAACAAGTGCATAGAAGATCAGACGCTTTGTGTTCACTTCACAGATATCCCTTGCCTTTCTAATATGGCTCTTAAATATGACTTCTACTTTTTATTAAATTATAATATGCATACTAATTAAGAATTTCATTTCATATTTGAGGATTGATTGTTGTGCAGCTTATAATTAAATATTTTCCTAGAATCGATTTCTGGTTGTTATTAGAAGATGATGCTGAATTCTGAAGTCTATGTAAAGGGTGGTAGAGAGGTGGTGTTGGATCTGACTTCAGTTGAGAAGATACCCATCCCATTTTAGAATATAAGTGTTCTATTAATCCATGCTAGCTACTGAGCTGGGATTATCAACTCATCATGAGTAACTAAACAGCTAGAAACACTGTCAAATTTTATGTAAGGATTTTAGTAGGCTTATTTAAGACAAGAATAATTTGTGCTTGTAATATAGGCTCAAATGCAGCAT
Source organism: Haliaeetus leucocephalus (assembly GCF_000737465.1). NCBI lineage: Eukaryota > Metazoa > Chordata > Aves > Accipitriformes > Accipitridae > Haliaeetus > Haliaeetus leucocephalus. Next base: position 238,023 of record NW_010972497.1, on the reverse strand, counting down.
ATGTCTAAAAGCAATAGTAGCAGCATCAACACTGACAGTTACACTAAAAATACAGGCACAGTTAGTGTTATCCAGCAGAGTTCTGGTCACTGTTTTTGTTTCCAAAGTACATGACTACTTTCCTGGATAGGAATTAAAAGGAAACCTAGGTTTTATTAATGGACCTGCCAGTACTTGAAAGCTTATCCACTGAAGATATTTTTTCTATGGGGTGTTCTGGAAGCTCTCATTTCATTTTTGCTCCTGATAGTCTGTGTGTCTTGCTCATTGTTTGCTGGTCCCCAAATTATTGTTACAGCTTTTTTCTTTACATTCTGGCTTTCTTTCACTGCCTATTTTTGATGTCTGCAGAAGAGAGCTTGGAGTAACATTTCAGAATGTAGACGAGCTTCCCCCATGTGGTATATAGAGGTAGCACTGTTTCTTTACTAAAATGTCGTTTATTTCTCTATTTTCACTTTAGGGAGCACTTTGGTTCTTGTCTTCATAGCACTGCATCTTTTGGGAAGCTTTTGTTCAGATTGTTTTATTCCATGACCCCTAAGTATCTTTTGAGAGTTGTTTATTTCTGGGATATAGTCCACAGTCCTGTAAATATGCCGTACAGTCTTTGGCCTTAGCAGGTGACCTCGCATTTTAATATGTTAGAAAGAAGTCGATTATCTGCACTTGCTTTACCAAGTGTTCCACATTCAGCATATCTCTGTTTGTATTTTGTGGAAATACAACGTTTACACCAGTAATTTCCTTTTACTTAGGGATCATGCAAAAGTTCTTGTAATACAATTTTTTTGACTCTACCTGATAATGAAATGTAGTCAGTAAGCTCTAATCTGAGTATTTGTGAGGCCTGGGCATTCACAGGTATGCTTGATCTTTTTTCTGTTGCAAGACAGAGGATAAGTTAGTATGAAAGATAGAGACATAGGAGTTTATAAAAATCAAATTAGTGAGTATTTTATATAATTTTCCCTTGTGAAGCTCCCCTAAAATTTTCTTAATTTTACTTCTAGATGGGATATATTTGTAAAATTTACAATTGCAGAAGAAGGTTTTTTTGTGGTATATTCACTTTTGGGGGGGTTACTAAGCCATTCTTAAAAGTCTTTGAATGTGGCTTGATTGCACACTGTAATTGAATACTTAATTAAAAGCTTCACACTTCTGAGAAGACTGAGGGAGAAAAGTAGTGTATGTCTGCCTGCAAGACTAAAAATTGCTTTTCTCGGGGGGGGGGGGAGTGGAAGCTGAAACCTACATAATTCTTGTTTTGAAAAGCACTTGCAGCAGTATAAAGATTACATTTTTACTAATTTTAAAGAATCCTAAGACAATAAGTGATAAAATAGACTGCAACGTGTTCTTGAATATTTTATTTTACGATCAAAGTATTTGACTATGAGATGTTACGGAAAACTGATATGGACTAACAATTTTAAAGTGACATTGAACTGATAGCTTAGGCATTATTTATTTATTTTGTTGTTTTACCACAGTTAAAAGGTTGTGTAAACCAAGACATGAGGTGAATTTGGACCACCATTACCACTTCTACAATGTAAAGTACCTGAAAACTGATTGTACCCATCTGGCTGAGCTGAGATTGTACCCACCTTGTAACACCAGAGAAATTGATATGGTAACACCATTTGGGGATAGCTTTTTCTTGAAAGCAGAAGCACAGCTGAACATACTCAACCCTGTGTGCCCCCCATGCTGCAGAGGGGCATTGCAAATGCATAGTAACTTGGAACAAATAAGTTTTCCCACCTTTGGAAAGAAAGCCAGCTTCTTTTGGATTCATTTGTCTTCATTATGTAGTACCAATGCTGATCTTGCTACCTGTGCTGTATTAATTCAGGGTGAGATGACTTTTACCTGAAGTGTGCATTTCTAAAATGGTTACACATAGAGGTAGAGGTGCCTAACTTTGATGAAGGTACCATCATGTAGGCAGATAAATTCCACTATAAGAGTTGATGAGTTGTATCCTGTGCTGCATAGGAGAGAAGATCCGTTAATTTCTTTTCTCGCTTAGTTTTTTCTGCCACTGCTGGAGGACAGATTGTTTCTAAGTAGGGTAAGCATTAGTAACTAGAGAGCTCTTGTAATGTTGGTACTAAAAGTTATGATTAATTTAATCTAACTTTAATTACTAAAGTTAGATACCTGGAAAAAACTAGCTGTCCGTTGACTCTGCAGAAGCCAAAGGGCAATTCATCCAACCTGTCTCACTCCATTCTTAAGCAAATTGTCTGAACTGAGTTTGGAGATACTCATTTCTCTCCGCTCATTGGAAAAAAAAACGTGGGTAGTACTTAACATTGGAAGGGATTAGATGACAGTATTCCTTCATACTTTTAACAAGTCTTGAATTTTGCATTTTGCAAGAATAGCCCTGATGCCTTTCATTATGAGGTGGTTTTTCATTGTCTCCTTTTTCTTCAGTCATGGCACTTCAGACCTTGCTCATAATCATTTGTTTAGATGCCTAAGTTCATTCTCCAGAATGGGGACAAACAGGACACTTGGGGTTTTTCGTGTGTGTTTTCACATACTAGTAGCTGATGTGAATCTTTCTGTGGTAGTTAGGCACAACAATTTTGTGGCAGAGTCCATACAGTGGTGAAGTAGTTGATGTAAAAGCTATCGTATGTGTCTGCTGGTCTTAGCTGACATACACAGGGTATTGCTTTGTGCTGCATCTGAATCACAGAGGAAAATCTGGGTGATTGAATCTCCCCTGGAAAGACTATCTTTGTGTCTCAGTTACCAGAGCCAGATATGGAGCTGTTTCTGTTGTATCTGACTGTAAGTACCTTGTCCTTGGGTCCCAAGCATTTAATATGTGGATTCATAGAACATGATATGGTCCAGATTTATTCCACCTAATTTTAGGCGTCTGGTATACCTAATTCAATAGCACAGTCACTTTGGCCATGATTTACTTGTCTTAACAAAGGTGCTAAGTGTAATTTGACATGCTCTTGGGTCCTTGAGATATACAGATGGGGCATATGGGTATGATACAGGAGCCGCGCAACAATCTCGCTCATCTGGACCAGCTGGAGCACCTTAAATGTCATTACATTCTGGTTTTAGACAACTGAATCATGCCCCTGCTGTTTTGGGCCGAAGAGTGGGCTCTGCTCCAGACTCTATGGACTTAAATGAAGCACTGCTGACCTTTCAGGACTCTGCCCCCAAAGATCCCTGGTGCTCTCCTTCAGCTGCCTGTGATGTTCAGCTGTTTCTCATGGAACGCCCCTCAACCCCCCCGTGAGACCCAGCCATCTCTTGTGGTGGTGTTGGTCACTTCTGGCAGCTTCACAGCCTGTTCTTTATGTTGAACAGCATCTCGTGTCCAGTCCTGTAGCTCCTCATGTTGCATCCGATTACCTTCACCTCGAGCCAAGGAGGACAAGCCATCTCCTGGCATACCTTCACACAACTGATATTTAAATTCCCATTACAGCCAACAGAAAGACAGGGCTAGGTTTGGTTGTCCATATACATGGCACTGATGCCTTTGAAATGCCCGGACCAATTGTCTAAATGGCATGAGATGCTTAACTGTAGGCAGTTGAATTGACTGTAATTAGAGCTTATATGCGAAACTTACTTGTGGGTGTTGTAGATGCTCAGAGGAAAGGTCTGGGACGTAGCAATGAATGCGTGAAACAATCCTACAAGAGAAGGTTGTTTTCTTTTTCTTCTTAGGGATATATGGGTTAGTGTGTTAATTTTTTTAATAAACTTTGTTTTTATCATTAACAAAACTAATCTCTTCAACAATACATGTATTGACATTGCAGGTGACTTTAATATGTAACACGTTAATTTGATGGAATTACTCTAAGAGTTTTAGAAGGAAAACTTGTAATTCTTTTCTAATTAATTCTGGATGTAGCTTCAGGCTATAGCTTTTAAATTATTAGCATGTTGGCATATGGCTCCCAAGGTTTTTCATGCATCATACAGCAATACGTATTCATTATTTTGCCTTTTCCATTTAGAATTGCTTTTTACATATGAAGAAATTCAGCGTGCTCTTTATATTGATGCTGTCAAGTCAATGAAAACTTATCAGCACACAAGAAAATAAGTTGTGCAAGATAACTTGCATATTTTTAGCACGTGAACAGACTTTAAGTAGCATTAACTGCTTGCCACTTCTTTTAAAGTCACTTGAAAGCCATGTAAAGATTTGTGTCAGAAATGAAAGTAAGCTGTTAGGGCTAGGGGCTGTCATTTGTTTTATCCTTCAGGAGTGGCTCATATAATGTAATTCCAATTTCAGTGAGCTGAAGGTACTACCACAGTATAGCCTTAGTAAAAGCGTGGGATTGAGTATTAAGTCTTAAGAATTTGCATCTGACTGGTAGCATATCTTTTTTTTTTTAATTTTAGAGTTATTTGGCACTTGATGTATTTGTGATTTTTGGCTTCAGGCAATTTTTTCTTTATAACATGTCTTAAGTCTTTTATGGCTGCAGGGAAGGATTTTGTAGCCTGTAGTGTGTGGGTGGTAGCAACTTAGTCATCTGTTGTGGTTTTGCCTACAAATACAGAGGACTGGGCTCAGCATCCTAATGCCTTAAGGTTCTTTCTTCCTAGAAGTCCACCATGTCCCTCAAGTAGCTCTGTGAAATGCTAGCAAACCTTCTCAATGTTCTTTGTTCCTCCTTCCCAACCCATAGGAAAGGTGGGGGAGAGAGCGATTTGTAGGCCAGCACAAAATAGGGCAGGATGGAGTGATGGAGGGAATCATTGCTTCAGCCCGTTCCTCCATGGTGTCACCAGTTTTCTTTTTTGTCATTTCTGCTTCATGTGTTGCAGTTAAATAGCCAACGTTATGAGTGCCTCATGGTTGTTTCTTAACGTCTTTTGAAATACTGGGTGTGAAATACTTCACTGTAATCACAAATGGATCTTTATTTATAAATAAAAAAATAAATTTCAGTTTGTAAGTAGGCACATATGTTCTTCTTGTGATGGACTTAGTCCAAAAAAGATTTTGTTATTTTTGGCCTATGTGGGTGCTGATAAATCTGAGATAATTACTTGGAAGAAACAAAATGGTTTTTATGGAGAAGCTTGAAGAAACATCTTAAACTTTTGATGTCCAAGCCCATTTCTGCTTACTGTGGACGTGACAAGTTCTGGCAGTGGAAACGCTTAAAAGATACTGTAGAGCGCCTTTTATCCTGAAAAGTAAGATGTGGGCAGAGGGATGTTGCAGCAGTGTAGCAATTGTACTGACGGTGCTTCTGCAACTTGTGCGCTTTGACTCTCACCTCTTGTGCCATCCTCATGCTTTCCCTGTTGTACTGTACTCTTGGTTGATAACATTATACTCCTCTCTCCTTCTCTGTCAGCTTATACCTACGAGTTTGCGAGGAGCAAGGATTGCCTCATTATTAAATGCTTGTACAATTCTTGCTGCAGTGTAGATACTTCTGGGAGGTACTCGCAAGGCAAAGTTTACTGAGGGAGTCTCTCTCGAGATGTCTGAAGTCACCCCAGGGGTGCTTAAATCTAGGAATGTGCTCTGAGTTAGTGCCAGGAGAAATCAGTCTTTCTCTAGGGAGTCTGAAGAGAGAAATCTGCTTAGGCTAAAAATTGTCATTGCAGAAGCCCTGATCCCCATGACAGTAATGATAATGGTAATATATCTATAGCAAACATCTATGTCATTTTACCCGTTTTCCTGGAAGTAACTATGGTTAGTACTTCTTAATTTGACTCTAGGTTGGTGCTGAACCTTAATTCTACATGAGGATATGTATTCTGAATACTTTTATTATATTTGGCAGTCACTTAAACCTCTACCAGAACTTTTCTTAATCCTAAAATGTCATGATTTTTTTCCCCTGTTTGGTGTTTTAGAAGTATGAAAAGCCTATTTTACAGTGTATTTTATTTTTGAAGGGTTTTGTATGTCTTCTCTGCTTTGGGTAATAGTGTTAACACTTTCTCATAATAAGCACATAACTGTGACACCTGCTATATTTATCCAAAAGCCACAGGGGACCTGGAGGGTAAGTGCTGCTTTTGACCTTGATTTGAGCCTAACTTTTAGCTTTTGCAGTCTGATTCAATTTTGGCAGCAGCTATACTTGTGCAAAGAAAAAGGAGTGTGGCATCTTGGAACAGGGTGTCAAGAGTCAGAAGCTGTAGACAGAAAAGCTCTCTTGCAAAACCCTCCTGTCAGAGGTTTAACCTGTGAATAAAGATGGCAAGTAGATACAGTCGTAGGGGGAATTATAATGTGTTTATGGGTGTTTCTTGGATGCAGGGAAAATTCAGGACTAACTAATAAGGTTAGAAAACACATAGTTTAGGGTTAATGTTTGAATTATTTTTTCTTTTTTGTGTTATGATAAATGATCATGAGAGTTATATCCCAACAGAAACATGTATTTGAATTCCACCTGGTATGTAATTATTATCCTATACTGTTAGGAGAAGGATGGGAAACTGTCCTTCTGTGAGACTGTTACTTACCGAATGGATCCCTTACTCTTTATGCTTACCTCCCTTGCAGATGGTAATGTTAAAAAAAAAAAAAAAAAAAAAATTTTGTATGCTACCAGAAATTTTAAATTTAGGAAATGTAATTAGCTATATTTTTCCTCCAGCTACCTGTTGTCCTGAGCAAAAATTTACATCTTTGATTCAAATTTTTGCTGGCATATCTGGTTAGCAGTGTAGTACACGTCCACTTAGGAGAACTGTCGTACATCCTGTGTGGCATGTGGAAATGAAGTTCTCTTTTATTAACTGGAGCAAAACCCTAGCTAACTTCTCTGAAGTAGTGCACTAACCACTAGATAATAGTGGGGTTTTTTTGTTTTACCTCTAGTCCAATGAATAGACTAAAGGAATAGGATGTCTTCAGCAGAAGAGCATGAGAGCACCTTGTGTAGTAGCTGAGCTCTGATCTGCAAGGGGAGTTGAGCTAATACCTGTTCTTTAAATTGAGCAGAGAAGGGATAAGTATCCTTGTTCCTCATCCTGGAGGAATCCCCTAAGCGTGGACTTACAGTGTGAAAGGGCAAAGGCACCCTTCATCTTCCTCCATTTTGTGAATGGCAGCTGAGCTTTTCTTGAAATCTATATTAAAAAATCTGTTTTATTCTCTAAAATAATCCTTTCAACATTTTTCTTTTTTTAAATAAATTTGTTTATGCTATGGTTGAATGTTTGCCCTAATTGTTACATATTTGTGAAGAGTTTTAGTTGATGTGATTTTATGTTAAATTTTTTTTCTGGAATGGCACTTTTACTACTGTCACCTCCCATCTTTTATTCAACTCCTGAGACCAAAGTTGCGGAAAGGGAGCCAGTCCAACAGAGTTCTGTGGGACTGCTGTGATTGTAATGACTCAGCTCCTGTTCTGAATGCACAGGAAGATAAATACGATGGCACTGACGATCTTAGACCTACCAGTACAAAGACACAAAGACTAAAAGATCACAAAGCAGCTGTTGTTTTCTAAGGGATGAAAACAGCACTTCCAAAAGAGCGGAGGCACTGCTATCATTGGGGTGTTGAAACTGCTTTTGACTATTGAACTGGAGACGTCTGAAGTACAGTTGCAAGAGATTAGGGAGATTTATTTCTGCACAAAAAAGCCCTGTTAGGTTAACTGGTTTTGAAAACAGGCCTCCTTCTCAGACTGAAGTTAAGAAAATACATGACTTCTATATTTTTTTGCTATGTAGAAAGCAGCTTGCTGACAAGATCAAAGCTTCTCCTGTTCTTAGTAACCTTGAAGGGTATGCTTGTATATAGAGCATATACAGGCACACAGAAGACCTCACCCTTCCTGTGTTATCAAAATGTAAGTAGACCCTAAGAGTTGATCCTGTCAATGCATACAACCTGTCTATACCACGCAGAGGCATGCCAAGCAGCCTAGCTCCAATGCATCCACACACTGCAGCACAGTGCTGCATGGATAATATACATCAGTATAGCTGTCACTTGGATCCAACTTGAATGAATATCATGGTATTCCTTGTATTTCAACTTTTAGGTCATGTCTTCTCTAGCTACCGTACGTGTCTCTGTTTCTGTGTGTTAAACATGCTATAAGTGCTTTCAAGATAAGGTTCATACTACTTTATTTTAGGCATCTTAAACTTCAGGCTTGAAATCAGGGACTAGTTGAAAAACAGAGGTATTTCCAGAGCATGCGATCTGTCTTCCTCCAGTGACAGGGAGGGACAGAGAGGAGCATAATTGGTTAGGTATGACTGGAAGTCAAATTTGAACATTGAAAACTAGTGGAGGTGAATACAGACCACAGAGTTTATTAAAGGCAGAGGACATGCTGCATTTTGCAGAACGTTCTTCCTCTACCTTTCCCCTCCTGTGTGGCTAAAATCCAGATTGGCTTCCATACCATAGCTTTTGTAAGAATTTTTAGTCATCAAACAAAATTTTCAGCCTCTACTTATGCTGTGGCGAACTGGAATTAATTCTGTTGAAAGCAGGCCTTCCACCTCTGTAAAATTAACCTGAGACAGCAATCAAGTGAAGCGTCTCCAGTCTTATGGAAGAAGGAGAGGTAACTAAATAAATAGTATTAAAAAAATTATCTTTTGTAATTACATCTCATGTACTAGATAGAAGTAGTAGAAAACTTATAGTAGTAGAAATGTAGTAGGAAAAATACCATGTTGATCCAAAACCTATTGAAATCACTGGAAGTCTCTACCTGTCTTTCTCGTGGTTTGTGCATTGTCCTTATGTTAGTTCCTTAAGGAACTATTTCGCCTACTAATTGTATGCTTTTTGAGATGAATGTCAAATAACTTTGAGAGGAGTCTTCTGCTTTATGTTTGAGGTTAAAAATATGATAAGCTGAGATTCAGTATTTATTGGTTCCCACGTGACTGAAAATACAGTAAGTTCATGCTCATGATTTGGCTGGGAGTGATCAGTACAAACTGTTTAAAACTTGGAGCTTGATTCCTCATAGTTGGAAATTTTCCTTGAGGAGGACTTTGCAAAGCTTGCCTAGACGCCATGGGGTTTTTCTGACGCACGTTACAGAGCTACACATGGTATTCTTGCCATTGTACAAGTGTCAGGAAGGTCAGGTCTGTGCTGGAGACCTGAATGCAGCATAGTTTTGTTCATCGAGAATGTGAAAAGATGTGAATCCATGACCTGCTTTGGCAGAAGTCCCTGGTATATACATATGTTTGTTCTGGAAAATTTTCCTTGTATTGTTACAACTTCTTTAGTTCATGGCAATGCTTGTAGAGTGTTGGCATAAAGAACAGCTTACCTCAGTGGCATAAGAGTCATTTATAGGTCCTACTATACTGTATTGGCAAAATACCCCTGCACTAACAGGCTTACTTGGTCTTTAAGTAATTCAAAGAATTGAGTGAATGTGTGGAGTTGACTGGTTTGGGGAAACAAGTATCTTTGAGCTACAACAGAGATGCCCAAGAAAAGTGTTATTAGCATAGGTACTAGTTCAAGGAGTGATCTGACAGAGAACTGTCCAAAAATGAATTTAGCTTTACCAGCTTTTACTGTAACTGAAAAAGAATATCATTGCACCTACATGACTTGTACAAGGGTGGATGAAGCCCCTCTGTGAATAGGGGACATGAAACTACTTCTCCGTCCCCTTGGATGCTGAGGCAAACTCCACACATAAGGGTAGCCCCAAGGGACAGAGCTGTGCGGCTGGGGAAGAGGAGAACCTGTAACGAGTGTCACATCCCCAGTATGTGTACCAGATGGATTAGCAGCTTGAAAGACTGCTCCTGCATAATAGATAACCATGTCCAAAGAAGTGGCAGGCCAGTTTTCGCTGAGTCAACTTTACCACCAGATACTTTTTAGGATGACGAAGTGCTTACTTAAGTGCACAGATTTATGATTATTGGCCCATATTACAAGCAACCCCCTCACTCCAACATGCATTGTTAAGCTTATATATGATACTAGGTTTCTCTCTTCATTGATCCAGAATCTCAGCTAGTGAGAGTGGTGAGGTATAGTTTGTAAAGCTGCAGCTCCCCAGCTCCTTTCTGTAAAGTGGTTTGCAGTCTCTCAAACCAGGAACTCTGGTAACTACTCTCCATCTGAAAGTGGAATGACCCGTCCTTGTGATGGGGCACAAGGAATTTATGCCTTCTTTCCTGGTTGAGGCAGTTTAATTAACATTTTTGTTGAATATCTTGATTAGATTATGGGCCTGGCTTTAGACTTTAAACTTTCTTTGTTTCTTTACAGCAGACCTAAAAATTAGTGACATAACGACACATTTTATAGAGAAATTGGAAATACTAACTGTGTATATTCTTAGCTGTATATAACCTTTGCACAGGGACAACTGTAAAATACAAACCCTACAAGCAACCTGATTTCAGGTGGGGTTGCCAAGACTGCACCTCCTTCCCCCTCCACGAGTATATGTCATTGATCCCATTACAGTTAAAGGCACCTCTCTGAGAGATGATGGCATTATGGCAGTTTTGAGTTGGAGAAAACAGATTTAGGTCCTCCTTCTATTTTTGATAATGCCATGCTCCACAGAACCGTGGCGTTAATAATCTAGCACCATAGCGATCAAACTGCTGGTCATCAATGTTTTACTGTGAAAGCGCTGCATCCTGGGCAAGCATCTCTGTTGAGGATGCTGCAAGTGTTGAATTATGGAGGCTGTGGAGGTGACTCCTGCAGCTGCATACTCCTCACTGCTGCTTGTCTGCAGACGTTCCCTTCACTCCTTCAGACCTAGAGAGAACATGTCATACTGGTCTGTGGAGCAAACGTCCACTGGATTGAAAAGGTATGAGTTATATGGCAGACAAAGGTTGCCAGGGCTCTGCAAGCAGTAGGCAGTAAGACATGTCCTGAGACCCAGGCATGCTATTTCTCAGACCTGGGAGACGCTTCAGATCTGAAAGCCACCATTTAAAGAAAAGGACAAAAGATTGTTTTCTGTTAAAAATTTAGTTGGGTTTTACTATTTGTGGAGTATTGTGGCAAATGGAGCATTTAAAGCAGTGCCAAGCGATTGCAAAATATGCTTCCCACAGTACTCTGTGGGATTTTGCTGTATCACTCTGTCACTGAAATACAGACAAAGCAGTTACCAAAGGTAATGAATTCAAGAAGGAAAAAAAGGTTGTGATGAGTTTCACAATGCTTATGCAATGAGCATGAGAGTTCAGATTTTGCTTGTGATGACGTTAGAGAATACAAATGTCTCTTTCACAACAGTAACGTTGGAGCGTGTGTAATTAATGATAGACCTGTGTTTTATAAAGGAAAATGTAAACTATTTCACAAATTGTCAACCACAATGTTTTCCCTTTGGATTAACAGGCAGTAAGTAAAATGTGATTCACGCTGATCATGATGCTCAGACGACATTAAAGTGGCAGACGTGTCATGACTTCTGACACAGCTCTGCCTAAATCTAATGCTTTGCCATGCCATAGACTGCAGTAGCAATGTCTGTGTGAAGACATCTGTTTCACATTAGAGGAGTGAAGCCACCGCTCATAAATTAGTATGGTGTGGAGCTTTCTGGAAAGTTATTTGGACTATTTGAAACCAGATTAGTTACAACCACCAGGTTGGGTGCAGTCTGCTAGTGAAGGTATGTTGGTTGCGGAAGAGACATTAGTTTCTTGTCACAGTCCTGCCTTTCTCTAGGTAGGTGCACCAGCTTCCTCAGAGCTTCTTCAGGGCTCCTGGACACTCTGCTCTACTGTATGGTGTAAACAAAACTAAAAGTCTCTTGTGGATCCACTACATTTGGAATAAGATGATCTTAGATTGCTGTGGTTGAGTCTTCCTCTCATCCCTTTACAGAGGAACGTAACCCGCTTTCTCTTTGGCAGGGTTATATGTCCTGTTCTGACTTCATTTGTGCCTGCAGGAATTGCTGCCCCTTCAGATCTACTAGCTGAGATGATCAGATGACGGCTTCCTTGCCCGTTTCAGTCGGTATGTGCTGGGTGAGCCTAACCAAAGAGCCAGTAACGTACAGCCAGACCCAGCAGAGGCAGGAGGTCTATGCAGGTGGCACAGCAGGAGTTGGAGGAAGGTGTTTCTGTAGCTTTATGTGCATTGTCAGTGCATCATGGGGATAGATCTTTACCCTTTGAGTGACATTGTAAGGTGGTTACCATTTTGCTCCCTTTTTTGTTGCTAATCGTTAAAATACAATGAAAGTGCCGTTGTTTTGCTCTGCAGTGTATATGTAAGCAAACCCTCAGCGTCAGACATGGAGTTCATCTCACCTGCCTTCACGCACATCATGGAGGCTGTTCTCTGACAAGCGTTTCTTCTGGAGGCAATGTTGGCTTCAGCAGCCCCACCTTCCTGCTGCTGTTTTCTGCTTCTCCATCTCTCCCTTAAATGCCCTGGTACAACTGGGCTCCATCTTCCTGGTAAAGGGGATTGAGGAACTCTTCCTTGTTTAAAAAAATAAATTAATGAAAAGGTCTTTTTAATGCAGATTGGGTAATTGATCTGATTTAGCATGAAGTCTTGCAAGGACGGTTGTACTTGCTGGTACAGTGTACTAGTACAGCCGAGAGGATGGCATGGGGAGCATTGGGGTAAAGCATTAGCCTGGAGGAAGGTAGCAAGGGCTTCCCTTTCAACTGGAACTGCTGCCAGCAAAGATATTCAACAACTTTAATTGGATATCTACAGCTGTTTCAGTAGGATGGATGCAAGCATTGCAATGCTCTAGCGCTGCAGAAGAGTTGTCTTTATCAGTTGCTTAGAAAAAGGGAAAACTGAGTGCAGTCTCTGAAATCTGTTTTTAAGCTCTGTTTATTGTTCTCTGTCATGAATGCTGTCAGAGTGAGTTTTGTTTGAATATATGCAGAGATCTGTATCGGAGCCAGTCACACTGGGCTGCCTTTGTAGGCAGTGCAGACAAACAGGCACAGCTCATGTCCTTTGAAAGTGGAGGTGAGTTGAATCGTGCCCCGTCCTTTCTCTTGGAGTGTATTGTGTCCTGTGGTGACTAGGTCAGACGTCAATGTCTATACATAAGAGCATCTTCATTGTGTCTGTGACACAGGATCCAGTGTCCAAAAGTGCCATCAATAGATACTGGAAGAGGGTGAGAATACCAGGAAATAGTTTACACCCTCCCAGCTGTATTTCCAGTTCAGAGACTGACTGAACCAGATGTGAACTCTCATTTAGATGTGATTTATTACCCTTTGGTGGATTCCTCTTCTGTAAATTTGTGTAGTCTTCCCATGTAAATTTTTGCATTCACAGTGCCCTCTGGTAACAATTCCTTACTTTGGAAGGCTCCTAATTCCTTATTTGAAGACTTCTAAAATTAAATGGGGTAAACACTCTCCTCAATGAATGAAATGCTAATACTTTGGCAGAAGAATCTGGGGCTGTATATTTTGTTCTGGGTTACCTTATGTAGTAGTACATGAGAATGAGTATTCTGCTCAGAAAGGTATATCTTATTTCAAACTAGCTGAAATGTGAGAGCTTGTATGCTCGTGGGTTCTGGTTAAGCATCCACCCAACGGAATGAAAATGCATCAGACTGGCAGTTTATATAAAATAGCACTTGCTGAGTATGGGAGCTGGGGAGGGAACAGACATGAGCCCTAGGTCATGCCTAGGGCTTAATACTTCAGCATAATATTTGGCCAATTTCTCGAAAAAGGGAAGCTGGGAAGCCAAATTTGGCTATTACCTCTGCTCAGAAAATTTGCTTTTGCACCTGTGCGTGCAGGGAGAGTTGTACACCCAGAAGGAAAATGAATGCTGAGACAATTAGATTTTTTACAAAGCCTCTGTGCTTGTCTGTTTATATAGCTTGTTTGGTAAAAAGTTTGCCTTAAAAAAAAGAGGCAAGTCAAAAAAAAAAAAGACAACAAAAAACCAAACCCTCCAAAGCACATAGCTAAGGCGCAGTATCCTTTTTTGCAGGAGTTTTGTAGAAGGTAGCTCATGCCTCTCAATTCAGTTTCCTTTGTAGTCTTTTGAATACTTTGATGTCATAAAATAATTTTTATGACAAAGTTGGGTCGGAGAATGGTGGCTAGAATCTCCCTGCCCTTCAGCATGCTGCAGCTGGAAGGCAGTGTGGTCATTTTTCCAGTACATAATGTGTCTGAAGACAATTTTCACGTCAGCCTTTCACTGAATTTTGTTGAAATACAGTAGTTGTGCATCTGTCTCAGAAAATATATAAGGCTTCCCTGCTAACACTGATAGGTAATCATTGGCACAACTGGAATATGTCAGACAAACTGTATCATTCCTGAATCTTACTTAGCTTTACATTTTTGTCACCAATTGCAGTATGCCAAACGCCACTGCTGATTGCAGTGCTTTGCTGTGCTAGCTGAAAGTCCTAGAAACTACTGCAATTTAGGTAGGCTTTCCGATTGTACCTTTAAAAGAGGTCTATGTCTATGCTATTTTTGCTGAGGCAGCTCTTGAGGTATATGAATTGTTGCAATTCTATGTACCAAACAGTTGTATACCAATACATACCAACTGAACTGCTTTCTCATTCTACACTAATATTAGATCCTTTTATATCATTTTTCATACAGGACTTGCTTTATGCGAATGAATTCGGAAACAAACTTTTTCAGGTACTCCCAGTTCTCACATACTCTTAAAACTGACATTCTTTTTCAGTTTTCCTAGGCTTAGAGGAAAGTGGGCAATCTTGATTAATTTTCTCTGGTCCTCCTAATCTATCACTGTGTGTCCATGTGGTGGGTTGACCCTGGCTGGATGCCAGGTGCCCACCAAAGCTGCTCTATCGCTCCCCTCCTCAGCTGGACAGAGGGGAGAAAATATAACGAAAGGCTCGTGGGTTGAGATGAGGACAGGGAGAGATCACTCATCAATTACCGTCATGGGGAAAACAGACTTGACTTGGGGAAAGTGAATTTAATTTATTGCCAATCAAAATCAGAGTAGGATAATAAGAAATAAAACTAAATCTTAAAACACCTTTCCCCCACCTCTCCCTCCTTCCCGGGCTCAACTCCACTCCTGAATTCTCTACCTCCTACCCCTCTAGCAGCACAGGGGGACAGGGACAGTTGTTTTTATTAGACATTCGAAGCTGAGCTCGATTTGCTTTTTATTATTTTAAAGTAGCATGAGATGAGTATTTAATCTCTTTTTTACTTTACATGGCAATCCTGTATACTGACTATTAAAACCACTGTGAAAACTTAGAATTTTGTAGAGAAATTCCATTTGTGCGGAAGATGATGAAATAAAGCCATTTCATTGCTATTTAGTTTCTCTCTAGCTGACCTATGTTAAGAGCTTGAGAAGCCATAGGAATTAGTGTAGAAAACCAAAACCAAAGAGAAATGCTGGCATATATTTGTTCAGTTATTGTAGTCTAATTATGGAGGTTGAAGGTTCAAGGGTAAGGATGTACACTAAGCTGTATTTTGGAGACCCCTATTTACCAACTCTTGAAAGGAGTCCCCTTGTGCAGTCTACATTTAGGGAGTTTCTCTCTGTTATCATTGCAGCTGGGGAAGAGAGGGTGCTTTACCTCTCTCGACCAAGAAATCAAGGGATAGAAACAACATACAAGCCCCATGAGCGTTTTGTGAGCTGTGTGTGGCAGCAGGGACACGGTTTTGGGCAACGAGAGATTCAGTGTGACTGAAAATGTGAATTAAGCATATGAAGTGTGCCTCTGTGCTGATGGCAGTTTCCACCACTAGTGGTGGAGCTACAGCTGTGGTTAGGACACCATACGTGCTGGAACAAGCTGTTGAGATGACCATGGCCGATGGCTGTGGGAGACTGGAACTAGGAGTGTGCTGCTGGAAAAGTCAGGCAGTTCACTGTACAGTAACATTCAACAAGATGGGAACAGGTACCTGCCCCAGGCTAACTTCCAGTTTTACAGGTACAACTGTAAAAGTCAAGAAGTTCACTGTACAGTAACATTCAACAAGATGGGAACAGGTACCTGCCCCAGGCTAACTTCCAGTTTTACAGGTACAACTCAGAACTCTTACTCACAGTTACTAGAGCTGAAAACATTGCTGTCTTGGGCCTGGAACTTGTGATCTTGTAACTAATAAAACCACAATTTTTTCAAAAAAGTAAGTTTTTAGGACTTGTAGTTGCAAAGGAAAGCTTTGAAGCACTGGGTTCAAATAAACCCTGGAAGATGTTACAGTCCTTCTCTTTTGAGCACAGAAACTGGACGCCTGGCCCCATGAAGTAGGCCTAAGGGTTGTACATACTTCTAAGGTCCATGTATTTGGGAGCTACTGAGGTACTTGAAAGACAGTATCTACTTAGGCTTTGGTTTGAAAACGTAACTACCTGAAGATCCCTTCCTGGGTGGGTATACCACGAAGTTGGGTGCAGCTGAGTATCTAGCACCGCTCTTCTACCTTGGACTGCTTCGAGTTCTTACAGGAACTCTGGGTTTTCCATGGACCTGAGTAAATCTCTTCAGGCTGGTGACTAGTAGGAGCCCACATTTCTCACTTCTTGAGGAAGTGTCCCAACAATGGCACTGTTATGTGAGTAGTGGGAGCTACCTTCATCTCTTCTTCCTCTGGCTGTCTTTTCAAGCACGTTAGATATTTACCTGTTCCCAGATGTACATCCGACTGCAGAAGTACTTTTCAGACTCTGAATCAGTGTTTTACAGGGACCAAAACCAGAGGTTAAAGACCTGTCTTTGGGAGGAAGGTGTTAGATACGCCTCACTGAGGTGATACCTCTTAGCTGGTTTAGACATTCTTACCTACAGTAAGGAGAGGGATTTGAATTCCCCTCTAGCACTCTTGAATTTCTCCAGTGATTAACAAAATACTTCTGTTTCCCATGCAGGACTGTGCATTTCACTCCTGAGAGAGATATTTTGCTTTTAAGCGTGGCTGCTGTGCAACCGTGCCTATGCAGAATGCACCAGGGAGGTGGTTTGGGTTTCCTGCTCTAAAGAAAGTATGTCGGCAGGAAAGTGCTGTGTTTAAAACTTGCAGTTTTGAACTTGCTGGATTGACAGTATTGTAAATATTCCTCCAATGTTGGCTCAAAAGGGGGTTTGTTCAGGCTGTGTAATTAGTACCCATATTCAAATGTCTGCATATATGCAATTTAATTTATTTTTAGCTTGAGCTTAAAAAGTATTTTTTACCTGGCCTGAAGGCCTATATAAAACTTAAGCTAATTGAGTGGAAAACAAGCTAGATAATGCCTTAGGTAATTTAGTATGTTTAGTCAGTAGTACAACACAATTATTTATGACTTTATTGTTTTCTGTCTTTATAGCAATGAAGTACTTTTTATTTGTGTTGCTTAGAGTTGAAAGTAAGTTCCTGTTCTGGCAAACTGAGTTCACTGAGTTTCATAATGGAATTATGAGAATAGAAGGTGTTTTAAAAGTTCATGTACTTCTTTTGGTTTCTTGGAAGCCCTGATATCCTTAGCTAATATAACCTCCTAGGTATATCTGATTCATCAAGTAGAGGACCTGTCCTTGATCTATCCCTGTTCACATTAGTGTAACCTCATAAAATTAAAACAATGTAATGAGAACCTATGCTCGTTTTTACTGCGTGTCCCAGCTTATGAATGTTCCCATTAATTTGAACAGCAAATTTTGTCTTCCCTTTCAAAAACACTTCTATATATATTTAGAAATTACATACCTTATGTACCTTAAATGAAAAACTGCTTTCAGTAAAGCAATTGCTTTAGATATTGTACAGCATGCTGTCGTTTTGCAGGGTGCTCTGTTCCTTTTGAGCCATTCAATTCTGTAGATGTTTACTTGTTCAGGATTTCATGTGAAATTTTCCATCAGTTCTTATCAAATGCTGATTATTCACAGGAGTGTGGTGAATATTTGTGTTTATGTAGTTGCTCATATTTTTCTATGTGAGTTACTATTCTTGTCTATCTTAGTGTTTCAATATCTCCAGGGAAGTTATAAAAATAAGGTCTTAATTTTTAAACCTTTAGTTGTGTTAGTAAATATTTTAAAGTTATGAACAGGCTGCTTGTTGCTGATTTTATTTTTTAAAGGAAAGGTTTTGCTTGATTGCTCATGTAGTCATTTTGACAAGTCCTTTTTAAAAATATTAGAGTAGACATTGTGTAATGCAGTACGTTATCAGCAGTCTAGTTGCAAAGAATTGATCAAAACCACGGAAATCATACCTGAAAAGTTAGGCACTTCCAATCTAACTGTAGACTTCGATGACTGGGACAATTTGTCCTTATTGTATTATAGAATATTAGGTTCAACAGTTTCATGCTTCAATAAGTCAAATTGTTAATGTGTTTAACTCTCTGCCGTCAATATATCAAATAGGTTTTTTGGCTCTTTTTCTCTTGATGGTTCTTCAGGTGCCCCTGCTCTCCTTTCCATGGCTGATACTCTTTATTCCTCCAGTGCAGCTTCAGTATAAGGTACTCAGAGCAGGATTGTTCATGTTTCTATTCAACTGCAAAGGTTAGAAACTTCCTTTGTTTTTAAAGGGTACCTGAGTTTCTTATTTCATCTGTGAGCAACTGGAATTGGGCCTTTAAGAAGAAGCTACAAATATTGTAAAATTCAGAGCTTAACAGCTGGGCTTTTAAACTTAAAATAAAGGTCTTAACAACATTGTCTCATCCATGCATACCATAGTGGTGTTTTATCATGCTAACCAGGGCAGTCTCAGAATCAGTCTGGAGCAAAATAACTATCCTAAAATGGCTATCCATTGCGCAATTTTGGGATTTTACAAATTATACCTTAATTTACATATTTGCCTAGATGTCTGTAGCACTTGCTTCCTACACACCTTTTTACGTTTTTGGCATTAGCACAAGACTTCAGTAAGTCTAATTTTGCTGTCTTTGTTAATACTGTAAAAGTACTCAATATGTACTTTGATATTTCCATTTGCAACTTAATGAAAACAGTTTTCTATATTTGATCCTAAACAGTGGAGTTAATCATATGCCTAAAAAGTGTCAATCCTTTGCTGACACTTAAACACTATGAAGTTTTATTTTAGGCAACATGGCATAAGTTCTAGAATTGGGGATATTTTACATTGGTACATCTAGAGATTTAGCATATAGGGAGGTGAGTGTAAATAGAGTTTCTTGGCTTCTTCGTCCATTTTTCCTTGAGAACACATACTGTTTGAAAGAGGAGTTTGAAATCTGGTTTGTCATAAATACGAATTGTATTCTTCATGTGGGTTCTTGCTTTCATAGTCACGATAACTGTTGCTTTGTGCTTAGTGGGCCAGCTCACAGCAGTTATTGTAGAGAATAATGAATGATGTTTATTTGTGCTGTATGGTTGACCACATCTGGGGGTGAGAACACGCTGGCAGCTAATTGTCCTGGCAAGTGATCAGGCTGCTACAAAACACGATCTTGTGTTAGGCAGAAAAATAAAATCTCAAGGAACTGTCATCCTTTGGTCCTTACTGAAGGTTTCTAGTGGAAATGACAAACATTAGCTGTGGATATGATATTGAGATCTACTCTATCACATGCATTTCTTTCAATGAATACCTCAAATCAATTTGCAGTTATTGGTGAGTTAATCTCATCCCCAGCGATTTGTATTAATTACTAGTTTACAGAGTTGTGTCCATCTGTGTTTCCTTCCCTTTTTGTCCGGAACAGTTGTGTGCTGGACTTTTGAACTGATCCCGTTGGTGAATGTTAAGGACAAATAGCCCTGCCAGGAGGTCTGTGTCGCGTTGCTTGGCATCGAGCCATTTCCTAGAAGTGGTGCTGATGCTGCTCCTAGTTAGGATCTCAGACCTTTAGGTTTCTTTCAGCTCGGAGGAACTAGAATCATCAAAAATGAGGGAATTGCAATAATTCTTTGATGAGGGGACAGCAAAGATCACAATTTGAATTTTTGTGTCTTACCAATGTGTAGTTTAGCTCCCTCCCGCAGGGACCGAGCCCTGCAGGTACTTGCCTTCCCCGGCAGACCGCTTGGTGCCGGTGCTGGAACCAGGCGGTTGCCTTCGCTCCAAGCTTGGTAGCGCTAGTGGGAAGAGTAGAAAAGGCTGCTTATTCCTTACAAACCCAGGAGTATCTTTGAGTGGGTCAAAGCAAAAGGAATAGAGCAGAAATAGCATCTTTTGGACTGACGATGAACCGATTACTCCAAAAGGTTGCAAGGATGTGATTGGCAGCCCACCAATGAGATACGCTTCCCTGCTGTTCCCGTGGCCTCTCCGTGTTGATGTTAGCAAGGAGGAATAAAGTTCCCATGTCCTGCTAAATCATTTCGGTGGCAGTGAGGTTTTAAAATAGAGAGAGCCCGAATATTTGAATATGTGTGTTTAAAACGACAGGTCCAAATAACGTGGCAGATTTGTGGTATTAACTAGCCATGTGTTGGAGAGTAGCTTTTGAGGGCTTTGGGGCCCTTCTAGTTGTGAAAACCGGTTTGCGGCATCTTACATCACAAAGTATGCCTGCTAAGCGTCAAGGTTATGCCATTGATTTCTGAGCTGGGTGTAGATATGTTCCTAGCACCCTCCCTTGTGGCACTGTACATGACACATGTCAGGACAAAATAGATTCTAACACAAATAAGTATGCGATACTATCATTTGTTTTTCATCTGTACAAACTTTGCTTGTATCTGAATGGGTTCTCTGAAATTTACGTTTTTTAAATTTTGCCTTTTCCTTCTACTTAAAACAACTTTAATATTTATTTATTTTCTGAAGAGCATGTGGATATTGTTTATTTTGCCTTTTGAACGCGTGTTAAAAAATAGGCGAACCAAAGGACAGTTGGATTCATATTTTACTGGATGAGCTAAAAAATGTAAATTAAATAAACCTTTCTTTTTTTTGCCTATTCTGAGCTGTTTCTGATGTTACTGAGCAGACCAGATGCCTTGCAAGCTTATCGTAAGCAATATGTAGAAAAAGAGGTGCCCTGTTTTATTATTTGGTTGATCCTCCAAAAACACTGAAAAAAAATTTCATGCTTATGTAATCAGGAATTTGATGCTGTAAAAAAAGAAGGGGAAATATGGTAGCTTAAAAGCTTGCTATGGGATTACAGTTGTTTTTAGCACTTGATGGTTAAGCGTCTTTTACTGCTGTGTCTCTGAACTCCCATAACTGCTAATTTAACTGCTAATTCAGTTGTGTGATGATTGATTGCCACGAACAATTCCTTGAAAAACACTAGAAATTTCATCTGTGTTTCTCTATTAACTGTAGTGGTTTTTACTTCCTCTGTTACTTTGTGTGTTGGCACCCAGTGATATACATGATGAATAGATACCAAAATGGTGTATGCATAGAAAATGGTAAATAAGACATATTTGCTAGAAAACTTTCTGGAGCATACTTTTACATCTAGAAGGCTCTGCTGATCCTGGTTTGCTGCTGAACTTGGGCCATTATTTTCCTTTTGCCAGAAGTAAAAAATGTATAGTGAACAGATTAAGATGAGACTATTTTTTTCTCTAACAGCACTATTCTATTTATAACTATAAATCTTTTTTTTCCCCCTCCTCCCTTGCATCTGTAACAGCTAGCCGATGGCGGAACCTCTTCTCTACACCTGTCTCCTTGGCTTTTCCCTATAGTCCTGTTGCGAGACTCACCCCATATACCAATGGCTTTAATAGTCCCAGCTTCTCTAAAACCTCCAGTAAAGCAATACTAACACCTGAACGGACAGGTAATGCTTATCTTTTTATTGATTTGCGGTGCTTACAGAATTGCTTAATTTAATCTAATCTTGCTAGCATTTAACAGCAATACACTGTTCGGATGATTGTATATAGACTCTCATCTCGGAGGGAGATTTTTTAAAAATTACCTAAAATGTGGCAATTAACTAGTAGTGTAGTTTATCTTCTGTGTTACACAGCATGTTACAGGAAAGTGATGGTAGTAAACAGAGCCTATTTCTCAGCAATGGTTTACCTGAGAGTATAGTTGCAACTGTGTCAGCTTAAACAGTCCCCAGCTTTGTCTGCCCTTTATTGCTCATTTGTGCCCCACTGTGCCCCTTCCTTATGTCTACAGAAACATCTGTGCAGCTGTGTAATGAAGTTGCAGGGAGAATTTCTCTATAGTAAAAATAGCCAGAAGAATCATGGCATTCTGGCATTATCAAGCTGGCATTATCGCTACTATCCAAGATTTATTTTGTTTGGCACTGATTTTCAGGGGACATAGGAGTTTTAGGAAAAAATGCAAACTTTCTTCTATAGGCTGTAAATTGCAAAGAGTTGCATTTTTCCTTCTTCGCTACAGGAGTCAGGAGTCAATTTATATTGTGACTTCTCTTAAGCTGCAGTGGCGGTAGAGAAAATAATCTTCTGGGGAAGAAGCATTAACATGTCATTGCTGGCAGGAGCAGGTGTGGTCTAAGGAAGTTAGCATCAGTGTCACACTGATCTGTGCACAATTTTCTTTACAACGTGTGAAATCAGTGCAGAAAGCCCTGTTAGGGATATGGCACTGCAGGTGAGATACAGCTCCAGACTGAATGCTTGGTGTTCGTGTCTGTGTGAGCAAGATGTCTAAGCTCCCCTATTTAGTGGGATGTAGTTTAGTCCCTAATGAAGGCATCTCATGCTATTTGAGATACCCTCAGGTATCTCATCTAGCTTCCCACTGCTGCTCCAATAGGGCACAGCTGTTACTACCTCTGCAAAACCTCAAGGACCGTTGTAACTTGCAAATTTTAAAGAGCAAACACATTACCCCTTGCCATCCTTCCAAAGCAAAGTAATCCCCTGTGTGTCCTTTGCTGTTGGAGGTATTATTAGAGGGCGGCTAAATTTAGGATGAATTTTAGGTGGCTGCTTTGAGCAGTGCTAGAGGATGCAAACACATCTGTGGTACAAGCACAGCTGATGAGCCGTAGTCGCAGCCGTTCTTGCCCTGCAGGCTGTGGGCCTCTGGTGGTCCAGAGGATATTAGAAAGTGATTTACTGTTTTATTTGAATATTTTTTCTTTAAAGTTGGGTAACAGCTAGCTTATGCAACTAATTGCAGTTGAGTTTGTATTTTACTGTCATGGAGGGTAAAAGTAGAATCCAGAGCCCTTTCCAAAAGGTAGCTCTGTGAGGGAGGCAATGCTTTCTCTCTTGTTGCACAATGTTCAGTCTTAATTGTTATTGACATTGATTTATCTGATGATTATAAACAATTTAAAAAAAAACAGTAAAATATAGATAAATGGCTCTGATATGGTATCTGAGTACTGAGCAGAAGTTGGTGACATACACACTTGCTTTTCAGAACAGAGTAGGGAGAACCACAGTCCCATAAGAAGGATTCAAATGCAGATGTGTTTAGACTATGCTAACTAATCTGAGCTGTATCAGAACTGTATTGGGTAAATTATTCATTGTCTGGGCTATGTGATGCTATTTTGGGAACACGCAGAGGAATTCCTGATCCATTACTACACTTACTACTTCTCACAAGTATCAAAGCCCTTTGCTAATGGTTAGTGGATTGCACTACACTTCTGAAAGTTTCCATCTGGTATACAGAAAAAATTTTAAGTTGCTGTAACATGAAGGGCTGATAGCCATGAATGAAAGACATCCAGCCGTATTCACAGACTAAAGGTTATGTTTTCTTACATAGGTTACATTTCTAGGAGTTCCCCTTTGAGCCCACAGTCATCAATAGACAGCGAACTGAGCACCTCGGAGCTGGAGGATGATTCCATCTCCATGGGATACAAGCTGCAGGACCTCACCGACGTTCAGATCATGGCTCGTCTACAGGAGGAGAGTAGGTGGCTTTTTTTCATTTTTCAAAATAGTCTGAGAAAGATTTCCTGTAACAGTCAAAACTGCTCCAGTCTGGTCTCAGTCAAGCGGATCTTTCTCAAACAGTGTCACCTCTTGAGTGGCAGGTGGAAAAACACCTCACCTGCATGGAGAAGGTGAGCATGTTGTTGGGTTCAGGTAAATGGCACTGGATCTTTCAAAGCTTGATGCTTACATTTTTCTGAATCCCAACTGGTAGCTCCATACCTGTTGAGTACCTGTTGAGTAGATTTATAATGTTTTACCATATTAATTAATTAAAATAATTTTATTTCTGTGGAAGGAAGAGGCGAAAGCATTTTTCTCATGCATATGTTTCATGCGAAAGGTAAAAATAAGCAGCGTTCATGGATTTCTTTACCTCTACTTTGATCTTCTTAATTGTCAGATGAATTTTGAGATTAGTTCCCCTTTAAATCCTGAATTGGGGCATTTAAATTTAACATTTTGGTTTCAGAGTAGTGATTATGCACAAATCTGAGCCCAAAAGCTTGTTTGACATAGATTATAGTTTGGCTTGATAGTAATTTTTGGAAAATGTCTTTATTCATAAATAAAGGGCATTTGACTTAGAAGTCACTCGGTAAGTGCAGTATCTTTCTCACTTCCTATTAGTGCCAAGTGAGTTATCAAGGAGGAGATGATGAGATGAAAACCAAGAGAAATTCAGAGGTGGTGACTGAAGGAAAATGCTAAGCAATAAGTGATTAAATAAAATAAAAATAAAATGTGAAGAAAAAATTAGAGCTGCAGTCTGCCTGCAGCAACCAGACTGAGCAGGCTGGAGTGATTGCTTGTCAGCAGTCGAACTTGCTGAACGTCTGGTAGCACTTGTTATGTTCAGCAGAGAGATTAGCAAGTGTGAGACTTTCCAAGATAGCTGAATTCTCAGCTAGCAAATGTGTGTGGTCACAGCTCAGAAAATTTCTGATATTATGTGAAAGTTGCAATAATTTAAGAAAAAAAAATTATGGATATCAAAGATCCAAAGGATTGCATTACTTAAATGACAGCTATGCTCATCTCCCTCAGAGTGAGGTTTAAAAAAAGACAAAAGACTTCAGGTAATTAGCTCTTTAAGGAATCAGGTCATTGGTAAACTGGAAGGGAAAACACTGTTTTTCTTCTAATCTGTGTCAGGTGTAATAGTTGTATCTCATCCTTGCAGTAGCAGCTGGTACAGAATGTTTGAGCACGTGACGGTTGTTGTCCACTTAATCCCGTGGAAAGTGATGGTATTATACGTGCATGCGGGCACGCTCTCTTCATGGCCACGAATAGAAACTCCCCTCGAGGAGGGGCGGGAAAGCATGTTAAGAAGTTTCTGTTATGAAGCAAAGACATCTGCCAAAGCTGAGGGCTTTTTGTAAATCCAGGAAAGTTGTTATCCGCAGCTGTTGGTGGAGTTACTCAGCTCCTGGAAATGCAATGTACATCCCCTTTTTCCCTGGCTACTGTGCAGCTGGAAAAAGGGGGGATGTACAAGGGATGTGAATGTTTCCCTCTCTCACTTGACCCGGAGCAAACATGCTTTTCTGGGGCAGTGCTAACAGTGGGGTGGTTTTCAAAACCTGGTGTTCTGAGAAGGGGGTGGTAGGATGCGTACCTGTCCAAAACACAGCTGTGTTACCACTAAGCCTTGTCTGTGAGATCGGCTGCTAGCAGGAGCTAATTCTGGTTCAGGGAGGTTGGAGAGCCAGAATATTTACATGGGTTATTAGTTTAGGAACTGAAGTTGTCAGCATTTTCGTTGCATGTATATAAAAGTTTAATAGCAATAACTTGGAAAACTAATAGAGTGAGTGTTAATTCCTCTAATTAAAGGTGTTTAAAAGTTAAAAACTTGATACTCAGGTAGTCTTTCTATTGGCAGAGAAATAGGTGCCTCCTGAAGGCAATTCATCTTATGTTAAGATAGGTATCTAAGACATCTCACGGGTACTGCATTTTGGAGATGCCTGTGTTCTTTTTTTTATTAAAAATGGATCTCGAGGGAAATAATTGAGGCTCAGATGCTGAAAGACAGCGAAAGTTAGATCAGATGAATCCTACCTCAGATCTTCAGCCTGGTGACACTGTAAATCCAATTCTTGCTGTAAAGTCATGTCTACTTACCTGCTTAGTTTTCAAGATTGAAGTGCATATTAAGAGTTAATCACTTAGCAGAAGCCAAATCATCCTCTTCTTGGAATTTACAGGCCTTAGGCAAGATTATGCTTCGACTTCAGCATCTGTGTCAAGGCACAGTTCAAGCGTCTCTCTGCATGCAGGAAAGAAAGGGACATGCGGTGACCAGGAATACGATCGCTATAGTCTTGAGGACGAGGAAGAGTTTGACCACCTCCCACCTCCGCAGCCACGGCTGACTCGCTGCTCCCCCTTCCAGAGAGGAATTCCTCACTCACAGACTTTCTCCAGTATCCGGGACTGCAGGAGGAGCCCTACCTCCCCACACTTCCCTTCAAATACTTATCAGCAGCCCTACTACCCTCCGCAAGCCCAAACTCCAGAGCAGCAACCAAATAGGATTAACGGAGGTGGGTTGCATGCTTTTCTGAGAAGTGGTCTTTTCTCTGTGCAAAGTGCCAGTGCCATGTTAAAGATCAAGTTATGTCAACAGAGTGAAGTGTGTTTAGTGTGTGATGGCTAGATCAGTCTGTGAATTGTGACAAGCAATTTAAGCCTGTGCAAATGATTGAGGTATGTTATTGTTAAGTAATTTCCTGCAAAATGTAATCTGTGACCTGGTCATGAAAGTTGTTGCTTTAGTCTGTTTTAAAGTGCTGCAAGGATGACCACAAGTGAAGAAAGAAGAAAAAGGAAAGAAGAGCATCTTTTAGCAGGCTAACAGTTGGTTAGAAGAACTGATTGGGCTTTCAAGCTTGGCCTAGGCATGTCCATTGTGGATACAGTAAAATACAAAATAGGGTTGTCAGTTTATCAATCCCTTTCTTATTCCTGACTTTGCTGTTAATGCAGCTATGCTGTGAATCCGCAATGAGTGCTAATGGCAGGGGTCAACACTCTGCTCTTGTTCCAGGTCTGGTAGGGCAGACTGTTAAAGTAGTGGGAGATAATGTCACTCCCAAACTATCTTGAGCCGTTGCTCCTTTTTGCACTGCATCTGAGATGTATTCCAGAGTCCCTGGAATATTTGTCTCTCAGCGCTCATTCAAAACTTAAATTTCCCTCCATTGTTGCTGTTACCGTCCTTTTCATTCCTTATTATGATCACAATTTTCTTCCTCCTGCTGCATCTTACTTTCCTATTCCTTCAGCCTTTTCCCCAAGCTAATTCAAAACAGTTTTCAGTCAGGGACTTGTTCGTAACATCACAGGTTACAGCTCACCCTTGGGCAAGAAAATAAATGTGTTCTTCAAAACAACATAAAGTTGCTATTTATAGAGCACTCCAGGTATGCATGTTGCTTTCCTGACACACAAGACATGACAGGTTGGTGCCAAAAGCACTTGCATTCAAAGTAAGACATGGCGTGGAAGTATAATCGACAAGTGGCAGTACATAAAGAAAGCTGATGTTAACACAGGGTAGAGCAACGTGGGTGTTTGTTGGTACAGCATATGTGCCATATCAATCTCAACGTTATTTTTCTTCCTGGTGAGGTACAAGAATGGGACAGCACTGATGGGCTTGCAGAAATGTTGGGGAGATAGAAAGGAAGGTTATGGGGCATTTTTGATTCAGGAATAAGGGCAGGATGTGGTGCTGCGATCTTTTCGTATGGTCCCCAAATGCTTTTTCAATGATATTTTCGTATTCCATGTCAGTGGAACTTAAGTATTAGATTCCCACATAGAAACCTCAGGAAGTACTTACAGGGCACTGAAAACACTAGACTCCTAGTTTATTAACTAGAAAGTGTATAAATGTAAAAGGCCACCAATTTTACCACCTGGTTGCCTTTTTCTCAAAAACTTTGATGCGTTGGATAACCTGTTCGGTGTTGCTCAAAAGATGGACACACATGACTTCAGTTACCCGTTTGCTGGGATGGCAGACAATCCTGTAATAGCCAGTACCTCTATCTTTAGAGGGGAATTATCTTTTCAGCTTCTGCACCTTCAGCCTCTGACTCATGCAGCACTGATCCACATAGGTGGCAAATACTGATGTTTACAAACGTTTTACTTTGGCTGTGTTCTGTTGGCAGGCAAGGAGTCAAGTGTTCACTGTATTGAGTATGTCTGAGTAGTATTACAACACCTTCTAATCGGCACTTCTCATCATCTTGGCAACAGTTCCATTGTCTTTCAAGAACTCCTACGCGTTGAAATGGAGGTAGACTGCAAAATAAGAATTTGTCTGAATCTCAATATGATGGATGATGTGTTCCGCACTGTTACAGTTTACCAAGGCAAATGAGAAAGTGGGGTGTGATAGATGGAAGGGCTAAACTGTTTAGTTACTGCTTTCAATGTATGTGGAAAGCATCATACATAATTAATCAAAATCGCACATACCACATGCTGTGCTGCTCTTGGCCATTCCAACAGTCTTCCCAAATCTCTCTTTCTCTTACCCCAGAGAGATCACTTCTGTTCTTGTATGTGCAGTCAACCAGGTCCCTGGTTCATCTGATCATTCACAGAGCTCTCTATAAGAGAAGAGTAGGTGGGAAGTAACTGTTGAACTTTGGCACTCAGTCTGGGGTGAAAAAACAGTGTTTAGCTTTGACACAATGTCTCCCCAAAACTAGGCTATGTGTTTAGCTCAAGTACAATTTTTTGCCTTTAGGAACAAATGGTATGAGGGATGCTATCCTACCTGCTTTTAGTGAAGTTTGTTTAGTATGGTACGCAAGTTGAGGTACTTACTCAACTACCTGTACTGTAACAAATATGCTGAAGGTGTGATAAACTTGGAAAACTTCAAGAATTCTTTTAAGAGTATAATATTGGTTGCCTGATGAGGAGCGCCTACGTTTAGATGCTGCGATGTGGGTGTCCACATGTGTCTGAAGGGCCCAATTCGGCTGCCCAGATGCAAGCACTTAGCGCTGTACGGGGTACTTTGATGCACCCTGCTTGGCTTTGCCGTCGCCATGTGTCAGTGCTGCTTAGATGCTGTAGACACCCCAGGGTCTCTCAAATGGCGTGAGGTACCTGTACATAGGCGCTGACTTGCACACTAGGTGTCTAGTCTCTCACTATAACCGATGGTCTCCTTGTTCTCCATCCACAAGATTGCATTTTAGGTAGCGGAGAGGTTGTCTGGGCTTTCTGGCACCCTTGTAATCTTCTGCCTGTGCTTGGGGTGAGAGTACTCTCACAGATGTTGTCCAGCTGTGTTGGAGGCCATAATTTTGAACTCACACATTGTTCTTGTCAATGTATTGCAGCAAAGTGCTGCCCTGCTGTGATTTTGACACTCTGCCCTGTTTTAAATTGCTGGATACCTATTTCAAAATAAAATACCATACATCTGTTTTGAAATACCACACCATCTAGCCCCCACTCCCAGGTCCAGGTTCCTTCTCTTGCCTTATCCCACCCATGTCTGAGTGAATGGTACCAGTCCCGTTTACTGCCAGTCCCCAACAGCTTGCTGTACTGACAGGCTCCTGGTGAACACTACCATAAAGAGGCAGATGCGTGCAAATGTAAATACGTTAAGAAGTGAAATTTGTTAAGGTGTGTTTAAGGTGTATTTGGGGCCACTTGTAGAATAGGCTGTAGGCATACCTGTTACCTCTTAAACGACATTTTTGCAGCCATCACCTGCAGTCTGTGTATGTTATCTTTGCTTTCTACTAAGTTTTATTTCCAATTCTGGCAAGAATACACTAATAGAAAAGCTTTGCACGAAATCCGCTTTTTTTTTTTCCTTATTTAATTACACCCTCTCCGAAATCTGCTGAATTCTCTGTAATGATGAGTTACATTAGAAAAATTCCATCTCTGAACTTTTTAAGGCATTCTGGTTTTCAGGGATTTTGTAATTGGTTAGTGGGTCAGAAATAGATCATTTAAAGAAGATCTGAGAGACAGGAGATGAATAGCTTTTGAATATCTGTTGCAGTTAGCTAAAATGAGTCCATCTAGTTAGTGTGTGTGTTATAATTTAACAAAGCTTTTAAAGTGTTGGCAATGGAAACATTTATGTTTATATCTCTCTCCCCTTTCCTCTAATTTGAAGAAGTTCATGGTTAACAACTTAAAATGTTGCTAACTGTTAATATCAAAAATACTTTAGTAATTTTTATATAAGAAATACCACCAAATTTCATAAAACAAAGCTGTTTTCTGCTTTATGGTGTCCATAAATGTACACTTTTTTTTTTTAACTGTGACACATAAGTAATCTCTTTCATTTTAACTTTTTAAAAAATATTTTTTATTTCTGTTTGGTCACTTTATTCTTTTTGAATAGATGTTAATATCTATGCCCTTTATTACTTCTGATTTTTCTGAAAACATAAGTAACAGAAGTATAGTGCTGTGAAATCATCCAGGATAGACAAGATGCTGAAAGTGGGATTGATTTTCTTGTGTTCAGGCCCACTTTCCAGCTCTTGAGATAAGCTTACTCATAAAGTTTTATCCTGGCACCCCTTACTTCATGTGGATTTTAAAGTGTCCATTTTTATAATACCTGAAAATTGGAAACTTTGTATTTTGGATGAATTATTCCAGCTAAAGGAGGAGTTTATTACAATGCAGTAAGAAGGGGCAGATGAAAAATACATCCTTCATTGAGTAGCAGTGCATGCAAGCTGGTTAATTTCAATGTATATTTTCCATTACCTTTTCATGTTGATTTTTAAATTTTTAGCTTGGTTGATACCTTCATAAATGGACCACAGATTCACTTGAAAAATTTTGCTTTTATTTTCGAGAAATTGCTAGTTATGAGTTACTTTGTTGCATATGCTTCTGGGGAATAACTTTTCTCAGACAAAATATTATGAACATCGTTGGCTGTTGCAACACCCTTGCCTCATTTGAAAAGCTGCAGATGTGGGTTTTGTTTGTTATTTGTTTGTGGTTGGTTTTGTGGTTTTTTTTTAAGCAAACTCCAGGCAGATACAGAAGAGCAGCATTTCAGGGGCAGTAGGTTGGTTTTTAGAGATCAGTTCAGTATAGACTAACATTGATTTGTGTGTTTGGAGAGGTAGGAAAAGGTCTGTCCTTACTGATTTGCTGATTTACAGAGTGTTTTTCTGCTCATAACCTCTCTTGCTCAGGAAGGAAGGAAGAATTCACTGTAGGAAATTGTTGCAGACTTTAATGAAGAAAAGGAGGAAAAAATCTTACTTTGTCACCTTTGAAGTTATATTGAGAATAGTGATCAGTGGGGAGAAGTCATAGAAGGATAATGGAAAAATCTTTAATTTGCTATAACAATCTGTGGTGGTAGACATATGCCTGTGAAGCCAGGGCGAGATGAAGTAATAATTCTGAATAAAATGGAAGTGTTCAACATTAGCAAAATGTAGGTATTGACAGTCATGAAGAATGGTGTCTCTCGCTTAACTGAAAGACTTGCTTTTAGTTCTTAACCTGTATTTGTGTTTTTACACACTGATGTCTCTGTTGTATCAACTGACGATTCCACAGACCTTTAACTAGACCCTGGTGTATTTGTGATGTCATAAATGTTATAATCATAACAAATGTAATGCAGATACTGAACTCAGGTCTTCAAAGATGAGGAAAACAAATTAATCACTTAAGGTGAAGTTGTATTTGAGTCTACAAGTTTGGTAAGGATTTCAGAACAAACTCTGAATATCTGCGTAATATAGAACATAATATTTAAAATAGAAAAGCACAGATTTTTTCCTTATGGTTTCTCCCCAACTTATTTGTGCATACAATACAGATAAGACAGAGTTGAATTTGCAGGGTTTGTGTAAAGGATTTAAATATGAGTAAGAAACTGCTAATATAGCTTAAATGGTGATACAGATTTCTCTGAGACACTAATAATTCATTGTATCACATTCCTTAACGATAGTGCACTTTTGGCGAGGCTTGTGAGTCCTTTTGTTCAAATAAAACGTTGACAACACTTGCAGAGAATAACAGTGAATGAATAAACATGTTTTAAGACACTTCACTGTAGAGTCAACCTAAGCCCTTCTTGCAAGGAAAGCCTCCCTGGATGAGGCGTTTTGCAGAGAGAAGATGATACTGACCAAGAACCACTACAGAACTCTCAGTCTGGCAGCCCACCAAGAGCGCACCTCTTCTGGGGCAGCTTTGCTCCAAGGGCAAGGTCTGTTTGCGTGCTATATGGACATTAATCTTCAGCCGGTGATAGTATTAGGTCAGGGAAGGAAAAAAAAAACCCCAGAAGCGGTGAAATGGGGACGGCCACCAGCGGTGCTGGGACCAGAAGACAGAAGGCAGGTGCTGCCTGTTCTGGTGTCCTGCCAGAAGGAAGCTGGGCCACCGATCCCAGGCTTCATAGAAGAAACGGCATCGGGGGAAGAACTTCCTGGAAAAAAACAGAACTGAAGCAGCTGGGTAAGAGGCAAACTGCTGCCTTTACTGTAATTTTGTGGAATGTTTGACAAAATAAGGGACACTTTTGCCTGCTTTTTGACCCGTTTCTCACCAGTAGTGAATATGATGTGTGCTGTGAGTCGGTCTTTTCATGCACATTTTCAGTTGAGGGCAGAGGACCCTGTATTTCACAATTCCCAGTTTTTCCTGTGCTGTAGGCAACAGGCAATTCAGCGTGGATGCCACACGGGAAAAAGTGTAAACATGCAGTAGGTGGTTTCTGGTGTATCGTTCTGCTTCAGATATGTGAAACAAGGGCAACGTGTCCCATCTATAGAACACTCATGAAGTGACAAGCACGTGTGTATATGCATGAACTATTCTGGTGGTAATAACCAGGAACTGATTATTAACTCACTTGCATGACCTGTTCTTGCATTTTCTTCACACTTTCAAATTTCTCAATAATACAATGTGTGTAGGTCATGCTATTACATCTCAAAGAAAGCTGGGAAAGGCAAAGATACATCTGTGATGCTTTCTATGGCTGCATCCTACTTAGACATCATATTTGTTTATATTTGTTTATAGTTGAGTAGACTCAGTAGTGGGTTGCAATAACTACAGATGCTGTAGAAGGTGCAGGTCCTTTGGAGTTCCTCGCTGGTGTTAATATCTACATCTTCCTAACAGAACAAACTGTAAACAACCCATGATTTTTTAGGCTTGCCACTGAACGAGATTAGTGCAGAAGAGGTCACAGAAACTGTAGCAAATGTCAGCATTCATCATAAACAGGACTATTTGGGCAAATTACTTTTCACCTGAGAATACATCTCAGCTCTACGCCTTCAATCCTCCTCTCTGTTAATTTTCTCATCAGTCTTAGGAGAGCAAAGAGCTCTAGAAAGTGAAGGTTTGCTACTTGCAGCTTGGAAAAATTTTTTTGTTTTCTTCTCATATATTTCCAGCAAGTTCATACCTAGTCACGTCTTACTGGCCTGAAATATTAAAATCACGTAACTCCCACCTTCTGCTTCCGTATATCAAGCTTACAAGAGCCAGCGTTTCATTTACAAACAAAACGTCTGTAAGACCCTTTCCACTGTTCTTAGGAGGGGAACAGGTGGCAGAACAACTTCAAGAAACAGATGAAAGAGGATGCATCATCCAAGGAGATCAAAGCTGCAAAAATGCCATCAAGATGAACGTTTCTGGGTTTTCCCCAAGCACAAAACTGACCTGCTATTTTCATTGCTTTTCAGGGCCATTTGTCTCAGCAGACACAAGGACCCATCAAAGAAGTAACACAGATGCTCGATGGATGAGAATTTTCAGGTGCAGCAGGAATCTGCTGCCTGAGGACTGAAAGAATCAGCAGCAGAGCAGACTGCTGGAATGAGAAGGGACTAATGAACAGGAGGCAAAAGACGTGGCCACCCGTGACACAGAGGAAATCTAAGCTACTCGTGTACCTATTTTTCCTGCTATTGTAGCTGCATCCACTGGACAATTCAAGGCTCAAATCATGCCTGTCGTGGCTGATGCAGTCCCTGAGTGGAAGAGCACGTAGACTCCAAGGAATTCTGCTTATACAACATGATATGTGGACAGTATTAGAATAGCTATTTTATGCAGTGCTATCTTCCCTACTGCCATCCTGCTGCTCAAACCTTTTTTGCCAAGTGCTGTAATGTTGACCTAGGATTTCAGAAGTTAGGATTTTAAAGGGTAGGCTAGGGCTCCAAAATTAACAGTAGCTACAGACTTCCCATATTCATGAATTTCTGCCACTCTGGGCCAAGGATTGCATTGTAGAAAGACAGTTCCCTTTCCAGTTTTCAAAATCATGAGTATTTCAGAAATAGGGACATACAGTAGCTGTATAGATGCCATTGTTTGCATCCCCAGGACAGTTTTAGAAGCCTAATAACTATTTTATCATTGTTATATCAGTGATATTAATACTTACCACATGACTGAACCACAGTGGTAATCCCTTTGCTAATGTTCATTGGTGTACCACTGACAGTTTTAGCCTGCCAGCATCAGTGGTGAGTCGCTGAAGCACAACTCTAACTCTTTGATGAAGGATTACCCTGAAACTGGTTCTTTATTAGGATTTGGCTGTACTCCAGTTTCCAGGAACTCAAACCTTGCATTTCCTTTTCCTGCACTGAACTCCTCCCTATCTTACCTTCCATACCTACTGTTTGATTTCAAAAATATGAAAATGTAGTGTATTTCATTCACAGGAATATTTAAACTATTTCCTGGACAGCAGTGGTTTTCTATGTCAGACCATCTGTGGTAACTGAAAGTCAGCCTTAGTTGAGGTGGAAGAGAAGAGGGTCTCATCATTACATGACCAGTGTGCATGATATAGTGTCAAGGGCAGGTAGGCACTAGTAATTGGGGCTCGGGACATAAAGATATTAGAAATGTTGGACCTTTGAAGTAGAAGGATGTTTCTGACTATTTGCAGGATACTCTACCAGTTCTTATCATGACGACCAGTCATAAAAAACAGCTAGAGTGGTAACCTTGCTGTGACTCAGTTTGCTGGAGTTACATAGGCATCCTACACATTGAAGTTACTGTTAGTGACTACTAATACCTTGTATAGATAGAACTGTACTGTCACTTCTTATTACTCAACAGTTGTTAGCAGCTTTAAGGATTAGAGGAGCTCATGATGGTGCTAAATAGGCTATGTATTTATGTGGACTGATAAACAGAGATTCCCAAGTCAAATTTGTT
Source organism: Haliaeetus leucocephalus (assembly GCF_000737465.1). Taxonomy (NCBI): domain Eukaryota; kingdom Metazoa; phylum Chordata; class Aves; order Accipitriformes; family Accipitridae; genus Haliaeetus; species Haliaeetus leucocephalus. The sequence goes on along the minus strand of NW_010972497.1, from coordinate 202,972 downwards.
GTTTCTGTGGACTGAACTTGCCCTACGTGAGCTAGGAGGTCGACCCAAACCAGCAGTTCCAAGCTGTGTGTGATATGTCGTTCTTGTGCATACATCCAAAATGTCGATCTTGAAATGCCCTGCTTGCTGTTGGAGCGAGCAGTCGTAGCTGCCTATTCGAAGACAGGCAGACCCTGCTTTCTGTTGCAGCGTGAGAACTGGAGGCAGACATCTGCCATGCACTGGAACCTACGGCAGGGGCAGGAGCTGGCGGCCTCCCTGCTGACCACGGTACCAGGAGAAACATAGCCACCTCAGCCAGGCACAGCACTTGTGCTCCCGAACCTGGCCAGGAGGCCAGCGTTGGCGGCGTTGTCAATGACAATTTAAGAAATGACCCATTACTTGCCCACAGCAGTGCTTCACTGAAGTCTGTCACATCACAGGAGGCAATTCAGACCAGGTCATTCAGTGTGTGCCTTTCTGCCCCCGCCAGCCTCTTCGGATTATATAGAACAGAGTCATCTCCCTTTGGCCCTGCAGCAGAAGAGACCAAAAGAGCTTCACCTTAGATTACCTAATGCTGTTGTGGTTGGCAGGTCTTCTCGAGATGTCAGGCTTGGTCTCAGCGTCTCTCTCTAAATCAACTAGCATGAGTGGGGTTGCAGACATCTTCTGACCTAGACACATGCCTTAGGTGTTGAACATGCCTCCAAAACATTTGGGGCATTTGCAGCTTTCTTTTCCTGAAAGACCCTACAGGCCTGTTCTGAAAATGCCCACCAAATCAGGCACTACAAGAGGGGTAGGAGGGAGAACCACCAGATTTGAAAATCCTGATATCAACTCAGGGCTCCAAGCAGCTGAACAGCATCGACTTAACAGGTTTTGTGCATGGCCACCTGCAGAAACAACATGCTAATAAGGTTAGGTACCGAATGGAATTTTTTAGCATCTCATTGGCACCTGAAGGCAAGACCTTAGTCACAGGATGGATTCGTCTCACCTGTCTTTAGACATCCACAGTGTAGATACCTGTGTCTGACTGTGTCACTGCAGCCTTGCTTTGTATTCACTGCAAAGAAACAGGCACAATTAGGGCATGATTCATCTGACCTACTTTACACATTTACGTGAAACTCATCCTTATCATGACACTTTAGTGTTTAAATCTTTGCAATTCTGAACATGTACTGCCTATTCATGTCTAAAATTATTTGTTAATAATCATGCTGTTACAGTAGTCAGAACGGTTCAATTAGTAGGCCGTCAAAAACATATTCATATTCTTCCGGCAGAGCAAAACCTTTCTTTGTGTTGAAGTAATTTGTTTTAAATTTTATTTTCTACAGAAATTATTCAGAGACCGCTCATGTTTGTTGCAAATTCTGATATGACTATGGATGTTACCTTCTTTTGCTTCAGATAAACTTCGAAGAAGCATGCCTAACCTCACGCGGATGCCAAGTACCCCCACCATTAACAGTAATGCTGGCTTTGCTAGTTCTCCGGTCACTGTGAGGAACAGTCAAAGCTTTGACTCCAATTTGCATGGAGCGAGTAATGGGATTTCAAGGATGCAGTCGTGTAGTAAGTACCTGTGTTCTTTGGCTGCGTGCAAAGAATCGATAGAGTGGTAAAATACACGTCCCAGTCACTGATCCTCTGCTTTATGAAAAGTTAAAAGCAGGCTGTGTTCCTTTTGCACCATATTTTAATATAGCACAGGATTTTCAAAGTTTCTATTTTGGAAAGCAAATTCTGCCAATCTTGTTACGCTGTATTGAGAGTTTCATCACCTCCTTTTGTTTTTTTCTTTGGCCGTTCATTTTGTGCCAGCTTTAAAACTAAAATTATAATTAGTAGCAGTAGTATTGTAGAAGCACCAATAATGCAATTAATTCATATAAGCTTACATTTTTAGTTTTGATACTAGAATTGAAAAGTGCTTTTCTTGGTAATTTGTACAATACTGGTTTTACAGTACACTGTATAAATACTACTTTAAAATACATGGCCTCTCTCCTACTGAAGTTGAGCCACTTTCTTCTGAGCAAATGTGGTAAACAAGAGGGTTATATCCTCAAGTATAATACACTTGTTGAGTGGGGGAATTAAAATGACTCTAGTTAGTTTAATTTAGGTGACTTCTTGATGGGGGGATGAAGGGAGTATTGATCTAGTGGATGTTGAATTATTAATGCGGAGTGGGAATGAGATAGATTGAGATCCAAACCCGTCTTTTCTAGCACAGTGGTTGAGGTACTCTGAGAGGAAATGGAAAAAGTGGATTTCGCTGGACACAGGCAGGAGAAAGTATTTAACTTATGCCTCCCATGTGAGATTTTGGAGGGAGAAGTTGGCAAAACCTTTTCCTGTGGGTGTTTTCTTTCAAATTTGAGCAGAATTTACAAATGTCACCAAAAGTACTAAATGGCATCTTTTCTGGAAAATGTACTTGACTGCTGGATTTATTTTCTTTTATTTTTGTCCTGTTTGAATAGGAGAATCAAAGTAGTTGTTCAGGTTCCCACCTGAATTTGCATGGTAGTGCATTGAGAGTTTAATTTTATTTACTATTTTAGAAATGCCTATTTCTGTGTGTGTTTATGTATGTGTGTATGTATATATGTGCGTGTATAAAATGTGATTTTTCTGAAATAGTTTTTTGGAGAACATTTCTAATAAGTGGCTGTGCTGGGGTATTTAAGGAGCTGTGTTACAATAATAGTTCCATAGCAATATATTGTCAGTATTGTTTAATTGAATCACACATCTGTATTTTCTCCTGTGTCTCTAAATGATCTTAAGATGTCCTTTTCCAGAGACTTGAAAAAGGATTAGCCTGTATGTGGTATGTTAGTTTATGTGCTTCAGGCTTTTGACAGTTTGCTTTTGATATGTGGACTCTGGAACAGATGCGTGTTTGATGTACACCAGAGGGCAGGATTGTGTAGAAAGTCTCTATATAAAGCTTCCGAAACCCATAGCATTGATTTAAAATTATAGTTTACATAACATCAGCCTTGAAATATGCTGTTATATTCAAGACCTTTTTATAGCCTTTTTATTATTTTTATACATAAAGTGTAGATGTCTGCAATCTTCTATGCTTTAATGCAATGTTCCTTAAACAAGATGGGGCTATTGCAAGCAACTTTACAGAAATCTAAATAATCTGACAGTAATTAATTTATACCTTCAGCAGTTTCTCTTGCTTAAAGCTCTAATTGCATAGGTGGAATTAGTGTGCTTGTAATGGCTAATGAAACCTCTTTGAGGAGAAAAAGAAGGATGAATATGGGGTGGGATTTTTGTTCAGGATGGGGATGGAACAGGGTATTTTAGTTCAGTGCAGTGTTACTGGATACAGTAATGGATCCAAGAGGTTTTTCAGCAGTTTATAATTAGCAAGTAAATTGTATAATGATGTGTTTATCCCAATTTGGATCTATCTAGAAATCAGCATTACTATCTGGCCTCATCTGTTGCATACTGACCTCGTTACTTTTCTACCACTCTTTACAGTTCCATCCCCAGGACAGCTTCAACACAGAGTTCACAGTGTGGGACATTTTCCAGTGTCTGTCAGACAGCCTCTCAAAGCTACTGCCTACGTAAGCCCAACCGTACAAGGTAGTACTAGTAGTAGTAGTAGCAGCAGTATTCCAATATCCAACAACTTACAGTTATATTCTAACACTGGGATCCCAATGCCAAACAAGACTGCCAGTCAAGGAATTGTAGGGCGCAGTGCTCTTCCAAGACCATCGCTGGCTATCAACGGGAGTGGCATACCCAGAAGTAAAATTGCACAGCCAGTTCGAAGGTAAGAGTTAAACAGGCCTCTTTCCCTGTGTGGATGGCTTTGGCTTAGATTGTGGTGTTGGTTGGTTGTTTTTTTTTTCTGAGTACGAAGCTGGGCTATGAAAGAGAAGCGTTTCTAGCTCCTAATGTAAAGTCACTGAATGGGTGAAGATTTCTTTCCAGAAATAGCGATGGACAATGCCTGCTGGTAGTTCCTAGTAAACTCTAATATTGATAGAATGTAATCACATATAAATAAGAATGGATTGCCATCTATCAATAAGTACTCAAAACAAATGGAAATCTCATATCATTGACATATGTGGCTTGCCTTCTTCTTGACTTGTGCCAACTGCTATTTCAATGTCACAGGATGAGCAAATAGAGTACCCAAACAGAAAGAGTTATGTCGCTGTCGTTGTAAATGGCAGTAGACTGTAAAAATGCAACCTGTGACATTACAGCATTGTGAGGAAGGAAATGTCCTGGATAGTACAGTCTTGGGTTGAACTGTTTCAAATCGGTAACAAAGCTATTTATACTCCAGAAAGTCTGGGCTCCTGTCTTTGCACCATCAAATGTACCTTAGCAGCATCATATGTTGCCGTAGAGCCAGACCAGTGATCCTTGAATATAGATGGTCTTTGCACTGTGGAAATGACAAGTTTATAGGACTCTAAAAGCACAGACAGAATGGAACTCAGCCTACAGTTCTTTGAGACCCTTGTTTCATTTTATTTATTCATGTGGAAAATAAGGGCGGTTTCAGTTCGTGTGGAATTTTCTTGGAAAGAATTCAGCCATCACCGGCAGATTTTCTCACTGTTGATTTTTGTCACTGTGGTCATTTCGAAGGAATGCTATTTAAGTTTAAGAGTTTAGCTTCTGTTAGTATACTGAAAATTAAAGTGGTTTTAGTCATAACCTGATTAGAAGTAAAAAAGGTCTTCTGTTTTGTTTTGTGTTTTTTAAATCTATCAGATGTTCAGGAAGAAGTGCACATTCAGAGCAAAGCTGTGCCTTCATGCCTATAGCCAGACTGTTAAATAGCCAAGTTACTGGCTTAAAATAGGTTGTTAGATATTTTATATAGGGTCTGCATTAGGGAACTTCAGTATTTACTGCGTAGGATCAAGCATGTGAGGGTCTGCTTTTGATAATTTGTAAAATAAAATTATAATAGCCAAGATAACTGACTTGGCTAACTATTAACTGCTTTTCTCCTTACCATCAGAGATTCATGCATACAAAAGCAATGTAAAGAAATTTTAACAGTACAGTCCATCTCTACTTAGCCTCCTGTTGAATGGATCCACACAACCCTCAGCCCTCTCCAACTCTGCGCTCAGGGCTTCTTGCAGACCCCTACCTTCCAGTGCTCCGCTTTCTATCCTTACACAATGTGAGGGGCAGTGGGGGCAGCTTCCCGCAGGGCAAGGTGAGCCAGGAGCTGAGTGGGACAACCAGGCTGGCCCGCAGTGCCCAACCAAGAGCAGCATTGATGGTGACCAGGGTCAGGCAACAGTCCCAGCCTCCAGACAGGTCCACAGCGATGAGGCAGGTCCCACCTAAAGCCAGGAAGTCCATCAGCAGCTCAGGGTCTGGATCATCCCAGGTACCAGGCGCAGGCATGGCAGCAACGTAAGGAGAGCTCCGGAGCCAAGGTGGGAGGCTCGCTTGTGTTTGCTGCTTTGTGCTGGAGCCAGTCACGGCAATCCAGCTGGTGATGGAAGAGTGGGACGGGACTACAGACCCTCCAAAAATTCTGTTATCTCAAAACCACGTGGCATCATACTGACAGCTCGTGCTTCTTTGAAACAGTTTTCAACACTGGCGCATTTTCTGTTCAGTGCCCTGTAGCAGAGATTCAGCTCTGGATACGTAGCAGTATGCTTACAGTTGTTTTAAGCTTAGTCAGTTATTCTTTACTTTTGCCCTCTCCATTTTTTCTTCAGGATTGTTAAACACACTTTCCTCTTTTTATTTATGGAAAGAAAGAAATGAAAGTGGCAGTTGCAGAAAATGGCAGAGGCAGGTCTTTTTATGCCTCAAATTAACTGGATTTATATCAAAGACAAGTGATCCCGCAACAACATGGAGCTGCACAAAAGCAGCTTGGCTGAACCTAAGTTTAAAGAGCTTTTTTTACTTAAGTGCAATGTTTTTGCCACTAAAAAATTCGTTGTAGCAGAGAGGCAAGAAGCTGCTCTGATGACTGCTTTTAACTTACTGATTCTGCCTGCCCTTACAACATACCTCTGCCTTTTTCCAGCCAAGAGCATTTGGAAGGGAGAGGAAGCATCAGTAACTCACAGAAAAAGCAGAGAAGTGCGAGAACAAGGCTTTGGACCTGGTTTTATAAGAAACAGTTTCACAGAACTGAGACGCTTTATTTTCAGCAAATTTTGGTGTAACTAAAATATAGTTGCAGCAAATGAGAGATAGCCTGCCTTCTCACCAGTGAGTTGCCAGTCGGATCAAGTCAGATGGTTGTTTTTCCTTTTTATCTTACTTGAAACAGTTACCTCAGTAGTACCTGGAGTGTTTGAAAGATGGTCAACAAGCATTTTATAATAAGTCCTCGATTAGTGAGAGACACGGCCCCGGTGTGAGGGTGGGGGCCTAGAGGATGGCAAGTTCCCTGCAGGAGTGGTGGTGCTGGGACTGGCGGCTCTCTGAGTTCAGCTGTGGGATGGAAACACGTCGTCGCGTGTCTCGGATAGGAGCATCTGGAGCAGGCTTTGTAGAGTTCTTTGACCGACAAGATGCCAAAATTCTTTAGTGCCTGCATAGTGTTTTTATAAAGTGCTGTTTTCTTCATGAGCATGCTGAGCACAACAGCTTTTTGGAGAATATCTCCCATTAGGTCTCTGCTGTCTGTAGTGACAAAAATAGGTTTTTATCGTCTTTAGCCCTGAAAAAACAAATCTTCCCATTTAGAGGGGTCTCATGCATCATGACAATTATTCACCAAATTCATTTTTACAAACCTTTTACCCTGTTAAGACTAGTAACAGTAATGGGGTCTCATTGGAAGTGGCCTTAATTTCACCATAGATCTTTACATTTGCATTAGCATGGAGCCAGAAATATACTAGAACGCTGTCTCCAAGCAAGCCACAAAGCCAGTGTCACTGCAGAAGTAAATGATGTTTGTTACCTTGATCTTTCACATGAAATATGACTTCCTTTCCCTTTTTTTGTCATTTGGTTAATACAGTTTCCTTCAGCCTCCAAAGCCACTTTCGTCACTCAGCACGATGCGGGATGGGAACTGGAGAGATGGCTGCTATTGATGAAAGATGCCCATCAACAGTGGAAAATAAATAATGCGGATTTCATTACCCAGCTGGCTGGGTAACAATGATTTGGGAGAGGAGAGTCATACGGTATTATTTCCCCCGGGATTTTAATATGTAACCATCCATAATACAATGTCATTTTTTAAAAATGAACATCTTAGCAAATACTAAATATTGCACTTAATCAGTTACCTGAACAGCTGCATTGTTATCAGACTAACAATGGCAGTGTTGGCATTTGGAACTGAAGAAAGTATTATATATGTGCAACATATCAGAATATTTCCTTGGAAAGAACTAGGAGATAATGCTTTCGGGCAGCTTTGCCATACTGAAATTCTAAGACAATTTATTCAGTGTAAAGGCATCATGCATTTTACTTTCAATTTGGGGGGACTTATGTATGTGCTTGAATTTTTTTCTAGTGTTTCCAGTACATTTTATTTTGTATACTTAAGTTCATTTAAACTTGCCTGAACCTTGAACAACAAAGAGATAATTTAACTTTTCTGTGCCATAAATAATATTTTTGGGGTAATGTACTTTTTTAGCGCTAGGAACATATCTTACAAAATCGTACCATTGGCAATACAAAGCAGTATATTTATGTTGCAGAAGCACAAAAAAAGTAGCATTCACTGGAAATTGCCATCCAGCTGGGTCAGCATGGTTTTGTTGGTCTTTCACCATTTGTTCAATTGTTAATTTATTGTCATAGTGTTTTGTATTTAAAATGGCAGCATAAGTCACGTTGCACTTACAAAGATACAGTGATCTCTAAAACTACAGTTGGTTTTCAGTACTTTATTACAAAGAGTAAAATTGTAATGTTTTATTAACAGTTGCTTATGGAAAATGAGTTTTAATGCGAATCTTTTTGATAGATCTTTTACAAAATCCAATTGCACTAATCAATGCTTTCTTATAATGGCATATGACTTAATATTTGATTACAACTGTGTATACTGCTGTTTTGGAATGTTTCAGAAATAAAGAATCTATTTCAGCAATAATGTTGTTCTTGAGTGTGCAATGTAAACATTGTCAGAATTTAGCAACTGATATCTACTTAGCTCCTGCAGTTTTTATTACTTGGCATTTATAAAGATTATGCTGGATTTTGCAAATAGTAACTAATTTTCTGAAATTTTCTGATTTTTTTTAAAATTGTGTTATAAAGCTATAGTATGCATAGAAGACAAATATGTATTGTTTTAGAATCAATCATTATGATCTTATATGATCTTAAGATTTTTTTTTTCAATTTAATGTTCAGATTTTGCAAGTGCAAATGTGGCTTGCAATGGGAAACGGAGATTGTGTACCAAGTGAGTCTTTCACCATGCTCTGAATTTGCTGTCAGTTTTGCTCCGAATTAGCTCGAGGACCTGCTTTTCTTAAAAGGGCAAGCTAAAATAAAAAACAAAGGAGAAGCATTTAGTGGTGAGTAAAACCTTAATTACGTTGAGAAATGATTGTATAGCAGTGCAGTAGTATCCCTGCACAACGTAAAATTGTTTAACAGAGATAGACAATTCATTTTTCACACTTTAGTTCTTTTAATGCAGTCAGAATCCATTCTTCCAAAAAAAAGCAGAACTGTTGAAGAGGATATCAAGAAATATTCCAACAAGGAAATGAGCTCTGCACAGGTAAGTATTTCAGCAGGAGTGTGCCAAACCCATCTTGTTTCTAAGAAGCTCTAATTGGAAGAAATTACTGCTTGTTACTGCAGTCAGTCATTTGTGGACAGTCTCTGTTGTTTTGAACGGTTTATCTCACTTACAGACTGATTGTGGCAGGGGTGCAGAGCCAGCCTGGGGGGTGCTTTGCTATTTGCCTGTGACAAGGAGAGCTGCAGAACCTCCCAAATTAATAAGCTCTCCTGGCTTCTGGCGCTAGGGAACCAGAGCGACCTTTTTCATAAAAGATGGCTGGAGACCAGTGGCAATGATGAGTTTCTGCTCATTGCTGGCCCTACCAGCCCTGGGCCGAGCTGTCTCTTCACTCCGTTCCCTAGTGCCGGGATTTTATCCCTGTTCTGCCATTGTCTGGGACACCACAGCCTCACATTACTGTCAATTTTTTAAATAGGTTGCAACTGTTGGCGGTAATACTGAGTTGTACACTGGAGGGCAGTATACCCTTTGAAAATGTTTTCTTTGTAGTAGCTAAAACTCCAGGCTCTTGGTTTGAACCCAGTGCATATGTCTTTTCCCAGTGTTGTTTATATATGATGACAACATGTTAAAGGAAGGTGCTCAAGTGTTTGTGATTTGCATTTTTAAATTTCACACTACAAATGTGTCATGAACTGGAGAGCCAAGCGTTTTGGATATAATGAATTCTTTGAGAAGATGCAGTTGTTTTTCCCTTTTTAGTTGTCCCGTTCCCTTGCAATGCATTCTTCCATCATGTCAGGATTTGGTAACCTTATAGCTTTGCTGGTTTTGTCAAGTATCTGTCACACTGGATGCCATCAGACTTTAGGAGGAAACCCAAGGTGCGAGCACCTTGATCGCTTTTCTGCACTCAATCAACAGAATCACTCATTTCAACCCCAGGCTGTGGTACTGCTGCTGTTCGCCTGTAGCAGAGGGAGCTGGCTGTCTCCGTGGAAGGTAGCATCGATGAATGAGGTACTGCTGCACGGTGCCCAAAGTGTCACGTGCTTCACCACAGTACCACTGGGAGCAAAACGTGTGGAATATGCTACTGATTTCCTCCTCTCTGTGGAATACATTTTAAAAGAGTTATAAGCTAGTTGTACTCTTTTACAAAGCCACGGACTTTTTACAAAGCCACTATCCCATCCCACTGCTCATTTCTCATTGAGTGTTGAAGTGGATTCCCATATCAAAGTCCACGATGCCAGCCTGTGCTGTGCCTGTTACAAGCAAAGCACCTCCTAGCTCCCTTCCATGTTGGCCCTCACTGTGGTGGGAATCCCCCATAAACATAAGGGACTCAGTTTTTATTCACCCTCAAATCCTTCCTTAAAGACTTCTTCTTTAGTGCAGTACCACTAAATGCAGGACTAAGTTAAACTGCCAGTGTCTTCTGACAGGCTCTTGAGCCTGTTAACAAATGCTGCCTTGTCATTTTTTCTTCCTCTGATCGGTGTTTTTTGCTATACCTAAATCACAAGTTTCTGGGACATGAACTCCTGTCTTTTCCCTTTGTGTTTGTACAGCGTGAAGCCCAGGATTTCAGGCCCAACATTACAATGTCTGTATGCTAACACAAATAGTGAAAATCAGCATCTTCCTATAGAAAACACTATTTAAACATCCACTGTGAATGATGGGTAAGGCTTCATAATTAAAAATAATTGGGGAATAACACACTCTCTCTCTTAAAAACAGATTTGTGGTGTTTAATGCTCAGGCATGACTTACCAATTCAGAAATTCTGGATAAAAAAGGAAATTGCTAAGCCCAGATGACTTTCCTTGTCGCTGTTGTCATGAAAAGGGTATGTCCTGCCTGGTCTGGTTTAATTTTCTTTTTCCCAGCCAATCAGAGTCACATTTCATTTGCAATACCCACTGCAGCCCATCTGTTCAGCCATCTTTTTCCTTTCATCTACACTGTCTTGCTTACAACTCTTGCTGTCCCTGGATTCCCACCTTTCTTGTGACCTCTGTCAGTGGTTATGCGTGCTTTTGTGGCCAGTGCAGTTCCTGACCATCCACCTGCAGATCCCACGGTGGTGGGTTAACCCTGGTTGGATGCCAGGTGCCCACCAAAGCTGCTCTATCGCTCCCCTCCTCAGCTGGAGAGAGGGGAGAAAATATAACAAAAGGCTCGTGGGTTGAGATAAGGACAGGGAGAGATCACTCATCAATTACTGTCACAAGCAAAACAGACTTGACTTGGGGAAAAATTAATTTAATTTATTACCAATCAAATCAGAGCAGGATAATGAGAAGTAAAACCACATCTTAGAACACCTTCCCCCCACCCCTCCCTCCTCCCGGCTCACCCCCACTCCCGGTTCTCTCTCCCTCCTCCCCCCGGCGGCGCAGGGGGACGGGGAATGGGGGTTGGGGTCAGCCCGTCACACCTTGTCTCTGCCGCTCCTTCCTCCTCAGGGGGAGGAGGACTCCGCACTCCTCCCCTCCTCTGCCGGGGGGTCCCTCCCGCGGGAGACAGTCCTCCACGAACTCCACCAATGTGAGTCCTTCCCATGGGGTGCAGTCCTTCACGAACTGCTCCAGCATGGGTCCTTCAGGCACAGACTGCTCCAGTGTGGGTCCCCCACGGGGTCACAAGTCCTGCTAGAAAACCTGCTCCTGTGTGGGCTCCTCTCTCCACAGGGCCACAGGTCCTGCCAGGAGCCTGCTCCAGTGTGGGCTTCCCACAGGGTCACAGCCTCCTTTGGGCACCCACCTGCTCCGGCGTGGGGTCCTCCACAGGCTGCAGGTGGAGATCTGCTCCACCGTGGAGCTCCATGGGCTGCAGGGGAGTCTCTAGCCTTGGCCAACAGCAGGTCCATCTTAGAGCTGGCTGGCATTGGCTCTCAGACATAGGGGAAGCTTCTAGGAGCTTCTCACAGAAGTCATCCCTGTAGCCCCCCCAGCTACCAAAACCTTGCCATGCAAATCCAATCCACCCACTCAGCTATTCTGCTCACTCACCAGCCTGGGGCGCAGGCCATCAGTGCATCTTCTGTCTCCATTGTTGGGACTTTCAGCTGTTACCTGGCCAGGTAAGCAGTTATACTTAATCTGAATTAATGATAATGGAAAGGAAGTTTAAGGCATGAAGAGATGCTTCAGACTTTCTGGAGAGAAATACTTGATCTCTTAATCTCTTTTATTGACAATCCATCTTGACTTTGTAGAGGTGGAGAGAAGCTAGATATCTAACACACTCAGAAGACGTGCACTATTCCCAGATGCAGCTACAAAAATTTTATGAAACTACAGGTAGATAGACAATAGATAACTTTCACAGACCATAAAGTGACTCTTACTTGAAGAAAACATGGCGAACACACAAAATGAAGGCAACTGTCACTGCCATCACTCTCTCATTGGCTATTTGGTGACGCACTATTGAATTCAGCCATGTTAACGTAGAGGGGTTGGACATCTGAAACTGATTGAGCCACGTAAGTTGTCGTTGTGGCTGGGCAGAAAAGAAACCTTGCGGCTCCTGCGCACAGCGTAGCTTTGGCCATGCGGTGTGGAACTGCAGTGCGCATCCAGCGCTCTGCGGCAGCAGCCCCGTTCCTTCCCAGGAGGGCAGCGCCTGCTGCGCGCGTGGTACCCCGACGCACAGCCATCGCTGACCACCACCCGCTGCGGAGCGACCAGACAGCGGACGGTCCTTTGCTTGCTAAGGTGGAGTGCTTAAAAGAGCCTAATTACTGGGGCAGGATCCAACTAGACGATGATACTCAAATGTGTTGTTTTTGTTCTGTGAGCACAGCCAAAAGATAATGTTTTGCCTTTTCAGACACAATCTTTCTGCTCTGTAGAGCTCTTTCCCTATGCTTGCGCATTTAGTACTATATTTTTCTATTGTGACTCTTTTTTGACTTAAAAGAATGAAAATAGTCTTTCTTCTTTGTTAAAAAATTAAAATAATATTTATTCTTTGTTTCTGTTTGCTTCACTTACTCCTTGCCCCTGAGATTTCTATTGTTCCCCTAGAAAAATAAAATATTATTCCTTTGTCCTTGTGGCCAGACCTATAGAAGGAATGAGCCTCCAGCCAAATTCCCAAACTGAGCTCTAGCAATCCAGCCAACCTACATACTTGGCAGTCTGCACACAGATGTTACTAAACAAGGTATATTATCTCCATCCAAGACTGAACTTTTCAACAGCAGAGCAGCAGAAAACGTGATGTGGATGTCAACTACAATACACCTAAACTGGACTATTTGGGACCATTTTTTTTGCAATAATAGAAAATAGAAAAGATACCAATATGTTTCTACAACTTTGCTTTTCAACCCTTCCTACAGGAGGTTATAATAGCTTTATCTTTGGATACGCTTGATAAGTGCTTTCTACTTTCTGATTATGAATTTCACTGAGCCAATAAAAATGTGTTGAATTCATTTTCAGCAAAATGTTTAGTGACTACTGACCTCTTTAGGAGACTTATACTGGTTCTAAAACTGAGATATTCCAATGCTAGCATCAGGATACAATCCATTTTCATTACATAATGTTGCTAATATCCCATTCAGTTCCTTTAAAATGTAAATAATTGAAGTAAAAGTTCAAGAACTCAGAAGAAAATTTAAAGAAGGGAATTTTTTTTTTTAAGCCAAAGAAAATCAAAAAATGTGTTTTGATTTAATCCGTGTTTTTCTAGGCAGTCACTGACTGCACTGAATTATGCAGCTCTGATTATGTATACACATACAACAGGAAGGATTTTTCTGTGTATGAGAGAAGGAAAAAAGCATCAGACAAAATGATGTTGCTGTATCAATGGCTTGCTATTCACTGGATCAGAATTAAATAATTAATTAAATAACCTGCATTAAATAACCTGCCTCCAAAAAAGGAACACTTAGCACCTGATCTTTTCAATCAAAGTGAAATACCTTTGACAAAATTGGCCTTTACCCCCTTAATTTACAGATGCAGCTACTTGGGTGGGTGCAGATGGGCTCAACTCCTTTTAGGTATGCTCTCATCTGGTTGGTGTAAGTGAAGTCTGATCCAGAAGCTATGCTGAGTGTTCCTGGAACTTATCTTGCTTCTCAACATATCTTATTACTTTGGCTACAGTCTCATGCAGATGGAGGTCTGTGGTTGGGTAGAAGCAGATTGTGCATCTGCCTTACCTAGTTCAGTACTATCAGCCTGGTAGCTGATAGCTGATAACAAATCTGTGGCTTTGTTATCCGGCCCTATGGTTAGTAAGTGAACTACTGAGTTGTGCTCTTTGATGAAGAGCCAAGTGTAATTATGCACAATCTTACAACAGGGCATGTTTTTCTGAAGCACTGAGTACATGCAGCTCCCATTGCATCTAGCTCAAGTAGTAAGACTTTTAGCACCTCTGAAATGAGACACTGGGCAAATTCTATCTTCCTGATATTCTCTTACTAAAGTCCCATTTGTATTTTCACAGGGCAGTATCTTAAAGTCTATTTCAGAAAGCAGTTTATAAAATGGCATTGAGTGAAAATGGCTTGGAATAAAACTCACTGTCCAGACATGGATATTCTGTATTTTTGTGGAATTCCAAACTCAGTGCACAGAACATTCCATTAAAAATAATGTTTTAGATTGTTTTGCATTGTCGATGATAAGTTTTCCAAAGGAAACAGGAAGAAAAGTGCTATTTATTTGACAAGCTATTCCAGACAATCAGAATGATAGTTTTCCCTGGCACCCAACTGCTTTATACAGAATTGAGTGCAAATGCCAATAGTCATTAGAAAGTGTCAGGTACTCATAAAAGTCCCAGTTAACTATATAATGCAGCACAGCAAAAACTACACCCAAGGGGCATTTACGTAATGGAGGACTCCATCATGGTAAGTCCTAGCAGTATTCCCAAGAGTAGGCTTACCGCCTCCATATAGACTAAACCAACAGTTTGCTCGAGAAATCCATGTCTTGCTTCAAAATATAAATCACAGGTGCTTGTCGGGTTTACATAAGCACAAGTATACTTCCAAGAAAGAAACAGAGATGTGGAAATCTTGGAGCGTTTCAGCAGTGTTTCGGAACACAAACTGCTGAAAAGAGCTTTGTTTCCTTCTGCATCGTTTTGTAGCCTCACTCAATATCCTGTCTACTTTATATCCTCACTGTGAACAATATATGATAAGATGAAAGGCAGTTTACATAAAAGCAGGCCATCTCCTTGAAGAGAACTTATAAAGTACATCTCCTGTATATTCCTTTAATCCTTTGTGAAGCAGTAAACTACAGTTTTGCCCTCTGTTTTGAAACTTTTCCTTAGTTCCACAGAGCAGATAAGTTTGTTGTGAAATAGCTTTTTTTTCCCCCTTTCCTCTGGGAGAAAAAAGATACGGGAAAAACTGTCTCATGGAATGCGTTAGCCTGCTGACAAAATCACAAAGCAGTGAAAATGAACACGTTTTCTAAAAACCTTAGTAGTACCAGAAAACCCGCCTGACATGCCCGCACTTGTGTAACAGGATTAAATGTTTGTGCTGTGGTAGTGTCTGTGGGCTGGAAGCAAGTTGGACTTGATGCGATAAAACCAAAAAGCCCTGTCTGAAGCAGCTGGCAGTCTCGGTGAAGGAATTGCCTGAGCTCTGTTTGTGCACCTTGTCGTATGAATAAAGCTCTTCCAGCTGCAAGAGAATTGCAGAACCGATTCTGAGACAGGAGCAAATAGTCAGGACGGTAAACTGGAAATCAGAAAACCTGGGTTGTTTTCCTCAAACATCTTCTGTAGGGCTGATCATTTTTATGTTCTTTCCTAATTGAGTCTCTGCTTAAACAGTCCTTGCTTTAATGAACTTACTACACACTCACGGAGCCTAGCATAACATATGCTATTGAACACAGGTAACTATTTAGCAATGAAGAAAAGCAGGGGAATAGTAGAACTTTCTAATTCAAATTTCAAAACAAATTCCTGTACAGATATATACTGTGGAGATGGGATTATTTTGTGTTATCGATGCATTTAGTTGATGAGTAAAGGCTCTGTAGCAAGTTTAGTTATCCATAAGGAAATAACTGTGTACAGCTTGTTTTGTTCTTTATTCTGTAGGCTGATGAAGGTTTCAAACCTTCATGTCATGGAACAAAACAGGACAAACACAAGTGGAAGGAAAGGGGAGAAAGAGAATCAGAAATGAAGTTAACTGATGGGAATAGTACGCGTTTGAAGACAAGGAGGCTTCCATAGCAGGTACTGATCCATCATGTGCACTACAGTCTGCATTTTCCTCACTAGCTTCAAATCCCAGCACAAGAAAGGGTGTTTAAAGCAACCCCTCTCTTTGTTCTTTCACCTTTCCAGGCCCGTATGTTTTTATGGTGTTGGGTTAAGTGCATGTTTCTGAGAAGAAATGGCTTTTCAGTGTTCTGTAGCAACTTCGTAGCTGCCAAAGTAGTTTTGTACAGGAGGAAAGTTAAAATTTTCCTTATCACTATTCCCTGAACAGTGAGAACCAGTATGGATGGGGCAGGAACTTGATTTTTTTTAACCTCAGAAGCTGTATTTTGGGCTGGCTTAGCTTTTGCATTTTGTTATTTTAAAATCTAATAGAAAAGCGGCAACTGTGAGCCAGTTTATTTGCCCCGTGCCATTTCCTTTGAGCTGTAAACGGAGAGCTATCTTAAACGATCTCCAGAGACTTTAAAACCACTATAAATGGTACTACATATCTCATCCTTATCTCACACATACTGATTCTTAAGCCAAAGGACAGTGGACTTTCCTGGGATGGTCCAGAGACAAGATGATATAGGTATGACCAGAATTGAGGTAGCAGAAAATTTTTGTCTAAAATGAGGAAAAATTAGTGTCCTTTAGTGTCAACTCTTATATGTGCCAGCTGCTAATCCAGCTGTCAAGATTGAGGGAAGGAGAGAGGATGGTAGAAAACTGAGGGAATTGTGGTTCATCTGTATTCATTATTATATTACATTATATTAAGGTGGTTCACAAGTGTAATAGTAAACCAGAGCATCTGGGCTAGGACACTTAATGTTCCGATGGTATATATTGGTTATGCATGCACTTTCCTTTCTGTCACAAACCAAACACTTCAGTATTTTTGTGTGTGGTCTTCCAATGACTGTAAACAAAATTACCATTCTGTTTTCTGATGTTCGGTGCAATGTTACTGCAGAATCAGGCCTGTTGTTCAGCTGCTGTGCACATGGCGTTGGTAAGGAGGTAAAACTGGATCAAATCAAGAATAAGCCCCTGTCTTGAAGAGCTTAAGAGTCTGAAACCAAGGAAAAAAACCAACACAATACTAAACAAAACAAAGTGTGTGTACTTTTATAGAGCAGTTCTGATATGTTTTAGATTGTATGTACTTGAAAGGGAAATGTCTCTGGCGACTTTCTTTGGCATCTGGATTTACCACAGAAGTTGGTCTTGAAGTATGAGTTCTGAGAACAAGGACTGTGAGAGTCAGCAACCACTCAACTGTGGTCATCCCTGAGCTGGTGTTGACCCCTTAAAAGGGGAAGAAAGAGCAAGAGTGATAGCATCTACAATGACTTGAAAAACAGCAAAGGAAAAGGCGTATGATGCTGTTATTTAATGTTTAAAAATCTTGTGACGTGCTTTTTTCCCTAGCATGTGAGCTTCTGTCCTGCCTGGGCTTTTAACCACTTCTAAGCAGTTCCAACCAGGAAGCTTCTGTTCTTCGTCTAAATTTGCATCAGCAGAGACTGCATGAGCAGAGATTAATTCTAAGCCTGGTGAAAACCCATAAAAGAAAAACTCTCCAAAAAGGAGGGTAGGGGCACATCTGGTAGTGGAAGTGGGTGCCTACACAGTACGAAATGTGATGCCTACCTTTAACATTCCCGTCCCCCTTGGAGGTAGTCCAAACTCCTGAGTAAAATAAGGAAGCATCCTAATTGCCGAAGGAGAGAGAAACACCGCAGAGGAGTGCTCCCATTAAGGCTAGCTAATAAAAAATGCTAATTAAATCCTTCCCTCTTATAGATTGTAGGTGCTTGAATTAAGGCTGCAGCAGGGATGACTCTGCTCACTTGGGTTTCACAACCACAGATCCTCTAATGAGGTCTGACACCCACATATGTTCTTTGAAGCTATGTTTATGCTGCTAATTAAAAAAGGGCTGTGAGCCAATCTCTGACCTCAAAGCCAAACGGCACAAACTGGCTTATGGCTACACAGCTGAGGGGTAGCTCCCTTTGGAACAAAATTTATCTTGGAGAGAGTTACCTGAAGCAGTCCAAAAGGAAGCCAGGGTGTGCACTAACATTTAAATGCTCTGGGTGACTTGTGGGCTTGCTGCTTAACCTAAATTCCTGGCTGTCATAAAGATGTAAAAATGTAAAGATGTGCCTTGTAAGAACTGGGCAGGACTATCAGCCGTAAAATCCAAGATAGCAACCTTCTATATAGCTATTGATAGTTGTAATGTTTCCTGAAGAAGCGGCAGATCTGGTTTCTAGGATGTCACAGCTTGTGTACCAAAGGAGTGCCACTGCCATGAGGTTCCCTCAACCTCTCCTATTAAAGTGGACAGAAGAGACCTACCAGAAACTTCAGGCCAGAGAGAGAACACAAGTTGCTGCATAACTTCGAATACTAGTGGCTACGGGAAAGGAAACACTGTGTTGGTTTGGTTTTGTTTGCTTGTTTGTTTTTCTCCTGGGACTATTTCCATGCTTTAGATTCAACAGGTCTTAAATACAGGAATTGCCATGTAGTTTAAATGCCTAGTTTCTTTTATTGGCTCTATTTCTAAAAAAACAAGCTTGGGAAAATCACCAAATATGCTACTGTAAAGCAGTAATGACAAACGTAGGGACAAGATGCGTACAAGCTGTAGATGCAGGCTGTGTATATTATCACAGAAAGGATCATGTTCTGCAGGAGGATCTGAAAAGCATCTGTTGTAATAGGCTTTTTGACTGTTGCTTTCCTGGAAGCGGCTGCAGCTGTTAGATGTACTCAGCATAGTAAACCTTTATGCAGATGTTAGTAACTAACATCAGCAGACAGAACCTGTGGTTTCTGTCTGGGTTCTTTTTCTGGACATAGCTTACAAGAGTTGTAAATATTCTTTAAAAATGTGACCAGAAGAGGGAAGATCAGGGAAGGGAAAATTAGCAGTCTTAAACCCTAGTATTAATTGCCTCAGTATTTTGTTGCTATACTTAAAGCCATATGCCAAACGAACATGTTCCTTTCTATTGCTCTGCAGATGAAAACTGGAATGTAATAGCCAAGGGCAAATACATTCATCCACAAATATTTTGCAAATACATTTATGGAGTACTTTGTTAAAAAGGTTGTGCTCAGTTTTCAGAGGCTTTCGGTGTGCACTGGTTTTGAAGAGTTTCCAGAAAAAAAAAAAATCCTGAAGTTTCTGTGTCGTGGAAGAAATCAGGGAGCATTTTACTACCTGAAATGATGTAGAGCCACCTCTGGATCCGAATCAGGCCTAATGTAACCAAGCTGTTGCTGATCACCAGTTTGTCATCTAGCATGATCCCAGTTCTCTCTTCTGAACAGAGAGGTGTGTCAGCCAAAATACCAGTTAAATGTTTCAACAGCCAAAAGAATAAGGGAACTGAAAAGGTTTTCTTTTTGTTCTCCATGGTTCTGACACCACCAGCAGCAGGCACTGTTAGGACATCAGGAAATTTTCTGTTTCTGAAAAGTAGAAGTTCACAAGGAGAAGAACTTGGAATGAATGTTGCAACTTAAAATGGTATGCTGTGCAATATCATTCCTCAGTTTCTAGGGAATTCCTATTAGAATTAGATAAATAGAAACTGTATCTACATTGCCCACCATCCTAGAGCCTCCCGTGTCTGAGGTATCTTTCATAACCGGCTCAGTCTCTTCCCTCCAGGGCAGGACTTTACATACCGCGCAACTTCACTGGAGCGACAGTTACAGAGGTGGTTGTGGAAGGGGACCTCTGCCCAGCAGAGTCCTCCAATTCAACTGATAGCATACAATATTGGTTTAAGCATCTTTATAGCAGGAGTACTACTCTAGTTTTGTTCATTTGGCTTGGCTTACTTTGTCTGGATTTTATGACTCCATGATGATTAAAATCTTTCCTGTTTTCTACAAGTTTACCCACTTACCTCACCATTGACCTCTGTGTTTAGCTGAATCTCTGGGAAGTCATCTAGTCATAATTTGAAGTGCTTAGGACAGAGAAGGATATAAAAATTCTTCCCTGATAAAGTTTTCTTTTGCTAATAGCCCTCCTCACTGGTAAAAATATATGCCTTGCTTCTCACTTCCAGTAATGTAAAAGTCATTGACCATCATCTTGATCATTTAGGAAAAATAGTTCAGGGAGTTTTCTATCCCATGTTATTAATAAAGACAAGTTAATAAAAATCCTCACACTTACCAAGAAAGGTAGAAGGCAAAAGTTTGGAAATTGACTGTAAATGCCAGTCACTGGAAAGATGAAGAAAATGAGTGTCCAGCTCGATATATTTGAATAGATTTTCTCAGTGGCAAGAACTGGTAAACTAGGAGCCTTGTGAGTTGCTCTGAGTTTGTCATATGGCATGTCCTAGCAACATCAAACATTCTTTGCAGTATTAAACGTCTGTAGCTCAAACCATTTTATCAGACGTATGCAAACTAGATTTGCCAGTAACACAGGAAACTACCCTAAGGATATGTTTTTGAACATTTATTCAAGATGTATTTTGAATGCTGTTTCAGCTTTCATTCTTAGATATTGGCAGAAATATTATTACTTTTGCTGCAGATGAGCAAGGATCTTTAATCACTCCAGATGCCAGGGAAATGAACGCTGTGAAAGTACAGTTGCAAAAATAGTTTAGAGAGCTTGTACTCTGTGAAATGAACGTGGAGTAGATATTGTTTCACTACACACAAGGGACATGAAGTTCTGTTTTGAAGCCTCAGAAATGGCCCTACCTATCTGATTCTTGTAATAATAACTGCAGCTGGAACCTTACTGAGAAAGCTTTTAAACAACACTAGTATCACTCCTATTCAGGAAAGCATGAAAACAGGTGCCTAGCATTAATTACAATGTATATTTAATTAAGAAGCCCTTAATTGCCATCTCTGGATGGGCTGTTCTGAATCTGAAGAGCCAAAGAGCTCATGTGTTAATTTCCAGTTCTCAAATGTTTTAAAAATGCTACTTCTTAAAAACTGCAGACCATATCTTTTACAGAGATACCTCCAGTTAGTTCAGCACACTTCATTGACGCTGCTGTTCTGAGGATCTCATTCTGAGCGTCTTAGTAGTCCTAAAATAAAATTTCATTTTCTAAGATGGAATTGGGACTCTGCATTAAGATACCTCCTTTTCTATGTTTTTCTCTCCCAGAGAGCCAAATAATCATGCTGTGAGAGAGCCTCAGTGTGCTTCATTAACAGTGATTAGTTAAGCTTTTTAGCAGCCATGCAAGGGAGAACAGTGGCGGTTCTTGCCATTTTACAAAAGAAATCGGAGGTAGAGATGGTAATGTTCAAGTCTCATGCAAGTCTCATGACTTTCGGGCTTGTGCCAAGTGCTCTGTCTCCTGGAAAAGCTGCATTCACATCAGAGGTCGCTATCAAACAATCACATGGTGTCTACCTGTAAGCCTCTGCATAAATCAAAAAGTAATGCCCAAGAAGTGTTCCGTCATCTCTGTCATGTGTGCTATACTAGTGTACAGGTTTTTTGGCACTAAAAATAATTGTAGAGCATTTTTCTAGCAGTCCCAAATTTTCTTTTGCAAATATCAGTTTGCTTAATCACATGCTGGCTTCATTTTGAGCTATGAAAATGAATTTTGGAGTGGAAGTGCTACAACAGAGTGTAACTTCATTACTGTAATGGAAAAAAGGATGCCACGGGCAGCTCCTGTGGCTTCTGTGTATGGGAATGCACATGGCTCTAAATCTTCATTCCACTTGGTGGCAAGATTGCAGATTTATACAAGCTAGGTCCTCATAATCATGCAGAGATGAGAAGGGCTGTAGAAACTCCATATTTTTTTTCTCACACTAGCTCTACTTTGTACTGTATATGTTGCTAGTGACATGATGGGGAGAAAATGCATCACTGTGCATGTACAACCCAGCACAGCTGGGTCTGGTTTGCTCCTCGTTACCCTTACTGAACAACAACAACAACAACAACAACAAAACCTAAATGGGGACATATGCACAGCTATCTTAAATACTGGAATACCTTCCCCCTTCCCTGAATGAAATATAAATATATAAAAAGGTAAGTTCTAAAACCATTTTAAAATGCAGAAATGGAAACAAAACTTTTTTACTTGAATGCCAAGAACTTCCTTGAACTTATCTTTTTTTTGCTATTGTGAGCTATAGAAACTAGCTTTCAAAATCATTATAGAAAATATACCACAAAATAAGATTTATATACTCTGAATGCATGCACAGGTCACCTACAATCTTCTTGTTCATTTTATGGAATCTGTTTCTAAGAAAAATGTCTTGGACCAAAAGCAGATTATTGGTTTTTCAAAGAAAAAAAAATACTCTGTTGGCATAAATATTTCTTTTAAGTACCAGAACCTGGGTATTCAGTAAATCACCATTCCTGATTTTTAAGTGTATTTTGAAAGAAAGAGCAAGACTTTGCAAGTTATCTTTTCACAGCTCAAGGGGAAAGCTCCCTCCCTTCCTTTCACACCAGCTATTCTTGACCACTAAATTGTCTTCCTGCTTCCTCCCTCTTAGATTTCATGTTTAAAGATGCAGAAAGTTAAGATAAACAGGAGTTGTTACACTAACATATGACTCAGTAATACTGCAAAGCTTTGTTGGTTTGGGGTTTTTTTTTTGCTGAGACTAGGACTACTAGTGCTGCACAGGATAATTTTTTTTTAAAAATATAAGCAGCTGTCTGTGGATGCTTTAATTAGAATTGATTTGCTCATAAGAGATCTTTACATTCTTACTCTTTAAGTAGATGGCTGTCATCATTTACAGTCAGACAAGCTATACATGATTCTCAAATTTAATTGCCTTCCTTATAACTTACAATTATGTGGCCTTTTAAATGATCCAAAAGCTGATACATATATATGCATGTATGCTACCACAGAAGAGTAAGCAGTATGTTGTTGGCAAAGTATAAGAGAAAAAAGGCCTAGTTTTATGATCCGTGTCCCAGGATCTCAGATGTCCACTCAGAGTAAACAGGAACTTTTAAAGCTTTGTGCATGACACACACTTGCCAGAACACTGGTAAACTGCGCTGCATTTTGTTTGCCCAGAGGATGGGAGGGAGAGTAAACACTCACAAGTTTGAAAGTTTTGATTCTGAGATAATAGGATATTTTACCACCTAATGCTTAAAATACATATCTCCTTCCTCTTTGGATAAGTAAACTCCCAGTGTAGGGAAAATAAAAGCTATAGGGTTGATAGGGTTGTGGTATTCCCTCAGACTCGATGGTTCTGTAAATGGTGAAGTCTGCTTCAATGTATGTCTGCAGATCTTTCATACTCAGTGAAATAAATCACATTTCCTTTGGGACAGGGAGTAGCTTGTCAAATGTCTGAGCAGAATGAACTATATTGTTCCCAAAATAATATAAACCCAAATGGTGCCCAATTGGCTATAATGAAGCACATTTAGTCCTGAGCAGTAATAGCCAAAGTATGCACATCTTTTAGGGCACCTAACAAATGCTTCACAATACTGAATGAAATGAAGGGACACTCAAAAGCAGAAACACTGTGGTATGTGATTCCTTATTTCCAGTTTAAGGAGTACGCCTATCAAAACTACAGGAAAAGTGACTTGCTTTGTTTTATTTTTTTTTTAATCTTTAACAAAGCTTGTCTGCCCTCCTGTTAACAAATTGTTTTGGAGGGTGTTTTCTTTACTAACTTAAAGGGGACTCATTTTTTAATACCAGCTGTATCTTTCCCATTTACTGGCTATCACAAATAATTTTTCAGCAACTCTAGGATTGTTTGGGTACAAGTTCTCTTGCATGCTTACATTTTTACTTTACTGAAAAACACTCCTCTAGTGCATTCAGTGTACTTTCTTCCCTTTCTCTGAGAAAGAGACTTACTTAGAAAACGTATTACGCATTCCTCTTTTCTTCTTAATCCCACTATTCTTTCCTCTTGTCTTGTGCAGGTGACTTAGATTTGGAGCACCTGAGCACCACCACAGCTCTCTAGCTCTTCCGAAGCTGGAGAGAAGTTGTAGCATGGTGCAGCAAGGAGGAGCGCAGATGCCTGGGGCAGGTCTGTGCTCCTCTTTCCTGAGCTCTGGCTCCATTGCTACCCCATGCAGTGGGGCTGCTTCCACTGTCTCCCTTTCCACAGCCTCCCTCCTGAACATTAGATAATTTAACTCAAAACCTCTTGCAAACTATTCTAAAACTCATATAATATTTCATGTCCCTGTGTTCATGCTGCTTCTTGTTACATCCTTTCCTGATGAGCATTTCTCTTTATTGACTACTGAATTTCAGGTTGAGGAAATCTATATTCAGGTGCAATCCTTAATTCAGGTGTGGATGGGTGTGTTGCTTATAGGTTGAGGAAGACAACCCAGTCAGTTGGAAAAGGTTCTTTAAATTAAATGGTGATTTATTATTCACATTGGCTTAGTAAGGGTTTTGTTTGGTCTCATTTACCCTTCAAAGACTGTAAAACAATGGTAAATTGTTGTGAAAATGTTTTTGAGTTTTGTGCCTCAGGTCTAATCTGACGCTCACAAAATCAAAGGAGATACTCTGTTTTCAAGGGGATTGCCAGTTTGTTTAATTTTGCAGCAATGATCTAGCCACATCAGTGCCCTTTTTTGTTCTATTGCGCTGTGGCACTGGAAAGCTCTCTCAGTGGGGATGCACTGAAAAGACCACCTGAGAAATTCAGCTAGAGCAAAAACACAGCCACTTGGTTTGCTGAATAGGGATCCTGTAAGGGAGGACCTGACGCTTGGCAGAAGCACAGCGCTCCCAGCTCTGCTTAGCTCAATTCTTTCGAGTTTGGTCGCAGGTGAAGAAGTGGTTTACAAGAGTACCCTTGGGAATCTGGGTGTCTTTTGGATGGCCTGCTGCTTGCTCTTGGTGGGCACTGTTCAAAATGCTTGAACTGCTCTATCTGTTCTGGGCACAGGATTTGGGCTAGGGGAGCTCAGTGATGGATCTGGATCCTGTGCTTGTAATAGAAACATGAAGGAATCAGAGCACTTACAGGTCTGCATTACCATAACGGACTATTTTTGATTTAACACGAGCAATGTGTTCTGCATTTGCAGTGTCTTCTATATACATTGCAATGCACTATTGGATGTGAGTAGCCTACAGTTTACGAGACAGACACAGAAAGATAGGAAATTCATTGGTGGAGGTAACTTAGTGCTTATTGTCATTGCTTCCATGTCTTCTAAGCTTTCTTGAGTAATATTTGTTTTTATTAGTTTTAAGTATTTTATATGAAACAGTGGCTAAATTATACAAAGCCAACTCAAAGGCCAACAAAGACAGTTGGCCCAATTTAGATTTAAAACATAAAGGGTAGAAAGGGAAAACCCTTCCAGCTTTGAGAAGGTAGCTTTTTTTGTGCATGACTGCTAATACAGTGAGCAAACCACAACAGCGCTGAAAAAACTAGACTCTTAGTTTAAATACAGTGCAGGTTTTCATCTGTATTTCTTAGCATGTTCAGTTCTCCAGACCAGGTGTGAATCACTGTCTCAATGGTTTGGCCTAAATCTGTCAAGATGATCAGCTTGCTGGTGGAAATGCAAATTAGTTTTAGCAGCTGCCAGCAGTGACATCCGAACTGCAGGAGGGCACAAACTGTCTAGTCAGTATGAGAAGGTGTTTCCAGCAGCATATCTTGCTGTATTAAAATGAAATTTGCTTGTGGGATATAGTTCAAATACAAAAGGGGCCTTTCTCTTTTGTTTGATTTGTAGTGTTTGCCTACTGTATATGTCTGCTCTTTCATTGCTTTCATGTATTCACAGTTCAGCACCAGTAAAAGACTAAAACATTACAGACAAGTAATAAAACAAGAACGGTGGTTTGAGTATTTGATTTATTAATCTAAGTGGAGAGAAAAACTGGCAAGTAGAGCAACTGATGGAGAACAACCGTGTCGTACACACTGCTTGCTCCTGCTGGGCCCACTGCCTTCCCTACTCCTTCAGTGTCATTACAGGTGCACGGATGTTTCTCTGTCATCTGTTCTTCGCTGTTTCTGAAATACAAAAAATATTTCTTCCCAAAATATAATTTCTAAAGGTATGATTTATTTAAGCTAACTTTAGCCATCCAAAAGTTAGGTATCTCCTCCAAGCTAGTCATACAGGATTTCGCTATATTCAATGAAGAAGGATAAGTTTCTCTTTGGAGCAATTTTTCTCTTTTACGAAGACCTTTATTCAGATCACCTTTCGCATGGAGGTGTCCGTGTCTCTCCATTAAAGCAGAGGAGACCTAGGCAGCCAGATCAGACTTGCGGAGAGAGGAATCCTGTCCCCAGTCTAACAACATACACCTGTCATTTCCTAGGGCCTCTGGGACGGTTGCAAAGGCTGTTATCCGTGCTTTCAAGATTCCTGCCAGTGGAACATTAGCTTTTATATTAAGTGAATTAAAAGACTCTTTTGTTGTCAAAATTAAGGTACATTTCATCCAAATGCTGCTTGTGTTCCCAGTGACAGCTATGGAACATGGTTTTATACATTTAAAATAAGTAATTCAATGTCATTTGATATGTGCCCATGGGCAACTTTGGAAAGACTTAAATGGCACTGGGAGATAAACTTCCTCTGTCTTCTTTGTACATATACTCACATGTAATATTTAATACTGCTTGTATAGTAAACTTTTTATGTCTGAAGCACAACAATTGCTACATTACTTTAGACATATTAAAGAAAATATGATGGACTGTAGCTAATCAAGTAGTCACTGGAATTTGTGCAGAAATAAGGTACTGATAGGCAACAGGGGAGGCCCCCATCATACTAATTAAGTAGCATTAAGACATTTGTCCTCAGTTTTTTAATTTCATCCTATGTTTGGTTTCAATGCTCTGCCAAATTATGTTTCTTATCCTTAAATGTCAATTTGTCATCACTTACTGCTGTTCCTCACCACTACACAAGTACACTCCTCCATGGTTGCTGCTCACAGATTGTTTACTCTGACTCCTGGAGTTATATGAACCACTTTTTTCCCCTGTGCATTCCTAAACAGATATAAATGGGACACATCTTATGTTGATGTGTAGTGGTTTTACAAAGTAATGGCTATGTACAAGAAGCAGTACTCCCTTAACAGGTAACAGAGAAGAAAATAAGGTTGTCTGTCTTTTGTCTGTATTACAAAAAAAGTTTTCTGAGAATTGAGTTTTCATTTTTACTGGAATTCAGTACACAATAATTATATATTATTTATTTCAGAATTTCTTAGGAGGGAGAGCCAGACAATAAAGAGGTCTAAATTTTGTACTGAAGTTAGTAATACTCCTAGGAAATTATGCAAGTTTTAATTTTCTGGTTTTTATAGAGAGAGTTTTTGAAAAGATTTTAAGATCTTACCTTGAAATTCAAGGCTTGACATTAGTCACACTAGCTACCTCAGCCTGACAGCATGGCCCTTGAGATTTGACTTGGCGTAATGCAAAACAATAGATTTTTCCAGCATGGTAGGAGAGAATGAGGGCTGAGTGATTTTTAGAGAAAAGACAGTGCTGGAATTTTAAATCTTCTCAAGAAGACTGACTATAGAAAATGGAAATTCTTGGCACTTAAGTTAAAGCAAATTCAAAAAACTTAATCTGAAAAAGGTGTCAAGATATAAAAGGAAGGTCCAACACCAGATTTCCTGGAGATTAACACAAGATGTTAATTATCAGATGAAAGAGTGATTTTTGCTATGATTTTTACTGTGAAAACCACATTTTTCCAGCTTCCTTACCTTGGTTTTCATAGTGCTTTTCCAAGAAGGTGAGGAAGCTTTTAGCTGCTTTCAGTATATAGAAACATACATGATTTCCCCATCCTTGTCAACCTCTCCTTTCTGATATAACACACCACAAAACCCATATTTAAGATGGGTTCTATTAAGAACGAGTTACTTACATGGCTGTATGAGTTCCTTGCTACATTTCTATTTTGAAATTCCCTCCCTATGGCTGATGTAATTTCTTGCTGTTTGGTGGGTTTGGAGTTTGTATTTTGAGTATGTTTTGACATTCATTCCCCAGAACTCTTCTGAAATACATGCTCTTCATTGTTAGACTTGAGGTTTGGAAAATGTGGTCTGCCCTGGCCCAAGACCAAGTTCCTTGGGGTGAGGTTATACGTGGAGAGTACCTGTCCCAGTCATCCTGTAAGGCCAAGGAAAACACGAAGGGCGAACAGCAGTACAAGAGCTTTTGTATGAGTAGGTAATCCATGGCTACTGACACATGGAAACACTGAAATGTAGCTGGAAACTGTAAGCTTGGTATTAAGAACAGTTCTCTCTCCAGGATGAGAGCCACAAGTAGGAGATTACATTGGTGCTTTCCTTGTTTTCCTTTCAAGGAGCTGATTCACTCGATGCACCTTCAAGACAAGGTACCTGTCTCTGGATCTGCACAAAGACTGGGATGAACTTTACTTACCTAGCACCACTTTAGGATTTTTCAAATGGGAAAAGTTCATCTTTCAACTGCTGTTGAGTCACCACCACCCCTACACAAATCATCTGCAGCGGGATTCTTCTGCTCAGTTTTGATACCTGAGCTACCAGCTATTCTTTCTCTATACTCAGGAGAGAAAAGCAGGCACTTCTGTGATATTGTTCATCTCATCTAAAGGTTGACATGTAGGAAGCAATTCAATTGTCTAAACATAGTTGCCTGTTGCCGTAGGGTGTCTTGAGCCATCCACATGAGACTGGTAGATAAAGTACAGGACTTGTGGGAGGCCTGTGCTCTTCCCTAATGGAAAGCACAAGGCCTAGCACCATGTCTTGTTGTATTTAAACTATTGAATGGAATACTAAATTCTCAACTTTTCACCACTTAAGCCATTTAGGAGTGGCATTTAGTACCAGACTGTAGATGCCCGAATGTAATGCTTGCAAATAAACTGCATGTCCAAGCTCCCATTATAATCAAAGCACATTTAATTACTACTGTTGGTGGTGTCTGGAGAGCTAGGATGTAATTTAACAGAACTTTTTCAGAAAACAAGATTGATGATTATAATAGTTTTTGACCTGACCTGTGGAAGCCAAATACTTCTATTAGCAGGCATATGGAGGAGTGTTTCAGTGATTAGTCTCATTTGAGAGCAGTGGAATTATTTATTAAGAAGACTTTTCCAACCTGCGTACAGATGCCAGATCTGGGCTTTGCATTAAAGTAATTGATCTAGCACCAGTTAGATGAAGTTGAATATGTTAATACTAAACAATAGTGACTTTGGGTTTATTTAGCTCATAAACCCTTTTTTCATGCTCACTTTATTTTCATTTGTTTGAATTTTAAGTGGTAGGTTTTAATCAGTACATGTTTATATATTTTAGGATGTTTATATTAAGCTATGCAGTGCCTCAAGCAGCCCTGCAGGACAGAGGTACTCCGTACATCGGTTTGTTTTTACTGCTAGTCAGATGATATTCTGTGACATGACAGTACACCTCGTACTTGCCAAAATGTTGTAGAAAGGTAATGCCTGAAGGCGTGATAAAAATATTATTTAAAAAATCTCTGGATCATGTTTGTAAGAGACTTTTGCATGAGGAAAAATATTTTTCTGTCACAGAGGGCAATTAATAACATCTGTAAGAAGTATGACCAACACAGTAGAGGGTTTCGTTTTTTTTTTTTAAATGGCTATGTTCCCCTGTCCAAAAGAAAATTCCACAGGATACAAACTTAAAGCTGACCATTCATGTAACATAATACCTCTAGCAGCTTTTGGTCCAGAAATGTGCTCTGTGACAGGCTAGAAGTCCTTTGGATGCTCTATAGTGCCTGGAGCATTTTTTAAATCCGCATTAAACAAAAAGAGTGCAAGTATAGTACAGACTTTGAGGTGACAACTCAGTCACTTCCTCACTTTGGCAGAAGACTTACTCTCAAAAAGGGATTATCTGGATAAACAAACCATCCATCAAAAGGCAACCTGGAAAGACAAATGCAATGGGATCTTTCCAAGCCACCTCTGGGCAGGGTGGCTGACAGTCTTGAGATCCCTAATCATAAGACCCTTCCAAAGAGCTGTCAGCACCGTCCCTGCTAACAGCTAGACTCCGGAACTTTTGTGTCGGAGTCAGCTTCCACAGAACTACTTGCAGGACACTCCCTGGGACTTTGCTGTATGCCATGTGAACGGTGCAGCACACCGCACACAGACAAGCAAACTATGGTGCAAGGCTGTGGTTTGACAGCCGTAGTTAAAAGCCATGTACTAGGATGTCTGTACAGATAATAGCTTGGAAAAACCAAAGCTTTCTGAGGAACAATCCAAAACAGCTAGCAGAGCTGCCTCCTCTATTCTGTCCTAGTTTGAGTGACTTTGTCCTGCTTTCTTGAGCTGCATTACTGCACCTCTTTGCAACAGTCATTGATGTCTGAAAGTGGTATGAGCTCAGAATCAACCTTTCCATATTGCTTGGACAGACCGGTCTCTCTTACATTTGATACACGCCAGACTTTGTTGCTGGATTTGCTCTGGTTTCTGGTTAACACCTCAGGTGCAGCACTTCGCTGTGCTGCCTCTGCTGTCTTTGCTCTTCTGTCCTGCAGCACAAAATGAAACTATTATGACTCAAACCCTTCCCACCCCCCCGGGACATGGTAAGACCTACTACCAAGCTGCTCCTGAGCCTCCTCTAAAAGGGTGCAGGCACTCACTAGTTGTATGTTGGTGCCATCTCACTTCCACAGTAGGTGTTGAGAGGTGAGGGTAGGGCTCAGTCCTCACTGCTGAAGAGAAGAGGGCTGGGGAAGGAGCTCAGGCACTATACCCAACATAATCTACATTGATTAATTCCTAGCTCATTCCCTGGCTTTGTTTTAGACTGCTTCAACCAGCCGTGTCCAAGACAAATCTCCAGGAGTTTAGTCCTAAGCCAGTTTGAGGTAAGCAAGCTGGTGCCACGTGGCATTCAGGCCAGCCAAAGTGGCACGCTTTGTTGAGCAGTTTAAATGTAACCTCAGGGTCTGTGGTAACAGAGTGACATCCTTTTTGATCAGTGACACACTTCCCAGCATGAACCCCTTAAAGGTAAGATTTCACACACCACATCTTATTTTCCCAGATAAAACTTAATAACAGTAATCTTTTTGTCAGGCCTTATTGGCAGCAACAAAAGACTTCTAGCAGTCTCTTCACTAAAACAGATTTGAATATTCACCTAGAAACTTGCGAAAATAAACCTAGTTTGTCTGGACAAATACTTTTGCAGATGTATGTGATGAATCAAACAAATGAATAGATTAATTAAACAGTGTTTTGCAGAAAGGAGGGAAGGAGGAAGGGAGGGGTGGGAAGCAAAGAAGCAGAAACAATGCACAGCTCCTTCCCTGAAGTACACAGCTACTAGTTTGAGTCCTTCTCTATCTAGCAAGAGATTTAGAGATCTGGTAACTTGCTTCTTACTTTTGAGTATATGTCAGTCACTGTTGGACCACCCAGGTGTGAAGTCCGGAGGTCTACTATACTTCCCAGTTTAGGATGAAGGATTAGGAGGCCTTTTACTAGAGTTGCAGTTACATAGTATTTTGTTTGTATGCCTTGTTAGATAAATATACAACACGAAATGAACATAAAATATATTTAAGCCTGTTTATTGGTTCATTCCTCTAGCTTCCTCTCTTTCCCCTCTATGCCAGCAAGGGGGCATAATCTAAGAGAGCTTCCATGCACGCAGAGCTGTTTTAGAGAGGCTGATCTTCTTTGCTCAGCCTCCTGACCAAAACACTTAAAATATCAATCCTTAAGCAACGTGTATGGGGCTTACTTCCAAATATTTGTAATCAACCTACTGTGTAAACTGCCTATCATGTGCTGAGGTTAATAACTGGTTTTGACTAGTCTCTAACTAGTCTCTAGACCTTTCACTGGCAGGTCTCTCTCAAAACGTCAAAACTGCTGTTAATAAGAAATTGTAAGTGGTTGTTTTTTATAGTATTAAGGACCTGGGATTTAGCTGTCTTATCTGTTGTAACAACTGCCTAGTCATTACTATCTCAAAGAAAAAAGATGTCAAACTGAATGACTCTTACGTCCTCTCCTGAAACTGGAGATACCTGCATTTGTCTATTGGTGCCAAGCTCATAAGCATGTCAGAGACCATCTGAGGTTTACAGGGCTGGGTCTAGCCACAGTGTAAGTAGGAAAAGGTGGGAAGTTAGGGAAATTTGGTCAATTGTCATATGATTAGAGTGCATGACGTGAGACACTTTTAATTGGACCTTGTGCTTCCTCGATCTCCTTTGTTTTCTGATCATTGATTTCCATCAAGTGCATATATGGTGCTTCAAGTCAAGGGATTGTTGAGAACTCCATGACCATCAGATCATATTGCATATAGCTGTATTTATACTTCCATAAAACTCTGACATCAACTTCTATCATCAGTAAAAGCATTATAATTCTCCCTGTCTAAAAAAAAAAAAAACCCAAACCCAAAAAACCTACAGGTGGCAACCTATATTTATTTGTTATATCCTGTAATTTAATTGTAGTAAACTTCTTCAAAGTCACTGTTGGATTATGACTAAGGCTGCACTAGCAGTAACTTGTCTATACCCAATCTTCTCAAAATACTGCTCCTTAGTAAACTTAGTCCAGAAAAAAAGTACATTTATTTTCTTGGCCAATCTAAACAAATCTAAGCCTGTGTTGCTCCAGGGGAACAATTTTTCCTGTGCCACCAGTAAGGGCTCTTTTGCTTGATTTGGCTTGTTCTTCTGGCATATACAACACATCTTGAAAGTTTCTTCAATATCTCTGTTCAGCTGAGCCAATATAAAGCATTTCTGTTCTCAGGTTTTTCAATCCTTAAATGACCTGTATGGTCTTTTTTATAAAAGCAAGAGTGCAAGAATGACCTTTTTTGTTTCCTTAAACCAAAATTGCATCTGGGTCTAAAAGTCCCTCTTGAACTGGCTGGTGGGGCCACCCTCTGCTAATTGCTTTTGTTATTTTTTAAAAGACTTATCCTTAGCTAGTACTCAACCTTTTTGTTCGTATTCTGCATAGGCAATTGATGCTTAAAGAGCCTTGCAAAGCTGTATAACTTTTCAAACCAAAAAGTATGGACTAGGAATCACTGGGGCTATGTCTAGATAACCAGGGCTAGAAGTGCATCTAGGACTGAGGTGATGAAGATAACACAGCTTTCCCAGTTTACATTGAAATGAAAGCTAGGAACAAGGGCAGAGCAGAAGTTACTGTGCTTAAACACATTGTGATGTGGACATCTGGGAGTACATCACTGCCCATCCAGATGGCAAATTGGACAGAGCTTAGATGTCTGCCTTCCTTTGCCATACAGGTTTTAAAACCTACAAAATAAGCAGAAGACCTGAGTGAGCCAATGAGTAAAGTTCCACCACTGCAGAAACTGTGGAAGCTGAAAGCATTAAAACAATGATGACTTTAAAAGCTTATTTCTGCTCTGTTAACTCTGTATAGCCTGTTGTCCATACAGATTTGCCATTTGCTCTCACAGATTTACTCTTATCCTTTTGGTTTTCCACCTACCTAATTCCTCTCAGAACTCCATTGAAAAGATTTAAGCAATAAATAAAGCCAATAATAACAATGCTAACAGAGCTAATATTTGCTACTACCACATTGTTTGCTGTGCTCGTATGTTCTTCCTTTCCTCTACCCTGTGTCTGTCTTGTGTATGTATTTTCTGAGTTCTATGGTCCTGAGACTTTCTCTGATTGTATATTTATACAATTGAGGTAAATTCCATAATTCTTAAAGGTTCTATGGCACAGTGCGAGCTATTACGTCTTCAAAGTATATGCATACCATATATATGCATATCAACATCAAACTTTTAGGAAGAAAGAACAGAGTTAGAGATTGTGATGACAAGGGGGAAGTAGCACTTTGCTATGTGTTGGACACCAGAAAGTTGTTTCTTTGATATGGGTTCTTGTGTTTGGTTATGCATGGTTACACTTAAGGCTATCACTAACACATCTCCTATTTGAATACAGCTGCAAATATACTTTGATCTTGAAAGACAGACTACAGAACATGATTTCATGTTTAAATCTACAGATTTCTGCATCCTCTTTTGAAAATTAGTCCAAGATGTAGACTGCCATTAAAAGACTGTAGTCTCATGCTGCATATATTGTCACAGTGTGTCTTGTATAGTGAACAAGTTACTGCAAAGAAGAGTCCTGTACATAAAAAGTAATTTGAAAGTTAGTCCATGCTGTCTGTTATATACATTCTATTTATCACATAAGTAATGAAGACAGAGAGAAAGAATTTATGTTCAGCCTCAAAGAAATTTCAAGCTCTACATTGTACTATCACAGTCACTAGCAATGATTTAATTTGGACTCCACATTGGTCTTTTAAGTTAGATTATTCTTTTTCTCTTACAGTTGAGTGTGATGATATTCTAGCATAGATACATGTTAGAATACTGAATTGAAGAGTAATTTAAGTTGGAAGAGACCTCTTGATGCCCTTTGATACAACTCTCTGCTTGAAGCAGAGTCAGCTTAGATCAGATTGCTCAGGATCTTGTCCAGTTGAGTTTTAAATAGCTCCAGTTCTCTATATGACAGAGACAGGCACTTAACCTCTTATTTGGGCTTGCTACATAATTTGTCCATTGCTGTGGCTGCTGATGTTGTTAGTGGCAGTGTTATGCCTTTGACTGGGAAGAATATTTCAGGTTTGTTCATACTGCATGTGTTGAAGCTAAGGTGTCTAGCACAGGATGAGCAGACCCTGGCAAGACAGGCCTCTCTCGTCTCAGATGCTATCAGACAAGGCTGTTTTGACTGGGATGTTACCCTTTATCTTGCTTTGTCAAGGAGGCAGCCACAGTCTTTGCTGTTGAACAACAGTTTTTGATGAGGGGGGCACTCTCTGGTGGCAGCATTATATTTTAGACTTGGGATGCTCAAAGTACCTCCAAAACTTTAAGATAGGTATGGGAACATACAAAGTAAGTTCTTTGTGGGAAGCTCATTCCTGCCCTGCAGCAGCAATATACCATCATCAGTGCCCTTCTGCTGTGGACAAGAAGTGGCCCTAGGGGGCTGTCCACCCCAAGCCAGTTTGGAGAGAGAAAAGTTCCAAGCCAGGTAACTCAGAGGAAAGGCAAGCAAGAGCCTTCTGCCAGGTGTCCATGTCCATGCATCACTGTGCTCTTGGCCTCTCTGAAGTAGTAAGTGCATCTTTCCACTGTGCATGTAAGACACTAAAGGGACACTTCCCTCATATTTCCCAGTGCTAGGACCTACAGCTGTGTAAATTGGTAGAGGCATCACTCCCTGATCCTGCAGAGCATTGTTGATCAGTGAGGGGATTCACGAATGCCATGACCATGTGCCTGTCCACTTCTTCCTGGGCGCCTCACCACCAGGGTTACCACCATCTGGAGGCTACTTCTGTGTGATGTTGCACAGCTGGGCCCTGGGGTGTTTGGAGATGCTGAGACACAGACCTGTCTCTTGGACTCTGGCACCTCTGTATAGGGCTTGGCCTGAGCACATGGGATCAGGGACATATTGGGTAGTTAGTTGTCCATCCAAATTGTTCTGCATATTTTGGAGATACTGAAACTTCCCTCAAATTCCAGCTTCTTTTTTTGGCCTCAGATGATGTTTTCTGAATTTGGACTGGTGCAACCATGAGTGTTGATCTCCTCTTGACCCCAGTTGGCACCTCTTTAAATGCTGTTTAGCACCATTCTATTCAGCAATGGACACAAAGGAGACAGCTGCCTCACAATCTAGCACAGGAATGTTTTGTAGCATGTTGTCAAGGCTAAGGCATGTTGTTTTGGTCTATAGTATGAGAGTCAGGAAGAGCACACAAGGCCATGAAGCCTGCAGGCTGAAGAAGCCAGATCTGCCAGGATTTATTTTTATATTTTATATAGGAACAAAACCCTGGCATGCACTGTTTTCCAGTTCATGCTTGCAATTTTTTTTTCACAAGGGAGCTGTTTAGGCTCCTGGCCTTCCAACACCACCCCACAATGGGATCTTGAGTGGTAAATAGTATGTATGTAACCAAGAAGATCAAAGGACTGAGACCTGTGTGTGAAACATGGGACGTAGCAATGGAACAGTATAGATTCTACACTATTTGGAATTCTGCAATGTCCAGGACTCCTCTATATTCAGTGCTTTTCTAACAAGCACAGAAAACGCAGACCCTGTCCCAAAATTATCTGAGACAAGAGCTGAGAGAGAGACATGAAAAGATGTGGAAATAGAACAGAGCTATGACACAGTATTATCCAGCATAACAAACATGCAAGCTATCTCCCTCATCATGTAAGAGACTGAGGAAAATTTCCTAGTAATGGATTCACAGAGCAGTACACAAAGAGCACCCTGTGTGAGACAGTCATGCAGAGACATTTTTGGAAGAAGACAAGTGAGCATTTCAAGCTATTACCAGTACAGAAGCACTGGCCAATAAATTAAAAATTTTGAGAACTTGTCTGCAGGGGCATGATCTGTCCTGGCAGAAAAAGAGCACTTCAAATGAAAGAGTAATAGTAACAACACATGTCAGTGATAAATACTAGACAGAGGGAATAGAGAAGGACCAGGCTGTGAAATACCAGGAGAATAAATGTTTGTGTTTATGACATGAAAAAGGGACGTAAAAATTATTTAAAGGGGCTTGGAGAAGACACAAGAACACTTTCCTGATTTCAAATGGTTAACTTCAACATTTAGTGAATATTAGTCCAGGATACCCCAGCTCCCTTTATAAGAACCATTAGTACAGTGAATTGCTGTCAAAATCCAGCATCTAATACCAAAAAGGTTAACTTATCTGCTTAAACCAACAAATAAATCATCCTACAAGAAGCTCTTTCAACTACTGTTTTTTTGGAATGACTCCCAATAACATTAATGGCATGAGTTCTTTCAACTTGAGTCTTTTGGAAGGGCTCCCAATAAAGTTAATGACACAAAGCTCTTTCAACTAGTGTCTTGTGGAATGTGTCCTTGTAATATTAATGTCATTCCCTCAACTCATTTGTCATTGTAACATCTTAGTAACTACACATTCATTTTCCTATATATTGAACTACCTTTCTTTGTAATAAAGTAACACTTTAGGTAATTAAACAGCATTTTGATCTAAACTGTATTCAATATTAATATATGCAGTGTTTACAGCCAAACACAGAGAACTGAATTAGTAAAACAAAAATTTCACTAAACTGGAAATACTGAGATTTTCAGATGGAGTATATGCTTTAATGAGTGACTATTATAGGATGAATTTGAGTATACAAAAAGTAATGCAAAGAAGTCTCATTTCATAAGTTACCCAATAGAGTGGTCAAGCTAATTGATGCAATAAAATGGTTTGACTTCTTTGTGTGACTACATGGAAAAAAGTTGTAAAAAGGCAATTTATCTTTTAACCTTTTTAAAGCGCCTATCTCTGAAATGCCTACATTGTTATGAGGTGTAGTTATTCTTTGATGTACTTTTTCATGCTACAGTGAAGTTGAGTCTTTTGGACTCATCCAGGCTGAGTTGGATCTGTGGGTTACTGTGGACAATAGTAAGTTGCCTTTTTACACTCTGTCTAAATTACACCTACTGAGCACAGACTGTCTATCTGGATCACACTTAGGACTTTAATGA
The DNA here is from genome assembly GCF_000737465.1 of Haliaeetus leucocephalus. Classification (NCBI taxonomy): domain Eukaryota; kingdom Metazoa; phylum Chordata; class Aves; order Accipitriformes; family Accipitridae; genus Haliaeetus; species Haliaeetus leucocephalus. The sequence continues at coordinate 165,378 of NW_010972497.1, read as the reverse complement.
AATACCAACAACAACTGACTCAGGCCAGGTTTCTCCTAACAGTCGCGTCCCCGCCGCCCCCCTCCCCCCCCACGCCCTGAGGCTAGAAATACCGGATGCTTAGAAATTTGACACAAATGCAAAGGAAGACACATGGATGAAAATATACATCCAGGCTGTATACCATATGTTTTTTGTTGTCTCACCTGTTTCATCCTTCTTTCTCACACAATTACTGTCCTCTAGGAAAAAAGAAAAGGGAAAAAAAGAAATACTTGTTGTGTAACCTGCTCAGAAATAAAACAACAGCCTCAGGTGGCTTGTAAATGGAGATAAAAAGAGAAACATCCTTTCTGTCAAACTTCTGAACTGTCACAGAGCTCTCATATTGCAGAGACAGGAACACCAGCTTTGTGACAAGAAGTCATCTGAATATAAACCTTTCTAGAAACAAGTGCTGTTGGCAGCACTTGGTTTCCTTGTCATGCCACAATGCCAGATCTTTCTGTACAGCTTTTCCACCATCTTCTTTCCTTCTTCCTTCCAGAAAGAGTGAACTGAAGTCTGTTTCCTATGTAAGTGGAGAGTTGAAGGAAGAAGGCACCATGGCATTACCCAGGTAAGATTAGTTTTCACTCCACTGCTGGCCTACGGAAAGGCCCACATGGATATCATGGATGGGATCAGAAACAGAGGCTTCTCCTTCCTACTGCAAAGGGCATAAAGGACTTGTAGCAGTGCTGTCACCTCTGCTGTGCCCTTCCAGAACCTCAGCTGAAGACAGCTTCTCCTGTCCTGTTGGGGCAAACCAGTCTTGCCTCTGCAAATTTAACTGGATTGAATTTATAGCCCATCAACATAAACTTTCGATTATGGATTTGGGTATTGAGAAACAAAGAAAACAAACAATTAAACAAACACGAGGAAAGCACTTTCCCACCCTTTTCCCCAGGTTCAAAGCCAGTCGAGACAGCTCTTAATCCCTTCAGAGAGGCAATGGGTGGCACAGGAGTTTGGGATCAGCACATAGTGGTTTCTTTCTGTTGCTCCTTCTCATTCTTGCTCTTATTGCTCTGCTCTGGTGTGGGTTCCTCCACAGGCCACAGTCCCTTCAGGGGCGTACCTCCTCCAGCATAGGCTTATCCATGGGCTGCAGTCCTCTGGCAAGAAGTGCCTTCTTCAAGAGTGCATCTCCATCTATGTCCCCCTCAGTGTCACCTTCTGTATGCCTCCTCCTGTATCTTCATGTGTCCCCTCCTCTGTCTCCTTTTGCGTCTCCTCACATGCCTCCCTTTGGGCCCCCAGCAGATACTGCCCTTTCTTACATATGTCTGAGCAGAGGCACCGTGTGCTCCTCTGACCAGCTGAGGTTTTGGCACAGGCTGGGTTGGTTGTTGAGCTGGCTGGAACTGGCTGTGCTTGTATAGGATGGTTCATGGCCTCCTCCCACACGAGTCACTCCTGTAGGCCCCCGCTACCTAAACCTTGCCAGTTATGCTCACCCTACCCTCTCAGGATGGATTTTGGCCTAGCTCTGCTCTTGCACACGCACACACACGCTTTTTCTTGGCATAGCAATACCCTGCTCACACAAACCTCAGACATACCTGTAGGCACTGGGGTCACCCAAAGTGGAATGAATGAACATCCAGAGATGGGGCGTACTTGTGAAGGGTACTCATGTACATTTTATAACCACCTTCTTCTGTCTTCTTCCTTGGATTCCCTCGTACTCTGGAATCCTGTGGCTGCAAGGAAAGGGGGGAGCAGAAAATGCTCACCTCGCTATACTGTCTGCATGGGACAGAATAGAAGATGCACACACAGTGGTGGGACTGCTGGAGAGAAAAATAGTTTGAGCTAAGCATTTGATGGGTTTGTGTACCCAGGGGGAAGAGCCTTTTGACCAACACATCTTGGTGAACCTGACTTACAGGTAAGTAACTTATCCAGCTCAGAATTTAATGTTTCATATATCAGAAAAGCATCAGTGGTAAATATAGGAAGGAAAAAGTATACACAAACAATAAGAGTATTATTCATCAAAAATTGAAGAGCACTGCAGGAAACACACCTACAAAATAGTCTCTGGCACTGATGAAACTTTCAGCATTTCTACGGTGAAGACGAGTTTCCTTTCCATCTCCCAGGGTAAAAACTGAAATCCTAAAAAGTTAAATGACATGGTAATTTAAGAGGTTCATAGCTCATTCAGGAATAGATACTCTGGAACATCTCCCATATATATACCTAATAAATGAGCTGTCCTTCAAACATGGAAACTATTAAGCACCAAATACCAGACCCTTATCTGCTCTTGACAGGTATCACTTCACTACCTCAGACTTCAGAGCAGCTGAGAATCAGACTCCTTTTCTTCATGTCCTCTGTTTGAGGGGATACAGACTTGATGGTCTGATTGTCAGCTGGTTGTCTAGACTTAACTCTTTTTACAAGCTATATGTATTTCGGTGGTGTGGACTTCTGAATAAGATACTTTATTAGTAGGAGGGGTTGGACTGTTTAGGAACATGGCAAAGACATGTACGGCTTTTAACCTTGAGGTTATTAGTCTGAGCTTTGTCCAGCCTGATAAGAAACCAAAAACATTAAGTCTGTATGTTCTCATGCAACTCTTCCAAACAAGCATTTCCTAAAGTATGAGAGGGAGGTCATTGCTGTTGTTTTCCTTCTTTTTCCTGCTTTTCCTTATGAGTTCAGACGTGAATACTCTGCCTGGTATGATGATCTGCTTCTGCTTTTAGAACAAATGCAGCAGGGTTTTTAATGAGATTTTTCTTCTGTAGAAAGAATGTTTCTGCTTCCTGCATTCATATTGTACATGAATAGTATTTTATGATTACCCAGTTGACTTCACTAGGATATTTAAATGGAATCTCAGCTAGATATTCACTGTGAACAGCTTTTTGTCCAGGCCACATGTTCTGCGTTTATTTCAGATCGATTCAGGCACCTAGTCAAATCACATTATTTAAGGGAGGGCTTCTCTGAACTCTGTCATCCTGGAAGAGAGAAAAGCACCAGCAGAGCATGCCTGAGGTTCTTACATGTGAAACCTTCTCTGCAATAACAATACAATTGTGCAATTTTGCTTAATGCATTTTGAGAACAGGTATAATTTGGGACTATGCTCAGGCACAGAAGGCACTCTCAGTGTCAAATTAGAATGTTCACACTGGGATTTGAGACATATTCAGATGGATTCAGGCTGAGTTTTGATGCCAAGCTTCAGAAGATAAATTAAGGATGTCTACAATACACAGCTGACAGCTCTTGAAAACATGTAATTCTATTAGACTTGCAGTGCAGTGTTCCCTGTATGCAGGATCTCATGTATCCTCAGAAGTTTCCCACCCTAGACCTGTGGGAACCTGAACTCCAGAAATTCCCTCTGATCAAGGCTGATTTACAGTGATCAGACTGGTTAACACACATGGAAAGCAATAATTTCACTTGAAAATGTACAAAGAAGGTGGTGGCACTGCCTAAAGACTCTTTGAGGCTGAAGAGGTCCCGGAGCTTGGGTCCTCTGTTCCTGGCATTACTGCCAGCTTTTTGTGCTTCAGGAAGCTTCCTCTCCCTTCACTGTGCAATCCTGGGTCCGACACCAGTACAGGTATGAACCAATGCCGCAGCTTTCTCATTAGCTACACACTCATTGCTCAAGGGCTCGGATTGTCTGAGATCCCTGTACAGTGAATGATGCTACAGAGGTAACTGTCCTTATCTCTTCTACTGTTATTTTGGATAAGATGTTTTATTTTTGACATCTCTTGCACTATGAATGTTGCTTCTCGTTAACAGTAGGCCATTTTTTTAATATGTACCTAAGGGTATTTCATGGTTACTGTCACAGCAACTATATTGTGTTCAGTCCTTGTTTCTGAAATAAATACTTTACACAGGTCACATTTTAGAAAAACTGTTCTCCCTGCTGCTGAACGTCAGTTAGACCTTCTTCCACCAGAACTCACCACTGCTTTGATCAGACTGCTGCTTAACTTTGAACCTGCTTTTCCCAGCTGACACCCAAAATACCAGTATTCGGGGTGACCAGCTACTCAAACTGCTTGTGAGCCCTAATCCAAGTAAAGTATCCGAGGAAGATGTTGTCAGGTCTTCAGTTCCATTTTTTGTCATGGTCAGAAAGCAGTGTAGACACAGTGCTGATGTGAGTTGATGCTGATCTCTCTTAGTCCAACTTGTATCTCCGTATTGCTCAGTTGCTCTGAAGCAGCTGAATGTGTCTGCACTACTGTTTTCCTAAGACCATGTGAAGGCATGAGTTTTATACTCCATAAAAATGCTCATAGCGTTCAGCTGGCCTCCTTTTGTCATTTTAGCAGCTGAGTGGAGGGGAAGCACAATGGGGAAGAGAATACGCCCCTTAGTGTTCAAGCAGCCAAGTGAATGGGGTGTGTGTTACTTGCAACTGTTACCAACAATGGGGTACTGTTGATGTTACTGAAGTCTGTGATATTTTCAGAGATCTGAAAATGATATTTTATTTTCAGCAGCAGAAATACATCATTTGAATTGCTTGTGCTTTCCCATGTAGTAAATATTGCTGATACAAAGAGGAAATAATCAGCTTCTCATGGGGTTTGCAACTGTTAATAGTTGAGCATTCAAATAAATTTGCTTGTGAGCTTTCCAGCATTGGTGGTGAACTGCTGGCATTGTGTGCAGCTGTGGGAAAGCTGGGGTGGGCTTGAACTGGGCACGGGAGAATGGCGTCAAAAGCCCTCTCTGTGTAACAGCCTTAAGCTATTTTATAACCCAGTTAGAGCACTGCTTTAGACAATTGCAGTCTGTGTTTGTACCTGTCATGGCTTAGTCACAGACACTGAAGATATATTTGAGCCATATTTAACCCTGATCACAGTACTGAGCAGTTATTGCAATATATAACATTACTTCCATGTGCATATACATTCAACTTTATATCTGTATAGATAGGATAGCAAGGTGTTCAGATTGATTGCTGTTTATACTTGAGGTGATCTCATACATATAGTGTTTCAAATGCTCTTTTTGTAATCGAGCCTTCATCCCCTCTCTCCTCACATGGACGTACAGTGTTGAGTACACAACAGGTAAACCACTGCCAAATTACATTTTTCAGCTGGAACTGGCTGCCAACACTCATTTCTCAGAACTGTTAGCAGCAGCTCTCAGTCATAAAATAATCTCCACATACATGTAAAGGCACAGGAAGCACAAATACAGGCTGGGCAGAGAATGATTTGAGAGCAGCCCTGAGGAGAAGGACTTGAGGGTGTTGGTTGACAAGAAGCTCAACATGAGCCGGCAATGTGCATTTGCAGCCCAGAAGGCCAACCATATCCTGGGCTCCATCAAAAGAAGAGTGACCAGCAGGTCGAGGGAGGTGATTCTCTCCCTCTACTCTGCTCTCGTGAGACCCACCTGGAGTACTGCATTCAGCTCTGGGGCCCCCAACATAAGAAGGACATGGATCTGTTGGAGTGAGTCCAGAGGAGGGCCATGAAGATGATCAGGAGCCTGGAGCACCTCTCCTACGAAGACAGGCTGAGAGAGGTGGGGTTGTTCAGCCTGGAGAAGAGAAGGCTTCAGGGAGACCTTATAGCAGCCTTCCAGTACCTGAAGGGGGCCTACAGGAAAGTTGAGGAGGGACTTTTTACAAGGGCGGGTAGTGATAGGACCAGGGGTAATGGCTTTAAATTGAAAGAGGGTAGAGTCAGATTAGATGTAAGAAAGAAGTTTTTTGCTGTGAAGGTGGTGAGGCACTGGAACAGGTTGTCCAGAGAAGTTGTGGATGCCCCATCCCTGGAAGTGTTCAAGGTCAGGTTGGATGGGGCTTTGAGCAACCTGGTCTAGTGGAAGGTGTCCCTGCCCATGGCAGGGGGGTTGGAACTAGATGATCTTTAAGGTCCCTTCCAACCCAAACCATTCTATGATTCTATGAATGGTTCAGACAAAGAGTCTCTCTAGACCAGTACCCTGCCCTAGCAGTGTCCGTATGTGGACATAGAGGGAAGAGAAAAAACAGGGCAACTCATTGTCAGTTCCTATTCTCTACGATGAAGACATCAAAGCTATACACAGTATTGATTGAAGCCGTGGGTGACCAATGGATTTAAACAATGACATAGCAATGTTTTCTGTTCTGTTTGGTATTCCTTGCCTAATGTTTCCTAATATTCTACCTGGTTTTTGAGCACCAACTTGGTGCTTTCACAGCGCTGTCTAGCCTAACCCCAAGATCTTTCTGCAGAATATATCAGTTCATTTTATAAGTGATCAACTTGTTACATGTGATACTAGGGTTTTTTTTCCAAACGGTTTCTCCCATGAATTCACATTTATCTGCATTGAATTCCACCTGCCATTTTACTGCTCAGTGACTTAAGGTGCTTCTGTGGTTCTTCACATTTTGCCTTTGCTTACACTACCTCGAATAACTTTTTCAGGCTTCACCACCACACTGTTGGCTTTCTTTCCCAGGCTGTTTATGAACATCTTGAACTGCACATGCATGACCAACTTGTGCCAACACTAAGACTTTTACACTCCTTGAATTGAGGAGGTTGCACAAACCGATCAGAGATCTGGAAGAATTTTACCTGTAGGGAGAGAGCATCCCCTAAGTACTTGTTCCCTGTGAACTAGACCAGTAGATCCACACTGCACTGTTCTTGATACAGAAGATTTAAATACTTCCGATATACCTATATGCTTTTTTGTTTGGTTTTTTTTTTTTTTAATTGTAGTTATGCATTACAGATTTCCTTTCTCAGTGCTGAAATTGTCTTGAAAGGTTCCTATCCACCCACAGATACTTGGTCCCCCACATCAACTTTCTCCAAAGCCACAATTAGCTATGGTTGGCAGAGGGTAGGGCTTTATTATTTTTTTTTAACCTAGATCATTGTAGAGACCTGGCACATCCCTGTGATGTTTCCTGAACACAGTGTAGGGTGGAGAACTACAATAGGGAGTGGGAATAGGTGATAGAAGGGGATGGGACTTTTCAGGAATTCATTTTGTTACCAAATAAAATGGAACCAGCACTCTAAGAAAAAGATAGGTTAGATACCATTTCCTGGATAAGCTGTGCTTAAGCAATGTTAACTTTAAGCTTTAACTTTTAACTTTAAATAACAGGCCTTAAAACACAGATCCCAGCATCCTCAGGCAGACTTACAATCATAATAAAAAAGCAAAATCCACCAACAGCAAAATGCACAAGCCACAGGAATGGATTAGGAGGGGCCAAGAAGTGATCTGGGTCTAAACCTACTGCATTTATAAACATCCTATGCCATGGCCTCTTGCCCCATGCTGGGTCCCTAAATGCAGATGTAGAGCTGCTTCTTCTTCGGCATTCAGATACTCTTAAAATTTCTTAGGCTGAGAGCTCTTGACTTTCAAGAAGTCACAGAGGTTTTTAGTACATCAGCATGACGTGTGGCACTGGCTCCCATGTTGCAAACTCCCCTTTTTATGTATGTGTCTCTTTGGTTTTCATCATCCCTTTATGAAATTCTGAACCAACAGAAATTTTCAAAGAAAGCTAAGTGACTCATTGGGAATGGAAAGATCTACAACTTCCTGCCCTGAGCGGCAGTGCTGGATAGTTGCCTATGATTCATACTGGGCATGGTCCCAAATTCATCAAAAGTATTGCTAGAATTGTAAAAAGTGGCAAGTCATTTTGGGTGCGTGGACCCTGCCAAAGGCAGAACTGAGGAAGCTGAGGCTCAGCTAGTGTTGAGTCAGCCTGACTTTGCTGCCATCAGTAGAGCAATCCTATTTTACACCAGTTGACAGCCTCATCACAGAGATCAGATTGCAGACCCAAATGCAACAGGATTAGAAACAATCGCTGTATGTTACTGCTTTGTGCAAGACAATTGCGGGGCTCAGCAACGGATGCGCGCAAGTAGCATGGAAAGAATGAGGCTGCAGAGACAAAAAGTAAAAACATAAACTAGGCAAAACGATGATCATATCAAATTATCAGGATAATATATTCCTGAGGTTTACTTTCATTTGTTGAGCAGCAGTTTGTTTTATAAAAATGTTGTTTGGCATGCAGGAACATTCACTGTCTCATTAGCTGATTTGGTTCTTTGCAGGGAGAGGTTATTCTGTCTGCCTTTTTCAAATTCATTTTCTATTTAGTATGGCAACAGTCACCCTGGATCTGGGTTAATCCATCTTCTGGTTAGACATGATGAAGATCTGAATGAACTGAAAAAAAGACAAATTGCAGCGGGCATGTAACAAGCCCCTCTTCTTTCTGTTAAACCTCTGTTAATAACGTGTGAAGGACTGACAACAAAGAGCTTCTGTTGTCTTTATAAAAGATCCTTAAGGGCAGAGGCAGGCTGTAAGAAACTATTCTTTTGCTAATGATAGCTGAATTACTGAGAAAGCTCAGTGTTAAAAATCCACGACAAGGATCTTGTACATGGAAAGGAAGTATTTCCTTGGATGACTTTCTAATGACTGTCAAACATTTGCAGGCATCAGACAAAAGGAAGCATTGTAATGGCAAGGCACAAGCGACCGAGGGCTAGTGCTGTGGTCACATCAGTTGGGTAGCTGTGAGCTGTAAGCGCTCGAGTGGTCCCACAAACAAATTAAAAATCGACTCCTGATTCTGAACTTTCTTTACTTCATTCTTCCTATTTGCTTCTTTTCTTTGTTTTTTCAAGGGCAGATTGATTGATCATGGTTTTACTAGGAAGATCTTAGAGCCTTTCAACCGCATGCGACTCTTTTTTTTTTTTTTTTTTCTGAATTATATAAAAGTCTTTTTCATACCAGTGAAGTTGTTCACTTTTTGAAGATCCTTAGGTTTCTATGTCGCCATAACTCTTTCCTTAGCTCAAACCATACCCATTAATATATGTGCTACATGTAAAACTTAGTGGCTTGAAGAATACTCTTGCTCAGACACAGCTATATATTTTCTATGATGTGACTCAAAGTTTTATGGCATTTCCTGTGTTTTGACATGTATTCCGGTGTACAGTTTACAAGTGGGAGTTTAGTCCTAGGCACATCTTGTTTATACTTTCAGAAAAATCCACAAAAAACCTGACCTCCCTCTATGCAATTGTAGCTGTAATATTTTAGATTTTTTCCTCAAATAGAAGGCAGAAAGAGAACAAAAGAGTTCATCGTTTGATAATTACATCATATATAACAAAGCAACTTCATCACATAGTCCACAACTGAAGTTTCATAATAGTAATTTTTTATAGTAGTCATATTTTGGCAATAACACGGAGAATTAACAGCTAAATAGTGAGGAGGAAAGAGCGTTCATACAGCTCATGTTGCAAGCTAGACTCAAAACAGGTGTTATACACTTTTTTTCGGCACTGTGACAGCAACAAGGGACTGATTTTTGGGGGTGGCATTTCTATAACAACAAAAGACTTAGAAATGAAGCAGTATAGAAGTGTGTAAACATGAAACGGGAATAAGTGTGTGTTTGCTAGTGGAGCTTGCCAAGTTGTATCCCCCAAAATACTTCTTGCTGAAAGCTATGTGTATGTTAAGATTTCTTTTTGTTTGGTTGGTTTTTTGCTCTAACATAACTCTATTAGTAAGGCTCTGTGGGCAAAATTTTAAGTACGGATCTGGACTATGATAGAAAGTGTTTCTGTCAGTATGATGTCTCAGCTGAGCTGGGGAAAAAATCACACACCCTAAACTCACATATATGTCCACACAAAATGCAGCTCTAATTTTGGCTTAGCTAGAGTCATTAAAGTAGGTGTGGTAGATACACTGGTGGAAAAACTCCTTTAGAATCTTGTTTTGCTAAAATAGCTCTGCCAGCAGAGCAAATTCACAGAATCTCTTTGGTGGAGAGAAACAGGTTTGTAATACAGCGAATTATGAAGCATTCACTGTAGGAAAAGTGAATATAGACCATATTACTATTAAAGGATATGTGCCTTGAAAAGCGATATGCCTAAAAGCACTAAGGAGTTTCAGTGAACACTAAATTATCTATGAGCTCCTCACATACTGTTGTGATTAAAAGGGCTAATGCAAGTCTTGAACATATGGACTGTGAACTACAAAATTAGAGAGGATTTGCATCAAACGCTAAAGAAATGATGAAGTTCTACCAGAGCTGAGGTAATATGTTTAATAGTAAGGATGATTAATCATAGCAATAACCTAACAGGGGATGTGATGGTATCTCCATAATTCAAAATATGTACATAAAACCAGTTATTTTTACCTAAAATATGTATTCTAGTTAAAAAAAGAAAAAAATTACCTTCTTATGCAGGTCAAACCAGTGTGTTATGCTCCTTGCATCTAGGCTTAGAAATGGAACTGAACACCAGCACAGTAAAGGTGAACTACCTTCTTTCCAGGCTTAAAGGGTACCTCTTACCATTTTCAAAAAATCCAGTAAGGGGTGAGACATATCTGCCTTAATTATAGATGGCTGAAAATTAGATACCTAAGTCTGAGTTATCCATTCAAGCTTCCCAGTATGATCAATGACAAGACATAAGTATCAGAAGAAGGCTGTTTATCTCAGCTGAAAATATACATCTAAGACAGATCAGATGAATTGCCCTCTGGAGGTGACTCTTCCTTTTATTGTGAAGGGAACCTGAAGGATTAGCTTCCAAATTTTAGGCAAGTTCATTAAGGCAGATGAATCCCTTCAGAGGTGTAGATTTGGCAGAGTGAAGGGCTTTGAGATTTTACATCTTAAATATTTACTTTGCTTTAGCTTTTCTTAAAGGATACGAGATCTTATGCTCTCATCAATAAGGAAGATACACAAAGATACATTTTTTCATAGTAACTTGCACTGATTGCTACCATTCACCTCCCATTGCAGCAGTATCTACATCACAAACCCAGATTCATAATTTTGTCTCTCAGTGACACAGACACTGAGGATTAAAGGCTTGATTTAAATCCCATTAAAATGGGAGAGACTTGCATTGACTTTAATGGGATTTAGATTGAGTGCAGAGGAGGATATATGCTGAACTGCTGTCAGGTTTGAAGTACAGGGGGTATTAAAGGGCAAACTAATAATGCTTCTGTTAAATGTTAAGTACCCATTCTTCATAGAGACTTGCCAAACTGGTCATTCAGTCTCATTCAGGATGACTTAAGTAACTCAGTAAGCAATAAACAAAATTATTAATATAATTGCTAGTTGTCTTCATGTCTTCTAACCTTTGTTACATTCCAATAAAGTAAGATAGTGCTTAAGACATGATGTGTTTACTAGATACTATTAACTATTTATTTTATAAGGTACTTTTTACCATCTGATACTGTCAAGGAATGTTTGTCTTCTATTGATGCATTCCTTGATCAATTTACAGGCCAATGAAAACATGCAGGGCTATATTAAGCCTAGCAGTTGTGGTACCTAAGTGACTCCTGTGGACTGTAAGCACCTATATATCAGGAAAGTCCTTAGATACCTGCATGAAATGAAGAGAAACCTCCCTGGGGGAGCCCTTGTGTCCCTGATCTTCTGAACAAGGTGTTTTCTTTCCTGTACTGTCTCTGGCTGCATGAATCTTGTGGTCCTTTCTGCACAGTGGTCCAGCTTCAACATGGAGAACAGAAGGCATGGTCTTCTCTGGCTATGTTATGGTCTGTTGAGAAGGGGAGGATCCCTCATTTTGTCTCTGTTCTCTCAAGCTAAGATACTTCACATTATCTTCCTGTGTTATGCTGCATGTGAAAGTCTCACTGACTTTTCTGGGATCGGTCTGTAGTGTGCTAGCAGGTATTATCAGTAGCTCCATCATACCTATAGGATGCTGATGTTCCTGACCAATTAAGGTTATACCTTAGCTAGTTAAATTGGACTGTGGGCTATTTCGTAGTTCTCTAGTGGCAGAGATGGTCCAGCATCCAAACTGCTTAGAGTTAGCCCATCTCTAGAGATTTGTCTTGAAGAGAGCTGGTATGAGCAACCCAAAACATGTCCAGGAAAGCTAATAAATAGGCAGTAATAAAAGGCTATCATGATGGGGTCTAGTGTTTGACCCCACTCTCTGTTTCTCTCTACTTAGTAGTATAGATGTACCCATATGCTCCATTTAGGCACATAAACTAAATGTGCCTGTAAGCATTCACTAGCATGGAGTGGCCTACATCTGTAGAGCTGAATTCCCTTAGCCCTCAGCTAGGGTGGCTGCACTATGTCTACATGGAATAGTCCCTGGCTCATGCTAACATCTAGTAAGTGTTTGGAAGAATTGTGATTTGCATGGGCCAAAACTGTAACGGGGACCTACTAATAATTTACAAATTTACACGTACTGAGTATCGTATGGGTTTTAATCCTATGTTTGGAGGAGACAATAAACACCTATTCTTTCTGTGCTTTTCCATTAATGTGAAAGTAAACACGAAATGTGCTGCATATGGGCCATGTTCTCAGTGAACCTCCTGTGCAGTTGATCTCTAGTCATGCTGCAATCAAATCCGGGTTATGTAGACAGGAGATCAGGATATCATTCAGGATTTCCACACTGAATCTTGGATGAATATTCCAAATTTTCTTAAATCTCCCATAATTAAGTTTCCAGGCAGAAAATGAAGCTGTGTGGAAGCAACATGGCCAGTGACAACTGTGTGTATTTTCGGGAATTCTGAGGAACAATAAAAATCCAGCATACTTCTCTGTTGGCTGCCTGGACCAGGCGAAAGCTGCGTGTGATGTATAGCCTGGGAAGTAAGGGTCCTCTGCTCTGGGGCAGGAATACTGGCCACTTGCCTGTGGACTGCTCTGTGACATTATTGAGAGACCAGATGGCAGTATAGATAGGGCATTGCTAGCTTCACCAACATGGTAATAAGAGTGTACTTTCCCTTGGTTGCAGGGGCTAGGTTTTCCAAGAGGTTTTGCATGGTGTTCTGGAGAGATGTGCACACAATATATGTATTGACTACAATTGGGATTTGGGACTGAAAATACCCATTATATCATACTGTCAGATTAAGTTAATTATTCTATTTAAAAAATCCCAAAGAACCTGTACACCAAGAAGGCATAATGGTCTCCAAAGTTTTTGTTAAAATTTAAAACGTTATGTAAGTTTGCTTAAAGAAAAAGAACCAATGTGCAATTCTAGATTTGAAATTTAAGACATGCTTTATTGTTTATTTTGGTTTATAGTTGGAAAAAGAGAATATATGGTACTGGAAATTAAATTGAATTTAAATATTTTTGTAGACATCCAAGATATTAAAACCCCCAGACAAATTTTAGAAAATCTTCTAAGTGCAGAAGAACAAGTAGACATGAGTACAATGACAGAAATCCCAGAGTTATAAGGCAATCTTTCACATGACATTCAGGTAGACTCAGTCTTAATTACAGTTTATTTGAAGAAAAATAAAAGACTTTGTCCATCAGCAATCTCAGATTTGTGGGTATCTGTGCCAATGTTAAACCCGATGTGTCTTGGCTATCTATGCCACATTAAAATCTGAATTTACAGCCAATGCCTAGCCTGCCTCACAAGTTGCAGCTTAGTGGATTTCTGTTCTTTTTCATATATAACAGGAAATACAAATAGCAATCCAAAATAATTTGATTTCTGAGTTAAACAATTCTGATGACTGACTTGCAGTGACCTTACCCTCCTTGTTCTAAATAAAGATTTGAATAGATACTAATTAGTCACAGAAAGCAAATCCAGCTTCTTTGTGATGACTTTTGTAATGTGTTGATGAGGCATTCTCTTTCTGGTGAAGAAAGATAGATTTCATTGGGGTTTTTTCTTTACATTCAGGGCTTTACATAATTTAGCAAGAAAAGGAAATCATGAATGCACTCTGCTCATGCTAGCTGGTGACTGCTTCATGCCAAATGCAGATTTGGAGTAGGCATGAGAATCCCACATTTGTGAGTGAGTGTCCTAATTGCTGGAGAAGAGTAATCAATTTTCTGCTTGCTCTCCAGACTAATCAATCTTGGCTACATTTTTGATTTTTGTATAGTGGCACAGACGAACAGCAGGGATGGGTAATCTTTGCTTCTTGACACTAGCAGCCTGCAGCCTGATGTCTGGTACACTTCTTAGAGGTGAGAAAAGGCAAACTGACATTTGAAAAGTCATGTCCCCCTGGCTTTTTAGAAGGTACTGTATCTGTTGAGTTATTCTATAAAGGGCTGGAAGGGAATAAGACAGTGAATAACCTTTTTTGAATAGTAAATACCCTTTTTTGCATAGCAAATACCCTGGTTTTGAACTTTAGAAGGAAGATGGTCATGAATGCTGTATTCTTCATGGAGTTTATGCCTTAGAAGTGTGTTATGTGTGCACAGAGTCTACCTGCCAGACTGGTCTTCTTGGAAAATAGGCATAATTTAAAATCCCACTTATGTATAAACATGGGATATATACTGAGCTGCTCAGCTGTGCCAAAATGGTAGTAATCTTGTGTGTGTTTAGAAGCAGAATGTCACAGGAGATTCACTGGTACAGATGTGGGACTATATCCAAAATATCACTACGAATGTAGACTTGTTAGGTTGGTCAATAAATGGTAGGGGGAGAGGAGGTCTGCGGGAGATGACCCAGAGACCTCAGGGAGGTTTGTCACCACCCATCACACTGAGCACATCAACTATGGCACACAAAAAGAGACACTGGGGAGAGCAGGCAGAGCACAAGACGTCTCAAATTATTCTAGTCATCTGTGTTTAGGCAACTGAAAACCACCACTTGGGCTTTAGCATAGCTGGTACCTGATTAGAGTACCCATTAATGTATCTATTTTGTTCCTGATTTCTAGCATAGCTCAAAGTACCAAGTTATGCTATGTATACAAAACCATGGCTCTAGACTTGGCTCTTAGTCCATGGTCTTGTAAGGTATTTTCACAGCTTCTTAAAACAAATGGATTAAACCCCTCTGATTTTAAACTGATTATTCCCATGTCTAAAATGATTCATGTTCTCAAGGCTTCCTACAACAAAACATAGGCCTAGTCGGACTTGTTCTTCCTCTTTCAATTTTTCTTTTAAGTATCCTAGATGATGGTTGACACTAGAATCAGGAATCCAGACACATTGACATCAAAAGCAATTGTAATATGTATGTGGCAACAAGGGTGGGGGGCAGAGTGGAAGGAAGAGGAGCACTTTGAAGATGTCATGATAACTCAGGCATGTTTAGATTCAGTAAGTAGGTGTGCCTTTTTCTGTATCCTGCTCATCTGCAGACTAGGATGTTTGAAGAGAGGGAAAAATGAAATGTTATTTCCAGTAAAGGGGAGGAGACTTAACAATGGCAAAATCATTATGAAAAAACAAACAGTGGAGAGAACATTAGAATTGTTAGCCAGGGAATAACTGAAAAGAAGTGTACGTATTTGAAATGGAGAATAATTGCTGCATTTAACTGTTTTCCAAAGAACTGATGTTTATAATTCATTTGTGGCTGAATTTTATAAAAGCTGATACAATAAATATAAGGCTGGAACTGAATAATATTTCCCCCTATCAGTTAGTTTGGTTATTTGCCAGAAATATAATTGAAATTAACTGGCAATTTAACTTATACTTGCAAATACAAAATTTAGTTGGTTGTTGTTTAGTTGGTAACAGATAGATCAGGACTCTGGCCATCTCGTGAGATTTTGGCAGAGGTACCTCACAGGGCACACGTGTTGAGGTGGCCTCTGGTGTATCACAGAACCAAACTCAGGGGGACCGGTGAATAAGTCTCCCCCAACCTTTGCCTACCATGACAGCCCTCATAGTCCTAATAAACTGAGACCTGGACCACTCATGGAAAAGATGGAGACCTAGACCACTCAAAACAAGGTTTTGACAAAGACTCTATGTCATGTCTGGTAAGGGTGTGGGAGAAGCCATTTCCCAAGTGGATCTCAACCACAGAATTGGCAGTGATGGTCGATAGGACACATCACTTAGTGACACATTTTTAGCGATAGGACAATGGCACATCAAAGGCTAGGAACTGTGATTTTGCACAATGACAAGGCCCACCTGTAACTGCAGAGAATTTCTTCCATCTCTACTATTCTTCAAACCTTCCAAGCCTGCTGGTAGGATGAGGACAACCAGAAGTTCACACAATCACTGCTGGAGCGGTTGTGCACTTAGCTCCAGCAGTACGGATACCCAGCAGTACCATGAGAAGGGGACACAACTAGTGCAAGACCAGTTAGTAACTATAAGAGTAATTCTTAGTTTGCAGATGTTTTCAGGGTGTTGTCCACACACAAAAAAAGGAAAAAGGATTCTATGTCGCAGTAGAGATGGACATGACAAGTAGTAGATCATGCAAAATGGCTACTTTATTGTTCTAACACAGCTTTTTATACCCTTCTTTAGAGTATGTGTTAGTATATGATTGGTTTGGTTAGTAATTAACAATTCATGATTGGTGAGTTTGTTAGGACGGTTCTTCTTATCACTATCTTGTTTTTGTACTGGTCTTCTCGGATCTTTCCAGACTCTTCAAGGATATACTACAAGCTGCTCAAGGTCGCGCTGTTCTCGAACTGTCAGGAATTCCGTAGACTCGTTGCATCCCCCGACAATTCTACTTTTTTTCTGAAAATTGAGGGCTTATCCCATAATCCACATCATGAAGCTGTAATTTCAATATATTACCCTTGTCTGAGATGATCTCAACTCCTGCCACTTATCTGGCCTAATGTTTGGAATTATTCTCATAACCTTTCATTCTCCCAGGTGAATTAATATTGAAGTATTTAATACAATATGAAACAGTGTCAAGAAAAGATATTGAGAGAAAGTATCAGAATACCCCAGGTATCTAGAAGCACATAAGGTATTTAAAATATCATAGTGGATTTAAAATTTAAAATTGTTCAACTATTGCACATATATATATATATAAAAATAAATTATAAATTTGTGTGTTGGGGGTAGCAGTTCTGGGGCATAACTTGAAAAATGTTCACGTCGGTTGGTGCCAGATCAACCTTTCCTAATTTTGCTCTAACTATTGCCAATTTGAGCATGGGCTGAAGACATACATTCACTGAGTTTCAGTGGTCTGTTTCCCTCCAGCTGTTTGTTACCACCTTTATGCCATTTACTGCCCTATATCCAGTCAGTAAAGTGATTTTAGCCAGTGAGTGCTCCCTAACTCATTTCAGGAAAAATCACTTGGACTGATTTCTTTAGTTTAAGCAGGTTACCTGGTTTGCTTTGTCTGAAGTGGATTAGGAAACACTAATATAAACTGTTCTTCTAGCAGAATTGTAGAAATGCTAAAATCTTTGGCAGTGCCTTCTGTAGCAAGCCCTCACTCAAAGGCGCAGGGCAGGGCAGTGATCTCCAGGGACAACTCCTCAAAGCACAAGATGACCATCCGGATGTGCAGGAAACAGCAGGTGTGGCAGGCGGCCAGCTTGGCTGAACAGGGAATGCCTGACTGAGCTCAAACACAAAATGGAAATACATAGAAAGTGGAAGCGGGGAAGGACTAAGGAGGAGTATGGAAAGCATTGCTTGAACTTGAAGGGATGAAGTTAGGAAAGCCAAAGTCTGGCTGGAGTTTAACCTGAGGAGTGATAGGAAAGGCAACAATAAGAACTGCTCTAAGTACATTGGGAGCAAAAGGAAGACTATCGAAAATGCAGATCCACTGCTGAATGGGGTGGATGACTTGATGATGAAAGATGTAGAAAAGACAGACTGACTCAGTGTCTGTTTTGCCTTGGTTCCTACTGGCAAGGTTTGCTTTCAGGCTTTCTGAATCTCTGTGGCAGAGTCTGGGGGAAAGAAATGTTACCCATGGTAGAGGGTGCTGGAATTAGAGATCACTTAAGCAAATTGGTCATATACAAGACCATGGGACTGGACTGAAAGCATCAAAGATTGCTGAGGAAGCTGGTTTATGTCATTGTGGTGCTCCTCAGCATCATCTTTGAAAGGTGGTAGAGAGTGCGGGAGATTCCTCTACCAAGCAGATCCCTGAAGAGGCCAAAGTCTGCTCTCCTGATATCCAGAGCAGCAAGCTTGCTGTGCACCCTCCTCGCTGCCCTAAGGATCTTGAACTCTACCATTTCACGGTCACTGCAGCCAAGGCTGCCCTTGAACTTCACATTCCCCACCAGCCCCTCCTTGTTGGTGAGAACAAGGTCCAGCATAGCACCTCTCCTCATTGCCTCCTCTATCACTTGGAGAAGGAAGTTGTCATCAACACATTCCAGGAGCCTCCTGGATTGCTTATGCCCTGCTGTGTTGTCCCTCCAACAGATATCAGGGTGCTTGAAGTCCCCCATGAGGACCAGGGCTTATGAACCTGAGGCTGCTCCTATCTGTCTATAGAGGGCCTCATTTGCTCAGTCTTCCTGGTCGGGTGGCCTGTAGCAGACCCCCACTATAATGTCACCTGTCCCTGCCCTCCCTTCAATCCTGACCGATAAACTCTTGGTCTGCTCCTCATCCATCCCCAGGCAAAGCTCCATGCACTCCAGCTGGTCATTGACATAGAGGATGACACCCCCTCCTTGTCTCCCCTGCCCGTCCTTTCTAAAGAGCTTGCGTCCTTCCATTCCAACACTATAGTCATAGGAGCCATCCCACCACATCTCCGTGATGCCAGTACAATCACAGCCCTGCAGGTGTGCGCACGTCTCTAACTCCTCTTGTTTATTCCTCATGCTATGTGCATTTGCATAGAGGCATTTAAGTTGGGCTCCTGATGAAGCTGACTTGCTGGCTGGAATTCCTTTGCGCTGCTCTTCAGGTGCTCTCCTGCTGACCTGTGATCCCTCTCCAAGCTCTGGGTATCTGTTGATGGCACTGGCATCAAACTGGTAGGAGTGGGATGGATTGAGCTTTCCCCCCGCCCCCAGCAACTTTAGTTTAAAGCCCTCTTCATGAGCTTGGCAAGCCTATGACCAAAAATGCTCTTCTCCCTCTCTGACAGATGAACCCTGTCAGCCCCCAGTAGACCATGTTTCTCAAAGTGAGGCCTGTGGTCTAAGTAGCCGAACCCCTGACTGTGGCACCAGACCCGTAACCATCTGTTGATTCGCTAGATTCAACTGGCCCTTTCAAACCCCTTCCCTTTGACTGGGAGGATTGATGATGTGCTTGAGTCCCTTACCACCACTTCCAGGGCTCTGTAATCCTTCTTGATACTCCTCAGACCGCTCCCATCTCTGTCACCGGTGCCCATATGAAACAACAGCAGCAGACAATAGTTGATGGATGGTACAAGGCTTGGTAGTCTCTTGGTGGCATCCCTGACACAAGCCCCCAGTAAGCAGTACACCTCTCTAGAGAGCGTGTCAAGTAGGCAGATGGGTGTCTCTGTACCTCTCAGAAGAGAGTTGCCTACTACTATAACCCGTCGCCTTCTCTTAGTTGCACTGGTTGTTACACAGGGAGCAGATGGGGCTGCCTTACTGTCCTGGTTTCAGCTGGGATAGAGTTAATTGTCTTCCTAGCTGGTACAGTGCTATGTTTTGAGTTCGGTATGCGAAGAATGTTGATAACGCTGATGTTTTCAGTTGTTGCTAAGTAGTGTTTAGTCTAAAGACAAGGATTTTTCAGCTTCTCATCCCCAGCCAGCGAGAAAGCTGGAGGGGCACAAGAAGTTGGCACAGGACACAGCCAGGGCACCTGACCCAAACTGGCCAACGGGGTATTCCATACCATGGGACATCCCATTTAGTATAGGAACTGGGAAGTGGGGGCGGGGAATCGCTGCTCCAGGACTAGCTGGGTGTTGGTCGGCGGGTGGTGAGCAATTGCACTGCGCATCATTTTTACATTCCAATCCTTTTATTATTACTGTTGTTATTTTATTAGTGTTATCATTATCACTATTAGTTTCTTCTTTTCTGTTCTATTAAACCGTTCTTATCTCAACCCACGAGTTTTACTTCTTTTCCCAATTTTCTCCCCCATCCCACTGTGGGATGGGGGGAGTGAGTGAGCAGCTGCGTGGCGCTTAGTTGCCAGCTGGGGTTAAACCACAACACTTACTCAGCTCCAGCGTCTCTCCTGATGTGACGGGTCTTTCCTCTTCAGTCTGCAGAGTGGTGAAGTGGTTCTGCAAGGGCACCTCAGGCTTTGGGGGAAGCCTCTTCCTTCTGCTGGTCCTTGCTGTTGCAAGTTTCCATTCTTCTACATTATTGGCCACCCGCCCTTTCGTGTGTGCTGATGTGGGAGGTTTTGGCTGTTTGCCCGTGGGCTGTGGGTCCATTGCAGACTGTGCTTGGAACCAGCTATCTAACTGCTTCTCAGCCTCCCCGATGCCACGCAGCCTTCTCACCGCCTCCTGCAGCCCAGCCACCCGCTGCAGGGGGTCCTCCGCCTGGGCACACCTTCTGCAGGCAGCTCTGCTACCTGTCCCTGCCCCAGGAGAAAGGTCTCAGCCCTTCCTGCAGTCTGAGGCCTCCCTTCAGCAGCTCTGTCTGGGTGGATGCATCGGCCACTGCTGGGGTAGATGCTGCAGACACTGCAGCTGGAGCTGCAGGCTTTGCTTTCAGGTGAGTGGCCACCATTTTGCCTTGAGGATCAGGTAGGATGAGTGCCCTTGGCCTGCGCAGATGACCCTAACAGAATTGCAATGGCTGACACAGAAAAGGCAGAGGCATTCCTAAAGTGTTTCAGTTCTGTATTACGGACTGGGGAGAAAAATGAATGTCTTCCTGTTGGGTGACAATGGTTTAATATCCTCCAGTGGTACTAAGGATGGCTAGCAGGTGCAAGAAATCGCATGATTTCAAGTTAACAGTTCCAATAACCTTGCAACCAAACCCTTGTCAAGATTAGTGTTGAGATTAGCATAAAGAACCTCTGCTGCTGATTTTCAAGAAGCCTTGGATTTTCCAGAGGACCGGAGAGAAGCTAACTCTGTGCCATTATTTTAAAACAGAAAATGGATAATGCAGGCCTGGCAGCCAGAGCACAGTATTAGGCCAAATAACGGGTGAGTTTGCAAACACTGATTAATAAATATTAAGAAAGGTTAATATCATTAATTTCAATCAATGAAATCAAGAGAAATGAATCTTTGCAAAGTTACTGAATATTTTGAATGAAGATCCAACTTTGGTTGGAGAACTGAAAAACTTCTGGTAGAGGTTTGACTTGGCACTGCGTGACATCTTCATTAACACACTACAGAAAAACAGGTCAATGTAGCACACATCACATAGATGAAAAACTGTTTCTCTCCATACGTCATTGTAAATAAGAGTGTATCTCTGTCTTGTTTGATTAACTGTGTTTTCCATGAGCTGCCAAAGGGAATATTTTTGGCTCTATATCATTGAGCATTTTTACCAATGACTGGGTGTCCTGGTTTAAGACCAGCCGGCAACAAAGCACCAAGAGGCTGCTTGGTCACTCCTCCCCCTTGGCCCTGGTGGGATGAGGAGAAAATATAAAGAAAAGCTTGTGGGTTGAGACAAGGACAGGGAGGGATCACTCACCAATTATGGTCATGGGCAAAAAACAGACTCAACTTGGGGAAAAACAAAATCAATTTCATTTACTACCAATCAAATCAAAACAGGATAATGGGAAGTAAAACCAAATCTTAAAACACGTTCCCCCCACCCCTCTCTCCTTCCCAGGCTCAACTCCACTCCTGATTTTCTCCACTTTCTCCACCCCAGCGGCGCAGGGGGATGGGGAATGGGGGTTGGGGTCAGTCTGTCACACCTTGTCTCTGCTGCTCCTTCCTCCTCAGGGGGAGGAGGACTCCACACTCCTCCCCTGCTCCGCCGGGGGGTCCCTCCCGCGGGAGACAGTCCTCCACGGACTGCCCCGGCGCGGGTCCCTCCTGCAGGCCGCGGTCCTTCAGTCCCAGGCTGCCCCAGCGCGGGCTTCCCCAGGGAGCGGCGGCCATCTTGGGGGGCCTC